>NW_022437077.1:513045-774973 GCF_009761245.1 Sapajus apella
GTGAAGTCTCCAGTTTTTGCCTTAGCGCTGTTCCTGTTTTTTCTGTCGGCACATTTTTACTGGGTTGGGGGGGGGGAAGCTCTGATTGATTAGTAATGCCTGTCATGGATCTGGGAATGGAGAGTTGTGGTATGCGTGCCACAGGCTCACCACCTTTGTCTCTATTACCACTGAATTCTTTGTTCTCTATTTGTTCCATGAGTGAATATCTTATCTCTTCAGTGAGATTGTAACGTCCTTGAAGGCATGGACCAGATCTTTGACTTTTCAGGCATTACTACTTTCTCTGCATCAGATATCCAAGTGCTCAGTAAACGTTTGCTGGCAGATAGAGCTATGTCCTTGCAAAGTGAAAAACTGGAGACTTCACAGCTGTAAATTTCCAATCAATCCCACCATTTCTCCATGTCCCAATGAAGGAAAAGCCAGGATTTGCTCGCTTCATTTTGTATATTAGGAAAGACTGAGAGGCATATAGCCACCTTTCCCTACTGTTTCCACTTGATGTTCGTGCTATTTTATGGCATTTAGGAGCATACCTCTTCCAATCAAAGGGTTGCAATATTCCCTAAGCATGAAATAAACAACAGCCTTCAAGAACTCCTAGGAATGGTGTCAATGAGTGAGGTGGATAATGTAGGTTGGCTTTCAGCTCTACCTGCCCACACTCAACTCTCCTCTACTGCTAGGGCTTTTGGAAAGCTGCTAACCACATTTCCCAGGTACCTGTGCACTGACATTCTGTAGGTTCTACCAATGGGAGACATTGGTGGAATAACGGAAGGTGAAAGAGAGGAGAAGCTATTTCTCCAGGTCCTGGTGATGCTTCTGATAGTATGACAGTGGCATCAACAGCACCAGCAGTGGTGGCAGGGCGGGGTGGGTGGTGCTGCGAGAGTGGCGTGTGGCTTCCACTCCTGCTCAGAAAGCTTGTTCCCATCAGCAGCACACTCAGAGGCAGCACACCTGTGGATTCACCTCAAAACCTTTGTCTAGTGAGAATTAATGAACCACAGCTGCGTGAAACAACATGGAGCAATCTTAGAAATATGATGCTGAGTTTCAAAAGCACCTGTCTCTTTAATTGCATACAATATGATATTTACAAAGCCCCCACAGAAGCAAAATTTTACCAAATATTGCTTAGGGGTGCATATGTATTTGACAAAACTATAAAAGAAAAAGCTGAACTGAAAGTACAAAATTGAGAATCATGGTCCCCTTGGGGCAAGGTGGTGGAGGAGGCAGAATGATGGGAGAGAGAGGATGGAAGAGATTTGGGCAGGGACAAATAGCCAAACTATATCAACCTGTTTCTGCAGGGAACTGCAGAGAGGAGAGACTGTGTCATCCAAAAATGAGAGATACCATTGTCTTGGACCAATGGAACTTTAACCTCTTGCCTCAACTTACTTTTTTTTTTTTTTAGACAGAGTCTCGCTCTGTCACTCAGGCTGGAGTGCAATGGCACAGTCTTGGCTCACTGCAATCTCTGCCTCCTGGGTTCAAGTGATTCTCCTACTTCAGCCTACTGAGTGGCTGAGATTACAGGCACCCCTGCCATCATGCCCAGCTAATTTTTGTATTTTTATAGAGACGGGATTTTGCCATGTTGACCAGGCTGGTCTTGAACTCCTGACCTCAGGTGACCCCAATCACTTTTCATTCATTATCCTGTATCTTCTGAGGCCAGGCTGCGTATTTGGACTTTACTTTCCATAAAACACCCTTGACTTCCCTGTAACAAATCCCTTTGTTTTGTTTAGGGGTGCCCCACTGCAATTTTAAGTTTCTCTTACTTTCAGTGAAGAGCTTCTCAGAGAATTCTGAAACACATTCATATCTTTGAGTAGAAGTCTTCTTGGTTGGGAGAGGGGAGAAAAATTCTTCCCAAGCAAGTATTTCACTGTTGATCATGCCTTTAAACACCCTCCCCTCCCCAAACACACACACATTTACTCAGACAGCCCAAAAATGAAAATTGGCTTCTTTTCTTCATCCTCAGTGCTTCAAGGGTGTTGAATGATTTATAAAGTACACAGTCTGGGAGAAATAATGAAGCAGATTAAAGTGTATTTACTCAGTGGACTAATGTGCAGAAGGATGAAAGACAAACAAGAAGCTCGGCTCATAAAAGCAAGTAACGTAGCATCCACTGTTTCTACAGATTCTGCTGTGCACAGGACCTGGGGTGCGTTGGTTACACACCTTAGCTCATCTAATCCCATCAACACTGGGATCTGGCTATTACTAGTCCTATTATACAGATGAGAAAACTGGGACAGAGAGATGTTCTATAATTTGCACAAGGAGACCGTACAACTAGTGCTGGAATGTCCAAAATTGGTTCCCCTGATACCAAGCCCTCAGCCCCTACCACTGGGCTATGTTGCATACGTGTAGGTAAAGAACACCAAAGGTCTGCAAACTGTAATGTGATAGTAACATGGGTATACAAATATCTGCCGGAATTTCTCCTTTCAATTCTTTTAGGTATAAACCCAGAGTGAAATTTTTTAATTTTTAAAACTTTTTTTGTGGAAATATACAGAATGGTACCCAGAGCATAAGAGTACAGCTTAATAAATTGTCTTTCAGATAACACACCCATCTAAGCAGAAGGCAGATCAAAAGGCAGAATATTGACCAGCGCTTCAAGCCAGCTCTTGCTAACTTGTCAGGACAGAGAACAATTCCGGGCAATTCAAAGGAAAAGTCATTACAAATTGTGGAAAACACTCAGGGAAAATCTGTCCTCTGGGAAATTTGGAAATTTTTCTTGCCTTGAAATTAGGTTATTTGAGTTTCCCAAATATAACCTGGGAGCATGAAGGGTCAGGAGGAGAGCCGGGCAAGAAAGCCCTGAAGGCTTTTCTGGACACTTCCTTCTTAACATGTATCTCTGGAGCTTTGGAGGAGTGTAGGTGTGTACAGAGAGGTCAGCATAAGCAAAGTTCTTGGGAACACAGATTGTGCTCCTGATGGGAAGTGACGTCTCTATTGGTGTAATCAGAGACAAAAAAGAGGTGGGCGGGGAGGTGGGGAATGATAGGCCTTTTTTGCTGAGTTGGCCAGGAGACATAAGTAGGGTCAAGTGGGTAAGATGCCCAGAACAAAGCCTAGTGCAGATACCTCTTTTTAGAAATTTTGAACTTTGATACCAATCTCTAGTTGCAAACTGAGGTGAGCAACAAATGCCACATTCCCTTATGTTCTGTAAATCAGGGTGTCCGAAAACATAGGATGCTAAAATGATTTTAGAGGCCAAGACAGGAGGATCACTTAAGGCCAGGAGTTTGAGACCAGCCTGGGCAGGACAGCAAGACCCTGTCTCTATATTAAAAATTAAAAACTAAAAAAGATTTTAGGCGAGAGCGGTACATGGATCTGAGGTTATATAATATTGACTCACATGGAGAGAAATTCTTCCCACGTCCATCCTTCTTCTGTCCTTCAAGGAAGAAGTCTCCCTGAAGTGCTAGTCTCTCTTTAGCATCTCTCTAACTCCCCTATCTTTTTGTAAGAGAGAGGATGGGCCTCAGGGAGACAAAAGAACACAGCTAGAGCTTCAAAACATTGCTTGACTCTCGTTAAATATCATTTTTACAGTTACTTCTGTTTAAGGCAATTAATGCCAGTTTTCCATTTTTATTAGTGGAATCAAATTCCCTTAAAAATAACTCTACCTAAATGAGAAAGTCATATGAATTTAAAGAAAATTTGAACTAAATGTTAGAACAGTTGTTCTCACAAAGTTTCAAGCATATGAGGTAGTGTGTGGTTATGGTAAAAACCTTGAAGCCAGGGCTGCCAGACTTAGCAAATAAAAATACAAGACACCCTGTTAAATCTGAATTGCAGATAAACAAAAAATAACGTTTTAGTATAAGGATGTCCAAAATATTGGAAAGGTGGGGGTGGTCTGGAGGAGAGACAGGCTGAACAGCTGGGTATTCTGTATTTATCTGGTTGCTCTACTTGCAGAGAGTTTGCAAACAACTGAGATTTGGAAATGCTATACTAAATCTACCCTCTTCCCAGTCTGAGCTCTGAACCACTGTCATGGTTGGGGCTCATTGGGCCCTGCTCTTGGGCTGTACCGAGATTTTCAGTTCTGCAGCTTTAGGCAGTACCAGTCAATGGTTCTTACTCACTGGTGACCCAGGAGAAGCCCATTGTCCCAGTCCACAGGGCCTCTTCAGATGCAGTGCCTCTGATGTCCCCTTCCATGCCTGGGGCAGGAAACCATGGCTGAGACAGAAAAGTAAAGTGACTGGGGCAGGCGGTGGAGTGCAGCCTCCAATGAGCCCTAATGTATCCTGCCAGGGAACAGGGAGTAACAACCGCACCCCCACCCCTGCCTGCTTCGGGGCTCCAGAACCCACAGAACTCACTTCTCTTACCCAATTTGTGGAAATTTCTTCTTAGTCTAGGAAAATCCCAGAATTCTGCAAATGGACTATGACTTTGGGAAATAGAAGCCAGCAAGCCCTAACACAAAGTCTCCAGAAACAATGGCTCACAAAGCTCGATCCCCAATTGAATAGAAGGGAAAGGTTATGGAACGAAGTCAGTATCGGATGCAGACAGCTTTCCAAAGACAAATGATCTCCTTGGTACCATCTCCAGCCATCACCAAATAACAACCACATGGAAACACTCTCTCACCTTAAAGCAGGGCACAGCTTTTCTGCCGTGTTCATCTGTCCGAGGTGTCTCTTTGGATGTGTCTTTTTTTTTTTTTTTTCCTCAAAACGGAGTCTCACTCTTGCCCAGGCTGGAGTGCAGTGGTGTGATCTTGGCTTATTGCAACCTCTGTCTCTCAAGGTCAAGTGATTTTCCTGCCTCAGCCTCCCAAGTAGCTGGGATTACAGGCACATGCCGCCGCCACACCTGGCTAATTTTTATATTTTTAGTAGAGGTTTCACCATGTTGGCCAAGCTGGTCTCGAACTCCTGACCTCAAATGATCTACCTGCCTCAGCCTCTCAAAGTGCTGGGATTGCAAGCATGAGCCACTGTGCCTGGCCATGTCTGTCTTAGAGAGGATGCCTCCCATTATCTCATAGGAACAAGGGCTCAGGAGCCAGGTCATCTGGGCTTGGATCCCGGCTCCATCATTTCTTAGCTGAGTGACATTGGAAAAGTTCTTAGCCTCTCTAGGATTCAGTTTCCTTATCTGTAAGACATGGTTCCAACCTTGTACATTTGCTTATGATGGGTGGGTGTCTTTTTTCTTTTGTTTTCTTTTCTTTCTTTCTTTTTTTTTTTTTTTTCCAGAGACTGGGTCTTTCTTGCTCTATTACCCAGGCTGATTTTAGCTCACTGCAGCCCTGAACTTCTGGGTTCAAGTGATCCTTCCAACTCAGCCTTCTGAGAAGCTGGGACTATAGGTGCCTACTACCATGCCTGGCTCACATTTTATTTTTCATAGAGACAGAGTCTTGCTTTGTTTCCTAGGCTGGTGTTGAACTGCTGGCCTGAAGCATCCTCCTGACTTGGCCTCCCAAATGCTGGGATTGCGGGTATGAACAACTGCTCCCAGCCGTGATGAGTATTAAACGAATTAGCACAATTACGGAACTTAGAACAGTGCCTGGTCTGTGCCCAAACACTCTATTTGTGTTAGCTGTTTTTGTTACCTCCTGTGCCAAAATACGTTTAGGTCACCTTTCCAGGGGCCCAGATATTATTTTACCCAATATATTTAGGCCTATTAACAATAAACACATGTAATTTTTTTATAGATTGCAAGTACATTCACGTCTAGTAAATTCGTCAGTGTGCAAAATAACTACTAGATGGGAACTGCTATTCCCATTTTATAGATGAGAAACATGAGGCTAAGCAAGGTATATCTGTTATCTGCCATTGTGTATAAATCACAAAACTCACCAGTATGAAACAATGATTTCTTCTTTCTCATGATTCTAAAGGTTGGCTGGGCAGTTTCTCTGCTAGTTTTGCTGAGGCTCACTCATGTAGCTGCATCGAGCTGGGAGACTGGCTGAGGCTGAAAAGGCCCTAATAGCCTCCCTCTTATGTCTGGCTGGTTGACTCAGGGGTGCTTCCGTTCTCCTCTACAGAGTGTCTCATCTCCCAGGAAGCTGCACTAGCTGTCTTCTATGGTAGTTTTGGGTTTCCAAGAAGGTAAAGGCAGACGCTTCAAACCTCTTAAGACAAGCTCTAGAACCCACACAGTGGCATTTTACATTATATTGGTCAAGTCAAGTCACAAGATCAAGTCTAGAATCAAAAGCGTGGAATAGAAACCACCTGGGGTGGGGAGGATCCTCGGGGTCACCTCGAGAAGGGGCGTGCCTACTGGATGGGAGGAATGTGTGCTCCTTAAGCAATCTATCAGGAGAGGCCAGGTGAGCTCGTTTAACTGGAGTCTCCTGCAAGAAAGAGGTAAAGAGGAACACAAAAGCAGGAAGCAGCAGAGTCAGGGGGAAATACTTTAAAGAAGAGGCAGAGGCTTGTGACTAGGTTACAGTTTGAAAGACACATCGCATGTAATTTCCTAATATGGAAAGTGAGATCCTGTCTCAAAAAAAAACCAAAACAAAAAAAACCCAGAAGTTGACATTAAGAGGAAGACCAAGTCACTGCCCTTTCTCTCAGCCTTTCTTTCCTCATCTGTAGAAAAAAAGGGATGCAGGCAAGGTGGCTCATGCCTGTAATCTCAGCACTCTGGGAGCGGATTGCGAGGTCAGGAGTCGAGATCAGCCTGGCCAACATGGTGAAATCCTGTCTCTACTAAAAATAAAAAATTAGCTGGGTATGGTGGCAGGCCCCTGTAATCTAGCTACTCAGGAGGCTGAAGCAGGAGAATTGCTTGAACCTGGGAAGTGGAGGTTGCAGTAAGCCGAGATCGCACCACTGAACTCCAGCCTGGGTGACAAACCAAGACTCCAGCTCAAAAAAAAAAAAAAAAAAGTCCTTATTTGAAGATTGTGTGAGCCTAAAATGAGATAATGCCCACAAAATGTTTATTTAGCATAGAGTATGGGACAGAGTTATTGGGCTCTTTCTCCTGAGATCATCTGCTGTTATCTCAGATGTGTTTGATCCTTGAAAACTTTCAGAGCCCAAAGGAGCAATGAGTCCTCAACACTGGCTGAGTCACTTGCCCAAGGTCACAAAGACAGTGGATGGCAGAGCTGCAATTTGAATCCACATTTGCCTGACTCCATTGAGTGTTCATTCCAGTCCATGAGTATTTCTGAAACTTAACCCCTTGTGAACTACCTTCATCGCACACTTTTTGCCAGATATACACACCGCCTGCGATACTCTTTCTTATTTCTTTACAGCAACTCATTTTATTATTGCAATAAACTTTCTTAAATAAGAAATGTTACTTCTCTACTTAAAACGATGAAAACATAGCATCATTGCCACACATAAATAGCAACTGTAACATTATGTATACCTATATATAAATATATATTTATTCATATATATGAATCCATATTCATATTAATTCATATAAATGAGTCCATATTCTTATCCCATATTCTTATAATCCATATTCTTATTCACATATATATGTGTATATATATATGAGCCCATAAATATATACACACACATAGAAAGCTGTTTTTGATTCATATATGTGTATATACATGTGTGTGTATATATATATTTGAATTTAGATATGAAATATATATTTGGATTCATATATATGGGATTCATATATATGTGAACACTCATATGTATACGAATGCAAAACAGTGTTTTTGGAGCCCACTGAGACATTGCCAAGAGCTCTGAACTTCAAGCTTTCCTTGTTTCGATTACCAAGGGAGAGGAGCAGATATTAGAGAATGTTAAAGAGACCCTCTTCACCAAGTGAGACTTCCACCTGGGTGTCATCAGAGTAGCTGAAAGACAACTGAACGGGGATTATTAATGTTATTTCATGTTAGTGTTAATATGCTATTGTTATTTAATGTTGTATACATATGCAGTATGCAACCAAAACATTGCTTCCCATACCACTGGGAGAAAATGTCTCACATTTTGCTAAACATTGCCTTACACTGAGAAATTGCCATAAAAGATCTTCTATCATACTGTTTTTCAAACTCTTCTGACCACAGCCTGTAATGACAAATACATACCCACATTCACATCTATATTCATATCTACATCCTTTTCTGTATCTGGAACAATGTGTAACAAAAATATTCATGGTGATATACACAGTCCTTACTAAGAGTCTGTACTTTGCACACTGATTCTCCTCTCCTCCTCTCCTCTCCTCTCCTCTTCTGTCTTTTTTTATCTTTTTTAGAGAAGGGTTCTCACTCTTTCACCTAGGCTGGAATGCAATGGTACAATCATGGCTCACTGCAATCTTGACCAACCAGGCTCAAGCGATCCTCCCACCTCAGCCTCCTGAGTAGCTGGCACCACAGGCACACACCACCAGGCCTTACCACATTTTTGTTTTCTGTTTTGCAGAGACAGGGTCTTACTATGTTGCCCAGGCTGGTCTTGAACTCCTAGGCTCAAGACCTCCTGCCTTGACCTCCTCAGTTCTTTTCCTTTCCTATCCTTATCTATTTAATTTTTTAAAAATGTTAACAAGTACCAGTAAAATATATACTAAAGTTATTCCAAAAAGCCAATGATGGATGAAAGAGAAGACGGCTGATGTGGAGACAGAGAAAGATAGACATAGAACTAGAGACAGAGATAGTAAGTTATCAGAAAAGAGAGAGAAAGAGATGAAGATGAGAGAGAGAGACGGAGAAAACCCGGTCCTCTAAATAGCCTAAGGCAGTAATTTCAAAATCTGCTTTGGTGACCCTTCAGGGAATCCACCAGATAAAAACTATTTTTGTTTTGATATAATAGTACCAAGATGTAATTGGGTTTTTCAAACTCCCATTTCTCACAAGTGCGCACTGGGGATTTCCGGAGGCTTCATGACATGCGATGATGTCATCCCTCCGATATTAACTTGTAATGGGTTTGTTCTTGTTCTTTTCATGTGAATGAATGAATATTTTTAAAATTTCTCAGTGTAAATTTCTAATATGGTAAAAAGCAACAGATAAAAGCCACAGAAACAAAAACTCTATGAGGTCCTCTATAATTTTAAAGAGTGTCAAGGGGATAAGGAGGTCAAAGTCTTGAGAACGTCTTCCCTAAAAATGGCCTGCTGCATTTATGAAGGAAGAAATAAATTGTGTAGCAAGTTCAGGGAGAGAAATAAAAC
Organism: Sapajus apella; assembly: GCF_009761245.1. Lineage (NCBI taxonomy): Eukaryota > Metazoa > Chordata > Mammalia > Primates > Cebidae > Sapajus > Sapajus apella. Next base: position 522,274 of record NW_022437077.1, read on the forward strand.
TTTTGTTGAGCTGTGGTTTTCACAAAAGCTTTCTCCTGGTTGAAGTAGAACTCCACTTGGTACTGAAAGTGTAGCCCAGGTGTGGTGGCTCATGCCTGTAATCCCAGCACTTTGGGAGGCAGAGGTGGGTGGATCACCTGAAGTTGGGAGTTCAAGACCAGCCTGACCAACATGGAGAAACCCTGGCTCTACTAAAAATAGAAAAAATTAGCCGAGTGTGGTGGCACATGCCTGTAATCCCAGCTACTTGGGAGGCTGAGGCAAGAGAATTGCTTGAAACCAGAAGGCAGATGTTGCAGTGATCCAAGATTGCACCATGGCATTCCAGCCTGGGCAACAAGAGCGAAATGTGCAGATGAGTTTGCTTGGTCATGGCAAGGAAGGTGTTCCAGGAGGGCAGCTTAACACTTTCAAAGGCTGAGCAGTGGGAGGGAAGGGGGTGAGGTGAATTGGGGAGTGAGGAGCCCAGCCTGGCTTGAATGGAAGATACAGTTTAGATGAGAGATTCTGGGATCAGTGTTGATGACACTCCCAACCCTCAGGGGTCTCTGAAGACAACTTAGAGGCCTCATTGGCCAGTGAAAACCAAATAGTTTGGTTTGTACTCTCTGAATGCTCCCTCCCCCTGCTCCCAGGAGCTGAGACCTCACCCACGGGTCCCCTGTGGGGTGGGAGTCTGTAGTCAACCACAGAGCTGAACAAAATCTAAGCTGTTTCTTTTCTTTGGAAGGCCTCTAGAAACAGGAAGAAAGGCTGTTTTCTAGGATTTGCCAAGAGTTAAGTCATTCCTCGCTGATACAAACAATTTCTCGGGTTACTCTTTGGGGCCCAGGAACATTCATGAACTGTGCAGGGTGTGAACTCTTCAACTCTGAACTTAGACCCCTGGGTTGTCTGCTGGGGCTGGGGCACAGCTTTCTGGCCCTGCCTAGGTTTTAGAGACATGGCCACGCCACAGAGTGGGTGAGACAAGACCTCCTCTGTGGAATCCTCAGAGAAATTCTCATCCAGAGCTATAGTGAGGGGTAGGCTGAGTTCAGTCTTTCTCCTGAGTTAGCTCACTGGATGCCAAGTTTCCAGATGCATGTAGCCAGGCGCTTCATAGGTGAGGTTATGTGCAGGTGTAGAGGCAGTCAAAGAGAGTGCACGAAATCAGGAAAGCAACATTTATTGAATGTATATGATGTGCCATTCCCTGTCCTGAGCACTTTGCATGTATTATCGTACTTAATTCTCATAACCACCTGTAGACTGCAGGTAGTGGTTTACAATAATGCCTCTGGAGCCATCTGTCTGAGTTTGTGTCCTGGTTCTGCCATGTGGCAGATCCTGTTTTCCAGGATGGCTGCAATGATATCTTCCATCCCATGTGCTCTTCTGCAATGGAACCTACTTCCATCTACATTTGGGGTCTATGTCCTCTTCTTTTGAATCTGGGTGACTTGCTTGTAACCAATGGAACATGGCAGAAGTGAACTACAGACTTCCAAGACTGGGTCAGAAAAGGCAGTGATGTTCCCCTTTGTTTGCTGGAACATTCCTGCTGGAGTTTGAGCCATCATGTAAGAAGTGGCCTGAGGCTTCCATGTTGTGAGGAAGCCCAAGCATATGGAGAGGCTGTGGCCAGATGGGGAGGCCATGTGTAGGCGCTGTGGTTGGTTGGCAATCCCAGCTGAGTTTAGTGTTTGAGTCATCTTCATTCAGGTGCCAGATTTGTGAGCGGTATTTAGATTCTTGCTGTTGACTCATCCCTAGCCTTCAAGTCTTCTCATGTGAGGTCCCAGGCACCACAGAGCACAGAGATGCCAACCCTGCCATGGCCCTTCTGAATCCCCAACCCACAGAAACATGAAGACAATGGAATGGTTATTTTATGTCACTAAATTTGGTATCTTTTTTATACAGAAATAATAACTAAAATGTGCCACTAACTTGCTGTGACGCTGGGTGAGTTACTTTACCTTTCTGAGTCTGGGGGTGCTGATCAGGAAATGAAGATGATTATGTATACTCCAGAGAGATCTGGGTATAGTTAGATTAGACATCGAAACTCAGTGCTTAGTACAGTACCTGGTGCATGGTCAAGTGTTTAAGAAAAGTTTTTATTATTAATTTTTGAAGACTCCTTAATAAATAGATATAAAGATAGGAAAGAAATTGCTTTCCATCCCATAGTTTCTTCCTTTGCTCTGCTCCAGTGCTGGGGCCAGAGAGGGAAGGTAAATAAGCGAAATATGCCAATCTCAGAAGAAAAGAGTGCACCATAACGAATTGATGAATGAAACTGACACTTGAGTTCAGAACTAGGGAGTAATAAGGAGGGGTAGGGGTCTGTGGCAAACCAAAATGGTTGTGCATTTCTGAATGGGGCAATCACAAATCAACCCTAGACAACTGTTCTGATGGTGGTGGTCTTTCCCCTCCCTTTCCCTTCTCTCCCCTCCCCTCCCCTCCCCTCCCCTCCCCTCCCCTCCCCTTTTTTGACAGTCTCTTGCTCTGTCACACAAGCTGAAGTGCAGTGGTGTGATGGCCCACTGTAACCCCGAACTCAATGATCCTCTCGCCTCTGTCTCCCTAGTAGCTGGGACCACAAACGTGCACCAACACACCCTGCTAATTTTTAAAATATTTTGTAGAGATAGGCTCTCTCCATGTTGGCCAGGCTGGTCTTAAACTCCTGGCCTCAAGTGATCCTTCCGCCTCAGCCTTTCAAAGTGCTGGGGTGACAGATGTGGGTCACCATACCCGGCTATGCTATGTTAATTGTTAATATACAGAAATGTGGTCCCAGTGTCAGCAGGCCTTCCAATTTTTCAAGAGAGTTATAAGTCCATATTTTATGTGATATTTCCAAGTTCTTAAGAAAAATGTTTAGTGGTTCAAATAAGTATGTCAGTGGGCCACTTTGAGGTGTCAGCTTTAGTGACAGTGTGGTTCTGGGTTACCCATTATGAAACAGGGAGGTAAGACACTACCCATCTCTGCCATGATACTTGCCACACTTTCAATCCTACGTGGGCCCCACTGGGCCATTCTAAACCACCTCTTTAGATCATAGTTTCTCAACCTTCTATAATCTTTTAAAATTTATTGCTCTTCTAAGGAGGTTTTTTAAACATTTTTTTTCTCAATCACCTCCCACCATGAAATCTTAACCCACCAATATTTTGTATATCCCCTTAGGTACTGGATGTATATCTGTACTTCAGACAAAAGAGAGTGGGGTTTTTTTTTACCCCAATCATGCATACTCAGCTGGAGGGTGGGGGATGTCAGGAGGGAGTATGGCCCCCAAAGAGTTGAAAGCTGGCTCTTAATGCCGTAAAAACCTACATATTCTTTTTATGTGTAAAACACAGACATATATTTCATAAAATGAGATATAGTATATCTGTGGTATTAAAATTGCATGGGGGAGGAGGTGGAACTAGGAGAAAAAGTCTTAAAAGGCTTGTTAGGCTGGGCACAGTAGCTCACACCTGTAATCCCAGCGCTTTGGGAGGCTGAGGCAGAAGGATCGCTTGAGGCAAGGAGTTTGAGACCAGCCTGGCTAACATAGTGAGACCCTGTCTCTAATAAAAATATAAAAATTAGTTGAGTGTGGTGGTACGCGTCTGTAGTTCCTGCTACTCGGGAGGCTGAGGCAGGAGAATTGCTTGAATCTGGCAGGCAGAGATTTGCACTGAGCCAAGGTGGTACCATTGCACTCCAGCCTGGGTGACATAGCAAGACTAGACCCCCTCTAAAAAAAAAAAAAAAGGAACCCCCAAACATTCAAAGCAATTTATTTATGTTAAAAACTAATACACTTACGTGGTTCAAAATTCAAACAGTAGGGTCGTTTCATTTTCTGTCATCCTACCCATGTTCCCCAACTAACTATTCCCCTTCTCAGAGACAACTTTGTTACCAGTTTCTTGGGAATCTGTTGTTTTCTTGTTGTTGCTGTAAAAAACTGCCACAAATTTAATAGCTTAAAACAACCCGCATTGATTTTTTTTTTTTTTTTTTTTTTTTTTTTGAGGCAAGCCTGGCTCTGTCACCCAAGCTGGACTGCAGTGGCATGATCTCGGCTCACTGCAACCTCTGCCCCCTGGGTTCAAGCGATTCTCCTGCTTTAGTCTTCCGAGTAGCCGGGATTATAGGCACCCGCCGCCACGCCCGGTTAATTTTTATATTTTTAGTAGAGACGGGGTTTCTCCATGTTGGCCAGGCTGGTCTTGAACTCCAACCTCAGATGATCCACCCGCCTTGGCCTCCCAAAATGCTAGAATTACAGGGATGAGCCACTGTGCTCTGCTGATTATTTTTTAGTTCTGTAGGTTAGATGTCTGACATAGGTCTCACTGACTAAATTCAAGGTGCTCCTTTGTGGAAGCCGGAAGGACCCATTTCCTTCCCTTTCCCAGTCTCTAGACTCCACCTGAATTTCTGAGCTCATAACCTGCTTCCATCTTCAAAGCCAGACCTGGCCAATTGAGTGTTCTTCACGCTGCCTCCCTCTGACACTCTCTTCTACCTCTGCTTTCCACATATCGTTGCAGTTACCCTTGTGATTACACTGAGCCCACCTAGATAACCCAGGATAATCTCCTGATCTTCAGGTCAACTTATTACCAATCTTAATTCCATCTGCACCCTTAATTCCTCCTTGCCACATAGCCTAACATTTTCAAAGGCTCCAGGGATAAGGACTTGGATATCCTTAGGGCACTGTTATTCTGCCATGGTATCTTTTAAGAGATAATCTGTACATATAAGTATGTGTTTTCATTTAAACCCTAATAAAAAGCAGTACTTTATACTCAAATGTGGTACATACCTAATTTTAACCTCCTGTAATGTATAGCCTATTAACTGACTTGGATCTTGACCATCATTTATTTTTAAGGAAATAGAAGGCATAGCACATAATAAAACTAAGTATTGCTTCATGAAACTTTTGTTTCAGTCTTTTGTGGGTGAGTGCATATGTGTGAACTGCGTCATGATATAAAAAACATTTTTTACTATGAGTCACAGTAAAAAATGTTGGGAAGTTATTATTATATAGTTTAGTGGTTATATGAGGTTTTTCTGGGGTTAGACTGTCTGGCTCCATTGCTTACCGGCTGTATGACCTTGAATAACTGACTTAATCTTTCTGAGCCTCAGTCTCCTTGTCTGCAAAATGGAAATAACAGCTGTAATCCATCTTATAGGGTTTATAGGAACATTCAATGGGTTGAAATGTGCTCAGGGCTTAGCACAGTGCTTGGGAGTGATAAGCATGTGTTATTATTATCTTTGCTTTGATTATCCTTCTTCTTCTTTTAAAGGCACGGAGAGGAGGAGATTTTCAGGGGAGAAAGAAGCAAAGTTACATAGGGATTTTTGTACAAATGGGAAGTATGACCTCGGCTCAGAGGATTGCAAATGAGTTTGTAATCTGAGGGGGGCTGATTGTTAAGCCATCAGAAACCTCCAAATCTGAGTACAAATTAGTTTGTCATTCGTTAGGTAGGTCAGTAAGTATTTGTGGAGATCTATTGTGTGTCAGGCCTGTTCCAGAGTGAGGATGTGGCTGGAAACCAGCATGACATCTCCTTGTCCTCGTGGTGTGCACAGGCTAGAGGTGTATAGGCACTCAACAGGTGGGTCATTACAGGTGCATTGGGTGCTATTAAGGAGAAGTACAGAACAGCAAAAACAGGCAAAACGGAGGATTCTGGTATACCCGGGTCGGGGGTGGGGGATGCCCAGGGAATTCTCTGTGGAGATGTATTTGGCCAGCCACCTGTATGGTGAGTACAGGTTACAAGGGTCAAGGGCTTTGGGGTGAGGAGGAGAACTTTGGGTGGACGGCAGGACACATGCAGACTTTGGCATGAGAGGCAATGTGCCCTGATGTGGGGACTGAAGCAGGTTCAGTGTGTCCTGAGGACCTGGAAGGAGGAAGACGTCCAACAGGAGCTGAGAGCATGGGACTCGGGACAGGGGAGTGTTGAGAGTGGGGACACAGAAGAGAGGCTGAGGTCTTTGGGGTGCTTGATGGGGTGAAAGCAGCATTAAGAGCCTGGGGATTCAGGAAGAAGGCCTCCTAAAACACAATGAAACTTGAGATCTGCTTTGTGAAGGCATCCCAGAGTTTAGGGCAGGGGGCGGCTATTCAGAACAGCAGGCCAGGGAGCTGAGGATTGAAGGCCTGGAAGAAATGAGGAGACCCCTCATCTGCTTTGGACCAGCTGCCCAAGAAGCTCCAGGCTCTGCAGTACATTCTGGAAAAATTCTGAAGGCTCGCCAATGTCAAGATCTGTGGGTAAGAACTAAAGCTAAAATTTCATTAGGATCAATGTCAAGGTCAGCCTGTGGTTATTCATGTATTCAACAAGTGTTTGTCAAATGCTGCTTTAAAGTCAGAGAGGCCTGGGTTGAAATCTGGAGTCTGTTACCTATTAAGTTCCTAAGAAGTGTTTACTTTGTGCCTCAGTTTCCTAGCCTGTAACTTGGGGATGACAATACTGCCATCCCCAATACCTAAACGGTTGGAAGCATTAATGTCGAGAAGAGAAGGAACTTATCACATTGTAGGCTCCCAGGAACTGTGTGTTCTGGATTCTAGACTAGACTTAGAGTACACAGAAATGAAAAAGCCAGGTTTCTGGCCTCAAGTAGCTGCAGTATTTGGGGGAAGATAATTTCTGTACGCCAGGATTAGGTACCCCGTAATGGAAGCATTGGAGCCTATGGAAACAGAGAGGGGATCTCTGGGTGAAAAAATCAACTGTCAATGAATTCATAGGTTACTTCTCAGAGTTACTTGGGTCCCTTTGAGCTATAAGTGACAGAAACTCAACTAAAGCTGACCTGTATTGGTTTATACAACAGATAAATCCAGAGGTAATGGCTTCAGGCTTGACTGAATCCAGGTGCTTAATCCTAAAGTCCTGCTCTCACTCCATCTTTCTGATCTGTTTACCTCTGCCTTAGCTTCATTCTCAGGCAGGCTTGTGTTAGAAAGTTGCCTCCAGTAGCCCCAGGCTTATTTCCTGCCAGCCTAACCACTCCAGTGGAAAGAGAGCTTTTCTTCCCCTAGTAAATCCAGACAAATTCCAAGCACTGAGTCTCATTCCATTGGCTGAGTCATGTGTCCATCCCTGAAATGATCCCCGGGGCCAGGGGAATAAACTATGATGATTGGCCCTTCTTGAGTCACATGCTCAGCCTTAGAGTCTGAGTAGGAGGGCAGCTAGGCAGGGTTCAGACCCACGAAATCACATGGCTCTGCTGTCCTCTGTCAGTTTTACTCTGAAGGATGCTGTCACCAAGAGGTGGCAAATATACCCTCCTCTTTGTTCTTCTGCTTTCCAAAGAAGAGAAAAGACAGTGCTGCTTGAGTGATTTATCAAAGCGGAGGAGGGGCACATACACCAATAGCAGGAACAGCACAAAATAACTGAGAGGTAGAGTTTCAGGGTGCTAAAGCACAGAGGAACACAAGAAATTTATAATAAGAGTTATCAGTGGCTAAATACTGCCTCCCATATCCAATATTTGTTAGAGTTATGAAGGAAGATTGATATTTCTGCTTGGGTCATGCTTCTTTATTTTTATTTTTAAACTAATTAATTATTTTATTTTTTTTTGAGACAGAGTCTCACTTTGCCAGGGCTGGAGTGCAGTGGCGTGATCTCAGCTGACTGCAACCTTCATCTCCTGGACTCAAGCGAATCTCCTGCCTCAGCCTCCTGAGTAGCTAGGATTAAAGGTGCCTGCCACTACGCTCAACTAATTTTTTGTATTTTTAGTAGGGACAGGGTTTCACCACGTTGGCCAGGCTGGTCTCGAACTCCTGACCTCGTGATTGGCCCATCTCAGCCACTCAAATTGCTGGAATTACAGGCATGAGCCACCGCACCCGGCCGGGTCATGCTTCTTTAAGTGGAACACTGGTTGTTAAATATAGGGGTTCATGGATGTGTAAGAGTTACATATAAATTTGAAATTCTTCTCTCAGTTTCTTTTTTTTCTTTTTTATAGCTTTCGTTTTATGTTCGAGGGTACATGTGCTTGTCACATAGGTGAACACATATCACGGGGGTTTGTCGTACATACGATTCAAACACCCAGGTATTAAGCTCAGTACCCAATAGTTATCTTTCCTGCTCCTGTCACTTCTCCCACCCTCAAATAGACTCCAGTGTCTGTTGTTTGCTTCTTTGTGTGCGTAAGTTTTTATCATTTAGCTCCCACTTATGAGTGAGAACACACAGTATTTGGTTATCTGCTCCTGCATTAGTTTGCTAAGGATAATAGCCTCCAGCTCCATCCATATTCCCACAAAAGATGTAATCTTGTTATTTTTATGGCTGCATAGTATTCCATGGCACATATGCACCACATTTTCTTTATCCAATCTGTCATTGATGAGCATTTAGGTTGATTTCATGTCTTTGCTGTTGTGAATAGTGCTGCAATGAACATTTGTGTGCATGTGTCTTTATGGTAGAATGCTTTATATTCCTCTGGGTATATACTCAATAACAGGATTGCTGGATTGAATAGTAGTTCTACTCTTAGCTCTTTGAAAATTCACCATACTGCTTTGCACAACAGTTGAACTAATTTACACTCCTACCAACAGTGTACAAGTGTTCCCTTTTCACTGCAACTTTGCCAGTATCTGTTATTTTTTTTACTTTTTACTAATAGCTATTCTGACTGGTATGAGATGGTATCTCATTGTAATTTTGATTTGCATTTTTCTAATGATCAGGGATATTGAGCTTTTCTTCATAGGCTTGTTGGCCTGATGTATATTCTTTTGAAAAATGTCTGTTCATGTCCTTTTCCCACTTTTTAGTGAGGTAGTTTTTCTCTTGTAACTTTGTTTTAGCTCCTTGTAAATGCTGGATATAGACCTTTGTCAGATGCATAATTTGCAAATATTTTCTCTCATTCTGTAAGCTGTCTGTTTACTCTGTTGATAGTTTCTTTTGCTGTGCAGAGGCTCTTAAGTTTAATTAGATCTGACTTGTCAATTTTTGCTTTTGTCGTGATTGCTTTTGGTGTCTTTGTTATAAAAATCTTTGCCCATTCCTATGTCCAGGATGGTATAGGTTTCTCCCAGGGCTTTTTTTTTTTTTTTCAAATAGTTTTGGATTTTACATTTAAGCCTTTAATCCATCTTGAGTTGATTTTTGTGTATGGTGCAAAGAAGGGGTCCAGCTTCAATCTTCTGTATATGGCTAGCCAGTTACCTAGCACCATTTATTGAATAGGGAGTCTTTTTCATGTTGTTTTTGTCAGCTTTGTGTAGCCTTATTTCTGGATTCTATTCTGTTCCATTGATTTATGCATCTGGTTTTGTACGAGTGCCATGCTGTTTTATTTACTGTAGCCCTGTAGTATAGTTTGAAATCAGGTAACATGATGCCTCCAGCTTTGTTCTTTTTGCTTAGGATTGCCTTGGCTATTCAGGATCTTTTTGGTCCCAAATGAATTTTAAAATACTTTTTCTAGTTCTGTGAAGAATGCCATTGGTTGTTTGATAGGAATAGCACTGAATCTGTAAATCACTTTGGGCAGCAACCATTTTAATGATATATATTCTTCCTATCCATGAGCATGGATGTTTTGCCATTTGTTTGTGTCTTCTTTAATTTCTTTGAATAGTGTTTTATCATTCTTATTGCAGAGATCTTTCCCCTCCCTGGTTAGCTGTATTCCCAGATATTATCTTCTTTTGGTGGCATTTGTGAATGGGATTGTCTTTCTGATTTGGCTCTCAGTTTAGCTGTTGTTGGTGTGTAGGAATGCTAGTGACTTTTGTATATTTATTTTGCATCCTTCAACTTGGCCAAAGTTAGTTATCAGTTGGAGGAGCTTTTAGGCCTTCTCTCAGTTTCTTATCTGAAGCCATGTGCTTCCACTAGGGCATTTATAGGGAAGAAGACTAACAACAAACTAGCAGATATAACATAAGACAAAATGAATACAAATAAAATAAATAAAGCAGGTGCAGTGCTCAGGCAGACAGGCTCCTGTGCCTGTGGGGACACACAGTCCAGGCTGGGTGACGTGTGTGGTGACCATTTTAATGGTTCATTTTACATGCCAACTTGACTGGGCCAGGGGTGCCTAGATATGTGATCAAACATTATTCTGGGTGTTTCTGTGAGGAAATTTTGAATGAAGTTACATTTAAATCTATAGACTGAGCAAAGCAGATGGCCCTCCCTAATGCGGGTGGGCCCCATCCAATCAGTACAAGGCCTCAATAGAATAAAAAAGGACTGACTCTCCCTGGAGTGAGAGCGAATTCCTCACGCCTGACTGCCTTTGAACTTGGACATTGGCTTTTTCCTGCTTTTGGACTTGAACTGAAATGTCGGCTCCTCCTGGACCGTGTGTCTGCTGGCCTTTGGACTGGAACTACCCCATTGGTTCTTCCTTCTTGAGCCTTCAGCTTGTGACTCAATTGGCAGATCTGGGGACTTGCCAGTCTTTATAATCACATGAGCCTCTATTTATATCTCCTATTGGTTCTTTTCCTTTGGAGAGTCCTGAATAATACCACTGTCACTGCCTTATTGTGTGTCAGGAGTTGTGCTGGGTGCTTTATAGGCTTTGTTCTATTTTTCCTACATTGCTACCCTGGAAGTGAGGCATGTCCTTATTTGCAGATAAGAACTGGAGGCTCACCAAGGTCGGTAAGTGATTTGTCTATGTCCCTGGCTGCTAAGCAGCAGAGCTGATATTTCACTCCAAATTCCCTTCCTAACTTACCATACTGGAAGCACAAACCCAGACTCTGGGAGCAAAGAAACAAAGTTGGTTCTTTGCAGGGGGAAAATGACCTAGAAAATTCTCTTGTGAGGAAAAATAAAGGAAATCATGTGCGTCAGTATGAAAGAGGAAATACAATTACAAATATAGAAAAAAGTAAAATAATTATAAGAAAAAACCACGGAACTTCAAAGCAAAACCATGGAAAATGTAGGGAATATAAGCTATCTTTAAGCAAAACATAACTGGTCAAAATTGACTCAAGAGGTCAAAAATATAAAAAGACAACAAACCAGAAGAAAAAGCAAAACATTATTAAACGTTTACCAAAATGGGCTGGGCATGACGGCTCATGCCTGTAATCCCAGCACTTTGGGAGGCTGAGGCAGGCGGATTGTTTGAAGCCAGGAGTTTGAGACCAGCCTGAAGAATATAAGGAGACTCTGTCACCATAAAACAAACAAATAAACAAACTGGGCATAGAGGGTGTGTACCTGTAGTCCCAGCTACTTGGGAGGCTGAGCAGGAAGGATTACTTCAGCTCAAGAGTTTTAGGCTGCCATGAACTATGTTTATGCCACTGAACTCTAGCCTGGGCAACAGAGCAAGACTCTGTCTCAAAACAATAACAACAAACAAAAAAAATTTACCAAAATATTATTCAAAGTGCTTCAGTCTACAAAACGTGATGCAAAGTTCCCCAAATCATTTATCCAAAATAAAGACCAATCTTCATGCTAAGGTTTGGCATTCCGAATACAATTAGGAAAACAAATCGTTTGCTTATGAATAAAGATCATGTTCACTTATGAATAAAGATGCTAAAATTCTCAATAAAGTGTCAGCAAATATAATTCAGTGGCATATTAAAAGAATATTATATTATGAGCAAATAATATGTGTTTCAGGGGGGCAAGAATGGCTCATCATTAGGAAAGCTGGCAGAATTGATTACATCAGCATATTAAGGGAGAAAAGCCAGACTTTATATTTGAAAAATGCTGGAGCAGCATTTGATAAAATTCTACAGCTGTTTCCAGAAAGAAACTACATGAATAAAATAAAAATACTTAGTACAAACTAACAGTAGACATAGGATGAGGTTGGTGCACAAGTGACTGTGGTTCTTGTTATTACTTTTAATGGAAAAGATCGCAATTGCTTTTGCATCAATCTAATATTTTACCATGAAACATGAATTAGTCCCAATAAAATGAGAAATAAGACAGGATGGCTACTGTCTACACTGTCCTTTCAAAGTTTATAGCTAATACAATTATATAAGGAAATAAAGTAAGTAGTATAAATATTTGAAATTGCCATTTTTTTTGCAGATGATATAATTGTAAACATAGAACATTTAAAAGAATGTACTTACAAAATAGTATTCACATGAGTATTTGATTTTCATAAATGGCAATTTATAGATTGCTTGAATCTGTACTAAATATGAAGACACCAATAGCTTTTTTTTTTATTAGAAATAGGCATGAACACTGAAAAATATTTCATTTATAACAGTGATCAAAACTATAAATACAAAGAAATTTAACAAGAAAAGTAAAAGACCCATATGGAAATGATTGTAGGATTTTAATTGGAGAACAAAAACTAAACGCCTAAATAAAAGGAATATATGGAGAGAGAAGAACAAATAGATTAATAGAACATTATAGGCACTCCATAAATTAATCTGAGTGCATTTGGGAAATTTATGTATATGTATTTATATGTATAAATTTATGTATATATATTTTAAATATATATGTAGGTGGCATTTATATTCAACAGAAACAGGCTACTTCATTTACAAATGGTGCTGACACAAGAGTCTGTCCATTAATAAGAAGGTAGGTTAGACTCTACCTCATACTATCATATATAACAAAATAATTGTAGATGGATCAATATCTAAATGTAGGAATACAGCAAAAACATTTGAATAATACATCAGAGAATATTTATATATGCTCAGGATCACACGGGGGGATTTGCAACAAAAACTGACAGGTGAAGATATAATGTCCCTAATCTATTGAGATCTCCTAGAAATTGGCAAGAAAAAGATAAACATTTAAATAGTAAAATAGACAAAGTGTATTCACAGAATGACCAACATGCATGAAAACATTTGTAACCTTGCTCATGGTCAAAAATATCTAGATGTAATAGAGTATTTTATACTCCTTTGTTGATAAAAATTGAGAAGACTGACAACATTCCAGGTTGGTGAAGATGGGAAGGAACCATCATACCTTCCTGATGAAATGTGAATTGCTACAATGATTCTTGAAGTATTGTTAGAAAGTATTATTAAAGTATTATGAAAGTGTTATTACATTTAAAATGCTTGGCTAATTTTTGTCTTTTTCGTAGAGATGAGGTTTCACCAATGTTGGCTAGGCTGGTCTTAAACTGCTGACCTCAAGTGATCCACCCAGACTCCAGCCTGGGTGACAGAGATACTTTGTCTCAAGGATAAATAAATAAATAAATAAATAAATAAAATGCTTGGAACCTTTGACCCAGAAGTCTCACATTTGGGAACCCAGCCTACATAACAAATTATCCTATATACTACATAAATAAAATGATCAATATGGGATATATCACTAAGGATTCTTATTGCAGCATTGATTATACAGACACAAATTGAGCACCAGCTAAATGTCTTGATGAACACAGTGTAATAATTTGATAAATTGTATTTTATTCATATCATGACTTCTATGTTGTAGTTTGAATTGGATCAATATATGTCAACCTGGAGAGGGGTCCACAATGCATATGATTAATCAGATTTTGGAAAGGGTGAGAAACTGATTTATGTGACTGTTTGTTGGCATTTGTTTGTATAAGCATGGAGGGAAAAACGTGTATGGGAAGATTCTCACCCAGCTATTAAAGCTTAAGGTGTGAATTGTTGCTGTTTTAACTAATCTCTGTTGATTGATTTGTTTCAAACAGCTTGGACTGGTTTTGTTGTTAGAAAGAAAAATACAATTATACATAAAGACATGCTTACACACACATATATGTTAAAAGAAACTTGAAATAAATGTTGCGTAAACTTCGAATGCATCAGTGTAGTATACTACATTTAGCCAGTTTTCTATTGTTAGACATTTAGTTGATTTGCAAATTTTTACATTTATAAAAATAGTGCAATAGATTATCTTTGCGCATTTATCTTTGCATATGTCATCTATTCATTCAAGTTGTCATTCAATTTTGTGTCCATTATATACCAGGTGAGGGAAAGACAACCCTCATAGGATTGCCATTCAGGTTGTGAGATACGACTTAATCTATAACTCAAGATTTGTAAAATACTATGTCCAGCAGTGAAGAATAATAAAACTGGGTAAGAAAAGAGAGTGATGGGAGAGAAGGAGCAGAAGTTTCCTCTTTTAGATAAGCTGGTCAAGGGAAACCTTGATGACAAGGTGACGTTGGAGCAGGAACCTGAAGGAAGACAGGGAGTGAGAGCAGTGTTCAAATATATAAAGAAAAAAATAGACATAATTCAGTCTTTCTAACCAGAGATGCTTTTTTTTGTTTGTTTTTTGTTTTGTTTGTTTTGAGACAGAGTCTCGCTCTGTCTCCCAGGCTGGAGTGGGGTGGCGAAATCTCAGTTCACTGTAACCTCTACCACCCGGGTTCAAGCGATTCTCCTGTCTCAGCCTCTGGAGTAGCTGGGACTACAGGCAGCACCCACCACCATGCCCAATTAATTTTTATATTTTCAGTAGAGGCGGGGTTTCACTGTGTTGACCAGGCTGGTCTTGAACTCTTGACCTCAAATGATCCACTCATTTCCGCCTCCCAAAGTGCTGGTATTACAGGCATGAGCCACCACGCCTGGCCACTTCTATGCAACATTTTGATGTTTTCTTTTCAGTTATCTTTCTATGCAGTTTTTTTTTAAAGCATACAATTTAAATGATGCAGTATATAAATTTTTATATTCTTTTTCTCTCCTTCCCTCAGACTTTATATTGTATTTTCTTGTGCTCTAAATATGTCTTTCTGATTATTTCCTTAGGATGATTTCCTGAGAGTGATATTGTGGATTCAAAGTATATATGCTTTAACATTTTGATAGTCACTCTCCAGAAATATTGTACTATTTTACCTTCCCACCAGCAGTATAGAAAACTTCCTGTTTCTGCACATTTTTGCCAACACTGTGTATGGGCTCTTTAAAATTTTTGTCATTCTCACCTTACTGTTTTTGTTAAAAAGAAGGAAACAAATTTCATGGTTGCTTTCCTTCTTTCTTTGGTTATTTGTGGAAGTTAACAACCCCCTCATTCCCTGCAAAAGAAAAATACAGACGCGTTTAGAAAATCATTTCTTTCTTCTGGCAACAAATAGTCAGAGCTTCCTTTGTACCCAGCATTGTGTTTCTGCAGATGGGGGTCATGGAATTGCAGTGCGAAGAGAGAATGGAGAGATCTGGTACAACATCATTTTGCAGAGGAAAAAATGTAAGCCCAGAGTCCAGTGGTTTGCCCAAGTCACATAGTGAATTAGTTGAAGGTCTGGGACTAGAACTTGGGTCCGAATGCTCTCTTTAGTATAAAACACTGCTTCTAAAAACAAAACAAAGATCACTGTGGCCTATTTAACTGGAAAACTATGATTTGGTGGGGGCGTGGGGGTGGGCTGGAAGTGAGGTTGGAGGGATGGAAAGCGGTGAGCCAAACCTCAGTAGCTGTGGGGACCAGGCTCTGCAGCAGAGGGGCGGCTGCAAATGTGACATTCTGCAGTTGATCCCCAGAGTTTGGGGAGAAAAGTAAGCGTCAGGAAATTAGCTTTGTTGGCTGTCTTTGTCATTCTGAACCTCTCACCCTACTTCTTCCCCGCCCTCCCAGACCCATTTCAGAAATCCGGTCCCATTTTTCTTGCCTCTGACCCTGGTGGCTGAAGTTTCTCTCGGTATCATAAAACCTGGGGTTGTAAAATTCATATTGTAACTTTAAGAGCCACATCTGTTTTAATCATTTTTTTTCCTGTTTCAAGAACACAACGGGATTTTAATGGCGGCAATAAAATGGAAAAGTTGAAGGAAATTATCACAGATTTGTAAAGCTATAACGCAGGTTCCTGGACTCATGTGAGCAGTCAAATTACAAAGAAGTAACCCAATTGCTTTTATTGCAGGCAGATCTCTGGTTTAAGCATTTCTCAGTTTAATCTATTGATGAGGATTAGCATTTTATTCACTTCGGCACTCATAAGAACCTTGGTACATATTATCCAACAGGCCAGATTGGTGGGAATCGTGAATCGCAGAGATGCAGAGAAATAGCATGAGGCAAAAAATACTGGGTCTTGCAAGTCAGGCAGACCTGGTTATAATCCTGAGCCCACCGTCTTTAGCCGGATATGTGGCTTTAGGTAAAGTCCTACTTTCTGTTAATTTTGCCTTTTTTTTTTTAATATAGTGATATGTGAGCAAGTTTTGCAGTGAAATTATACAAAGAAATCACTCAGCGTGAAGCCAGGCAAACAGTAGTTGCTTACTAAAAGGTTACCGTCATCTGGTTCTCCTTTTGATGAATAAGCTATCTGAAGCAGCCACTGGTGCTGCTCCTTCTCTATCCTCTTGTACTGTCTTCCTCTCACCAAAAATGCTTACTGCAAACACCTGCACTTCTCCACCTGAGGCTCTTTTTCTGGCCCCTGGAGCACGCTTGGCTCATGCTCAGAGCAAGCCAGAAGTGCTGATGGGTTCATGCCTCAGAAGCAGCTCTCAACCAATCACAAATCGGGGGTGGAGGATAAATACCTCCACTCCCTCTCCCCACAGGTGGGATCACTCTAAGGCACATATTTTGTGCTGCCTCCCCAAGCACCCCAGTGGGATTAAGCTCTATTTGTTCACAGTGAAAACCTGCTTGGTAATATACCCTGTATTGGTTTCCTTTTCTTCTGTGTCTTATGTACAAGGAGAAAGAGATGAGAAGGAGTAGGCGAGGGATAAGGAAATGGTCCCTCAATGTCCTAGTGACTTTTAATTGCCAGTACCTGCATCTTTACCTGGGGTTTCTTCTTCCCCTAAAACTGAAAGGACTTGCTTCTGGTTGGAAGAAGTGCCCATGATTCAACACTGCGCCCCCCTCCCCAGTACATCTCAACCAATGACTCTCAGGAGTTAGTGTATCAATATCCCAACTCCCTCAAAGTGTGGGCAGAATAATTTTGAGGTGGGTGCTTTGCACTGCTTCCCAGAGTTTGTTGGAGGGATGAAGCTGTCTGTGGTCACCTGCTGCCGTGGCTGACTTGATAAGGCACACTGTATCTGCTGACTTTTCTCCTCTGTCTTCTTTCCTGCTTCTTCCTGATTTATCATCTCCCATCTCTTAAATAAACTACATACCCTTACAACCCCTTCTCAGTGATTGCTTTCAGGAAAACGGAAATGTGAGATATCTCTGATATTTGAGTGATGAGAAGTCAGGTTTGAAAAGAATTGGGTAAGAGTGGAATAAAAAAGGTGCATAGATGTTTTATTTATTAATTATTTATTTAGTGATGCCATTTTCTGAGACGTGGAAGACGGAGGGGGAATAGGAAGGAACTGAAGACTGCAACATCACAGTTAAGAGCATGGACTCTGGAGCCAGACCCTTGGGTTCGTGTCCCAGCATTGCCGTTTAACATCTGCAGGAACTTAGGTAAGCCTCTGAGTCCCTTAATGCCTCAGTTTCTTCATCTGTAAAATGGAACTGCAAGCTGTACTTCAGGGGGTCCTGAGGAGGACTGAGTGAGTTACAGTCTGTAAAGCACCTGGAACTGCCTCATAGAGTAGCCACTGTAATGATTACTACCAGTAGTTTTGTGATTAGTATTACTGCTTTAGACATGTTAAGATTGAGATGCCCATTGACATCCAATGATATCTGGTCCAAGTGCTCCCTAGTCTCTGGGGACAACATAGTGAGAGAGATAATAACAGACATGAAAGAGTCTTGGAAACTCTTTGTTTACCTGTCTGTCTGCCCCTTTGAGCTCCAGAGACCACGACTAACTCGTTTTGGTCCCAGGGTTTGACTCAGGGCTGCTCAGAGCAGTGACTTAGGGTAGCCACTGAGAATGGAAATAAATGAAAGAATGAGCATGTCTTGCTGACCACAGGTAAGGGAACATTCATGAGATTATTTCTGTGGAGTCCCAGATCTAGTCCATGGAGGAGCTGCTGTCGTTGCCCCCAAGGCAGCTCTAGAGTTTTTTAGAGTTTGTCTACCCCAGAGTTAAAAGGTTTTCCTGAGAATGAATTGCTGGGGCTTTGCAGATCTGAGATAAGGCAGCTCTCAGAGTCTGCAGTAACCTGAGCTGCCCAGGCTTGGCAGAGGCGTCTGGGAAGCTCTCACAAGAAAGGGAGAACAGAAAGCCAGCCCAGGTAGGCATGCCAGCTCCTGGCTCCTCCCAGGTGAGGGCCCAAATATGGGGATAATGACCTTTTGCTGAAAGCAGCTTAATCCCAAAAGGTGCTTGAAAAAACGGAGCCTGCTGTCAGTGGAAGCATCAGTTGGTGCCACCCTCTGCAAAGGCAAATTAATGATACCAGCACCTTGTTGAGTCATTTTGGAGCCTGAGGCCAAAGGGAAAATGTGCAGGCTTCATATATATGACTTTAAAATTTTATTATTATTATTTTTGAGACAGGATCTCACTGCATCACCTACGCTGGAGTGCAGTGGCTCTATCATGGCTCACTGCAGCCTCAAGCTCCCAGGCTTAAGCAATCCTCCTACCTCAGCCTCCTGAGTAGCTGGGACTACGGACATTTGCAACAATGCCCAGTTAGCCTATATATATATATATATATATATATATATATATATATATATATATATTTTAGTTTTTTTTTTTCAAAGTTAATTCTTTCCAGAGGTATATTTTGAAAATATTAGTGATGAGTTTGGCTCCATTGAAGCCAGCAAAGTAAAATTAATACAAATTCTGCTTGGGGAATAGATAAAATAAAACATAAGTAATTCTGTGTGTTTTAATACACTTACTTTTAACTTTTCAGTATATATTTTTCAACTACTTTAATGATCTGGGAGAAAATGACCATTAAAGCATACATTAAAATGTGCGCATAAAGGCATGCTTTTCCTTTGGCCACAGGCTCCACGAGGCCAATATGGCACTGTCAGAAGCTGTCTTTAAAATTTTGATATTTTGCTCATGGATAGTTTTTAGCATTAATTTTGATTTTTTAAAATATTGCAACAATGTATCTCGATTACTGAGTTTTTGGGGCATCCTGTTAAATTTCGTGCCAGAATGCTTCACTCACCTCACCCTACTTCTGATCCCGCTTGTCCCAAACCATATGGGGCCTTACCCAGCAAATGCCACCCCTAGGGCTTGACACAAGGGGAACTGTCACTCCAGCCAGAAAGGAGTGGGTTCAAGAGTGCTTGCTGCAGCATCGGGAACCAGCCCCAGCCCTTAGAAGAGGACCACTTAAATGTTGCCATAGGGTGGCATATTCCACAGCTGTTAAAAAGAATATTACTTTGAATTTTCCAACACAGAAAACATCTAAGAAATATCAAGGAAGAAAGTTACAAAACCATACCTACAATAAAGCTCCTATTTCTATTTGCTCTGTTGGAAATGTTTTTTGTTAATCTCACAACTTTCCTACAAGGTTATAGATAAGCAAACTGGGGTCCAGAGAAGTTAAGTATTTTTCCCAGGGACACACAGCAGGGAAACAAGAATCAGGTTTTTCAGCACAGGAAGTCTAGGCCCAGAGTCCAATATTTTAGTTTCTAAGTGAAACTGCTTCTATTTGATTCTGGAATCTATATTTATGTATACTATATATATATGTATGTATATATATATATATATAGTGTAGAAAAAAATCATGGGGCAGCTGAGCACGGTGGCTCACACCTGTAATCTCAGCACTTTGGGAGGCCAAGGCGGGTGGATCACTTGAAGCCAGGAATTTGAGACCACCCTGGCCAACATGGTGAAAGCCTGTTTCTACTAAAAATACACAAATTAGCTGGGCATGGTGGCACGTGTCTGCAATACCAGCTACTCAGGAGGCTAAGGCAGGAGAATAGCTTGAACCTGGGAGGTGGAGGTTGCAGTGAGCCACTGCGCTCAGCCTGGGCAACAGAGTGAGATTCCATCTCAAAAAAAAAAAAAAAAAAAAAAAAAAAATTATGGGGCAAAACACAAAACTGTTATCAATGGTGATCTCAGGTAGAGGTGAAATTTAGCTTGTAATCTTACATAATTAGATAAAATGTGGATTCTTAACAGTGAGTAGTATGTATTACTTGTATAATAAGAAATAAGAGGTGGGGCATAATCCCAGCACCTTGGGAGGCCAAGGTGGGAGGATCAAAAGGTCAGGAGATTGAGACCACCCTGGCCAAGATGGTGAAACCCTGTCTCTACTAAAAATACAAAAAATAGCTGGGCATGGTGGTGCGTGT
Organism: Sapajus apella; assembly: GCF_009761245.1. Taxonomy (NCBI): domain Eukaryota; kingdom Metazoa; phylum Chordata; class Mammalia; order Primates; family Cebidae; genus Sapajus; species Sapajus apella. Next base: position 542,517 of record NW_022437077.1, read on the forward strand.
CTGCAATACCAGCTACTTGGGTGGCTGAGGCAGGAGAATTGCTTGAACCAGGGAGTGAGACGTTGCAGTGAGCTAAGAACAGTCTACTGCACTCCAGCCTGGTGACAGAGCGAGACTCCATCTCAAAAAAAAAAAAGAAAAAAATTAAGAAAAATATTTACTAGGTGTTTCCTGTTTGTCAGGTCCTAGGCTAGTTTCCTGCATTGTCTCATTTAACTCCTGCAATCGCCTTTTATTATACCATTCTACAGATGAGAAAACTGATGTTGGCAAGGGTGAAGTGACCTGATCAAGCTCAAAAGAGCTCAAAAGAGATGTCGCCAGAGCTCAAACTCAGGATTCCCCAAATTAAGATTACACTGGCTGTGCCCAGTGGCTCACAAGTATAGTCCCAGCACTTTGGGAGACCCAGGCAGGAGGATTGCTTGAGGCAGGAGTTCAAGACCAGCCTGGGCACCACAAGGAGACTCCATGCCTACAAAAATAAAAAAATTAGCCAGGCATGGTGTCACGTGCTTGTAATCCCAGCTACTTGGGAGGCTGAGGTGGGAGGATCGCTTGAGCCTGGGAGGTAGAGGCAGCAGTGAACAGTGATTGCGCCACTGCACTCCAGCCTGGGTGACAGAGGGACACCTTACCTAACAGCAGCAGCAACAACAACAACAAAAGTGACGCTGAACACATCCGCCTTCCTCATTGCTTTTCTGTAGCATATTTTTAACGGTTGTGTCAGCGCCCTGCAGGATCGCAGCACACGTTTTCTAGTCAATGCCCTGTTGCTGGGCATGTAGGTTCCCAAGCTACTATCCAAAAAGGACTCCCTCCTTTTGAAGTGAGAAGGACTGGGGCATGGCTGGGTCTCATTTTCTCGGTGGCCCCTTACCGAAGGGTTCCAAGTTCCGACAGGAACCGCCTTGCGGTGAGGGGGGCTCCGCTCTGGTCCCGCCCCCCGGTCCCTGGAGGGGCCTCTGGTGCCTGCTGCTCCCCCCCCCCCGGCGCCATCTGCGCCGCGCAGGTGTGCCCGGCCCCCTGTTCAACCTGGGGGCTGCGAACACTGGGCTGATTGTGACCCCCGCGAGCCCGGCGGGCAGCTGCGCCCGAGCTACCATCTGCGAGCGGGGCTCTGCAGGGAGAGGCCGGGGGTGGCGCGGGGAGGAGCCGCCGGGACGCGCCCTAGCCGGGCCCCATTCAAGCGCTGCCAAGGCCTAATTGATGAGAAATGGCCCCGAGCAGGTGCGAACCTGTCTCCCGAGGCTGTGGGGCGGAGGGTGGGGGCCCGGGGGTGGGGGCGGCTGCTTCTCGGGGAGCGCAGCTGTCGAGGGGTCATTACCGTGGCGGCCTCCCTGGGGCTTTCCAGTCTGGGGCTGCGGTGGGGCTGGAGAGAGAGCGCGAGCGGGAAAGGTGGGGGAGAGGGGCGGGGCGGGAGCCCATCAACCCCTTTGTCGCACCCCAGGGTCTCCCCCGGCCAGGACCTTAGAGCTCCAGGCGGCCCCTTAGCTCCTGTCATCGCTCTCACTGGAGAAACCTGTAGCCAGGCAACACCAGCCCCGCACCCAGGAACACCCAGCTAGCGGCAGCTCCACCAGGGGCTCCCCGTCCAGGGCTGTCCCCATGAGACTCTCAGCAGTGGGGACCCACTCCTTCTACCTCCTTTTTTTCTGCTCCAGTTATGGATAGATCAGGTTGGTGCAAAAGTAATAGGTGGTTTTTGTCATTACTTTTCACGGCTTTGCACCAACCTAACAAGACGTAGCGAGCGGGGATTTGAAATGTTAGCCTGTTTTCTATGTTTACATGAAGGGCATCAATCTCTCAACAACTCTCCACCTAAAAAAAAATCAATCAAAGCGCAATCAAATCGAGCTTTTGCCTAAGATGTTTACAGGATGGCTTTGTGCGATTACAGCTGCCTAGAACCCTGCGGAGAATGTGCGGCGGCGCGGGGCGCCATCAGCCTCCTCTCTGTGCCTGGTGAGCCTGCTCCGTGTTTCAGCAGCTCCTCGGTCCTTCAGACTGAGAAGAGAGCTCATTGAGATGTAATTTCCAAAGGCCCAACTCGAGGCCTTTCTCAGCAGTGAAACTCCAAGATGAGGGGTCCTCCGGGTCCCACCCTTCCCCTCTCAAAACACCTTCTCACTCACTGCCCCAGAGGCTGTTGGACTGGATTCTCCTTCTTAGTGTCAGACACTTCGCCAAGCTTTCACCTGCCGCGGCCTCGCACTGTTAACAGCCAGAGGAATCTTTGCAAAATGAACATTGGAGCTCATCCCTCGGTGCTGAAAACCCTCCAATCATTTCCTATTCTAAAAGAATGAAATGCTGACCCTCGCCATGGCCTATGGCCCCCAGTGGTCTCCTTGGGAAACCTCTCTGCCCTTATTCCGTACTCCTGCCTCCCTGGAGCAGGCAGATGGTACCATGTTCCCGCAGCATTTTATAAACGGGTGTGGACTATGTGCCAACCACGTCTCTAGGCTCTTAGGAAAGAGCAGCGAACAAAATAGACAAAAATGTCTGCGTGGTGGGCTGGTATTCTAGTGGGGGAGACAGACAAGAAACAGACAATTAAAATATACACTGTGACCGAACCTCAGGCCTTCAAAATCACCATAGTTGCTTTTTCCCTCAGGGCCTTCCCACATGCTATTCCTGCTGCCGGGAACGCCATTCCCCAGAAATCCCCAGGCTTGGAATCTTCAGAGCATTGCTCAACGTTGCCTTCTCGGTGACGCCTTTCCTGGCCACGCTATTTAAAATCATGGTTCATGCTAGAATTAGCTATTCGTTTCATTCAGCTTTGATGCCGTAGCACTCATTGCCATCTGACATAGTACCTATTTGTTTGTTTTTGTTAGCTCTACCAAATCCTTGTGTTAAGCACGCTGCTTAACTGCATTTTCCAGCATCGCTTGAAACTGGGCATGACACTGTCATTGAGTTCTGAATGTGGTTAAAGTGTTGGACGCCATCTTTAGTCCTGGGCTACAAAACCTCCTGTAGGATCCTCCACACTTATTTTCCTCCCTAGTCACCTGGGGTGCAGAGGATCTGGAAGAGAACCCCTGAGGCCCTGGATTAGGTGGTTTTTTTTTGGACAGAGTCTTGCTCTGTCACCCAGGCTGGAGTGCAGTGGTGTGATCTCAGTTCACTGCAACCTCTGTCTCCTGGGTTCAAGCGATTCTCCTGCCTCAGCCTCCCTATAGCTGGGACTATAGGCATGCGCCATCATGCCTGGCTAATTTTTGTATTTTTAGTAGAGACAGGGTTTCCACGGTATTGGCCAGGCTGGTCTTGAACTCCTGACTTCAGGTGATCCACCTGCCTTGGCCTCCCAAAGTGCTGAGATTACGGGTATGAGCCACCGCACCTGTAGGATTAGGGTTTTTTTAACCTGGACTTTCTAACCTGGGCTCAGTCCTGAGACCCCCAAGAGATCTATGGCTAAAAGGCAGAGGAGAGACCTTTGAATTTGGATTTTTTAAAAATTGCATCTTTATTTTTACTCCCTTGAATTAAAAATTATCGTTTTCTTCAATGATGAATGTAGCCAACAAGCCACCATGGTGGCAGCAAGGCCTGTGACTTTTTCTCTGGAAATCATAAACGCCTTCATATTGCATGACAGTTGCTGCAATGTCTCAAAAATACTGTTTCCAGTGAACTTCTCCCGTAAAGACACAGATAGTAAATATTTTAGGCCCTATGGTTTCTGTCAGAACTATTCAATTCTGCTGTTGTAGCACAAACACAGCCACAGACATTACACAAATCAATGACTATGGTTGTGTGGCAATAAAACTTTATAAAAACAGGTGGCATGTCTACCCAATCTGACCCATCTGTAGCAGTTTACTGACCATAGATTTACACTCATTACTACTTTGAAATTACAGTAGTTATCAGACCTGCCACTATGTCTTGTTATTTAATGTGTTGAAAAGAATTCACATTATTAAGTGATGAATTGAAAAAATACTGGATAATTATGTTTCAATATAATTGGTATTCTTTATAGTCCTAGGTTTTTACTTTTTAAATGACAATTGAAGAACTTTAAAATATTATTCCACAAAGAGGTCCAGAAGCTTCACCACACTGCCAGAGACGTCCATGGCACACAACGGGTTAAGAATGCCAGGCTTATGCTGGCAGAGCCATTCAATGGGAGGACCTGTAGGGTCCCTCAGGCCCTTACCTGCCAACCTGCGCCTGTGATGAGAATGAGAAATAAACCTTTTCTTCTTTTTAAAACTAAACGGCTGAGATTCAAGGCTTGGGGGTGGCAGCAGCTGGCCTTCCCTAATACTTTCCAAGGAATGTCACTTCTGGGAGGCCAGGACTTTTGCTTGTGCACTGTCATATCCCCAGTGCCTAGCACAGAGCCTGGCACTCAGTTTATAGCAGCTGTGATGAAAGAGGTGAGTAAGGAACGCTCCAGCTCCACTCAGTTTCTGGGCCAACCTGTAGCATCTGATCGAGCCTGAGGGATTCGCAGGGGGAATTTGGATGGGGGCAGGGAGAAGTTAAGTTGGTGGTAGAGGAATTTCAGGTCGGCAGCCAGCTAGGCTATGTCAGAATTGATGGGGTGGGGCTAAGGGACCAGCCTCTAAAGGAGTTCTTCCCCAGGGCCGGCGGTGGGGCAGGGGGAGAGTGGCTGTGACCCCCTCTGCCCTCAATAAAGTCCCTTCATCTTCATCCTGAGTCTCCATGCTGAACAATGGAGTGAAACTGATCTATAGGACAGACTTGTGTCTCATCATGACGGATGGAACACAGTGCCTGGCAACACCACGACTTCTGCTAAGTGAGGACCTGGCGCCCCTTCTTCTCCACTTCTGGGTTCAGGATTTATTTCATCCCTTGAAACTCCACTTCCCTTCTCTGCCTGCTGTGTTCCCTTCTAGCCTTCTCACTTTCCCATCCACCTTCCGTACCAAGACCCAGCCTGCGGTGTTTTCTCCGTCCTCTGTCCCTTCCCCCGGGCTCTCCCTTTGGTCCCTTATTACCTGGCTCAAGTTACCAACCCTTTCTCTACCTCCATTTTCTCAACTGTAAAATGGGGGTGGTAATAACAGTTCCTTCCTTGCAGGGTTGACGTGAGGATGAAGTCACCAGGACTCAGCTGTGACACAAAGGTAGAGATCAATATATGCAAACTCCAATTGCTTAAGCATGTGTTAGGAAAAATAGAAGGGGCACATCAAAGCCCCGATTTCAAGGGCGTTACTGCTTAGGATGAGGCTGAATTTTTAAAAATAAATCCATTGGAAGGAGAACGTTAAGTGGATGGTAAAACATTAATGAGGTGGTTTGTGAAGATGAAAATCACCACGAAGTTGAGAAATAGATTGAAGTTTGGGCAACTCCTGGGTGGGAGAAAAATCTGTCTCCAGAGCATTTGCTTCCAGAGCCTGCAGGGGGTGGAAAAATCGGTCTTGAGGGTAGTCATAACGGTGGGATTTTTAGGCATGAGTGGGTGGTCTTTCCTTTTCAATCAAACCACTGAGGCCTAGGCCTGCTCTCCTTAATGGCCATGAATGATGAGAATGTTGTTAACCCTCCCCGTGGTGAGTTAAATAGTGTCTTCTCCAAAAGATATGTCCAGGTCCTAACCCTGGTACCGGTGAATGTAACCTTAATTGCAATAAGGGTCTTTGCAGATGAGCTCATCCTGGGTTTGTGTGGGCCCTGAACCCAGTGACCAGCCTCCTTATAAGAGAGCAAGAAGAAGACACACAGAGACGTGGGGAGAAGGCCATGTGCAGATGGAGGTGGAGGCAGGAGTCAGGCGCTCACAGCCAGGGGCACCAGGAGCCCCCAGCAGCTGGAAGAGGACAGAAAGGAGCCCTCCCTAGGAACTTCGGAGGGTGCAGTCCTGCTGAAACCTGGATTTTGGAGTTCTGGCCTCCAGAACTGTGAGAGAATACATTTCTGTTGTTTTAACCCATCAACTTTGTGGTTATTTGCAGCAGTTCAGGTGGGCAGTGGTCTTAAGAAACTTAACACAAAAAAAGCCCTGTTTGTTCTCTCTCTCTTTTTGGAAATCTGGCCTAGGATTGCATGGGGTTGGAGGAGAGGAAGCTCATAACCTGGACCCATCTGGAGGCAGATTTCCTGGGAAGTTTATTAAGTTCAAGCTTCAGGGCCCATTGCCTGCCCAGGGACATTCCAAAGCCCTGGGAAGGGCCCTAACACTACGTGCATGAGGTTCACGTTTGTGAAATTTGTGAAAGAAAGATTTGATTTCCAACCCATTAAGACCACTGTTTCTTTCTGCTTTGATTTTCCCTGCACTTTCTCTTGCATGGAGTGGTGCTGGGGTGGCTGTGGGCACTGTCGGGATCTGGCCAAAGGGGGTTTGGTTGGGATTGCATTCACTTTGGCCACCATGCCGTGTTGTATGTGGCCTGCAGTTATCTCAATGGGTAAAGCATTGCTGTCCTTCAAGTGTGAGAATGGATTTCTGGAAAACACCACCTGCCCACTCTGATCCCGACACAGCATCACAGCACAAGGATGCCATTGATAAACTGGCTGAGAAGAGTTACCAAGGCATTGGGTATTTCAGATTAGTTGCTGTGCTTAGAAGACTTGAAATGGCTTAAAATGTTTTACCTCGTGTAGGAAAGAACCTTGACAGTCGTTTCCCAAATTTGACAACGGTCCTAATAATGTGTGTGTCGTCAGCTGAACTGTCTTCCTCCCCCAGATTCATGTGTTGAAGTCCTAACCCTAGCGTCTTAGAATGGGACGGTATTTGGAGCTAGGAAAGGTCTTTAAAGATTAATTGTAAATCGGGTCATATTGGCGGGCCCTAATCTAACATGACTGGTGTCCTGAAGAGGAGGAAATCAGGACACAGACACGCGCAGAGGAAAGACTGTGTGAAGAGGAGATGGCCATCTACAGAGCAAAGAGGGGGCCTCAGAAGAAACCAACCCTGCTAGCACCTTGGTCATTGGCCTCCAGCCTCCAGCACTGTAAGATGTTTCTCAAGCCACCCAGGTTGTGGTATTGTGTAGTGATGGCCCTGATGGGTTACGAAGCCAAAAAAAACTTCTAAATGGTCAGTTTTTTTTTTTTTTTTTTTTTTTTTTCTGATCAACCTTTCTAAAGAAAAGAATGAATTGCCTTTCTTTTCTCTCTGTAGAAAATGATATTGACGAGAAAAGACAAAGAGTCTGTCCAAAATGGGAAAATGACTATCAAGTTTTTTCCTATAGGAGCTAAAACATTTCAGGTCATTTCAAATTTTCTTGTGAAGTAACTAGCCTTTTTTTGGGGGGTGGGGGGTGGGGGACAGAGTCTTGGTCTGTCACCCAGGCTGGAGTGCAGACCTCGGCTCATCGCAACTTCAGCCTCTTTAAGCAATTCGCCCCTGCCTCAGCCTCCCAAGTAGTGGGATTACAGGCATGTGTCACCATGCCCAGCTAATTTTTGTATTTTGAGTAGAGACAGGGTTTTGCCATGTTGTCCAGGCTGGTCTCGAACTCCTGATCTCAGCTGATCCCCTGCCTTGGCCTCCCAAAGTGCTGAGATTACAGGCATGAGCCACCACGCCTTGCCATGAAGTAACTAGTCTTAAATACTCGCTAAATTGATGACTCTCTAAGTATGCCAGGTAGTTAGTTGATTAATAAAAATATTGTATTATTTTTGTGGGATTTTGTGGTTTGTGTCAGTAACAAAGTAATTGGTTGTTATTTATTTTTTCTGGATAAATGTTTACTTTCATGCCTAACATTTTATTACTAATTTTGTCTTTTGAAAGATGATGTCTCAGGTAGAATAAACTTTAGGCCTGAGATTGAATCTAGCCCCTACCATTCCTCTTCATCTGTCTCTAGCAGGTCGCCATTCTGGGGGCAACTTCACCCCCCAGAGGAGCCCATGCTAGCCTCCAGTCACTCCCAGCCTCTCCCCTTTAGACCCTGTTTTCCTGGGAAGTGAGTGTTGAGTGCAGACGGGAAAGATGTATAATTGATGAGCCTCCAAGTCTGGCTGGGCTGAAGAGGTCAATTAATTATTAAATACAGACTCAATGGGAAGAAATTTCATTATGGGGTCATTTAATTAAGTAGCAGGCCAGAGGGACATTTGAGATGAGATTTCAAGGGCTCTTGTTTCTGAGTTTGTTTTTGGACCAAGTCTGAGGGTATGAATAAAGAAGAAATGGTCCTTAAACCTGGAACATTTGAGTGAGTCCATCCTCCTCCTCCTCCCCGCCCTGCCCCTGACTTTCACCCCTCCCTTCTTTGCCCCTCTCCTCCTCCCTCTCTTCCTCTGCCCTTCCTTCCTGCTTTCCCTTCTTTTCTCTCTTCCTCCTAACTTCTTCATTCCTTCATTTATTTCACATATATTATTGAGTATCTTCCATGAACTGGGCATCCACATAAATACTGGGGTTTCAGTGGTGACAACACAGCTTAATTCTGGCAGAGGGGACAAGCAACAGCCAAGTAAAGGACCAAATGCACAAGGAGGCATCGCCCAGGTGACTGAGCCGCAGAGCAGAGTGATGGCCACCATCGAGAGGGGCTTGCCAAGGAGGTCCCTGTTAGGGGGCAACACTTGAGCTGAGTCCTGAGGTATGAGAAGGAGACAATTGGGCAGAAGGTCACTCCAGGCAGAGGGAGCATCAGAAAGTGCACAGGATAAGCTAGTGTGCTCCCGGAATAGCCAGGAGGCTGGTGTGGCTGGAACATAGTGAGGGAGGGGAAGCATGGTAGGATATGAGTTGGAAGAGGTGGGCAGTTGACTAACAGATGATTGATGGACAGGGATTTTTTTTTTTCACAGGCCCTGGGAGAAGCTCTCTACCACTCACTGTATTAGAAGCTCTCTACCACTCACTGTATTAGTTAGGGGACCAATGCATGCTCTATGTTCAGTGGTATGGGATGGAAATCCAACTCAAGCTGTCTCATTCAAACAGGGGATTTTATTGGGTCACGTAGTTGAGACAAACAGCTAATTGGGCTTCAGCCATGGCTGAATCCAGTAGCTCAGGGATGATGTAATGAGTTTTTGACTCTCTCGCTTTATCTCTCTCTTTCTTCAACTCTGTCCCCCATTTCAGGGAGTTCCAGGCTATACTCTGTGAGCTTAGAATCTTAGCAAAAATAGAACACTTCTCCCTGAAGAGTTCCAGCTAATGTCCTGGTTAAACATTTTATCAAATGGCCTCGGCCAACTGTCCATTGCTGAACCAATTGCTGTGGCTGGGAGTGTAGATACTTTGATCAGCCAGGACTGGACTTGGGGAGAGATGGAGCTTCACAGAGTAGAAGCCGGGGAGAGGCGGATCCCCACACAAAAACTGTGATGCCATGGCCAGAAGAAGGAATGGATTCTGGGCAGACATAAACAACAGATGTTCACTTTACCTTTTGGACAGTCAGTCTCTTTTTCTTTGCTGGCAAAGGCTGTTGTTTTGAAGAATCCATCATGAGGCATTATCCCGTCTTAACAATGGGCATGCATGAAATGCAGGCATTGACATAAATCCTGATCACACAGGATTAGGGGGCACGAGCTTTGAGTCAGAAAGGCTGCATGAAAAATTGGGAAGTGCTCAGCCTCTGAGGCCCAACAAAGTGGAATTCAAGGTGAAGAGCTTTGAAATGGACAAAGAGAGACATTACATGTTAACAAGAGGAAAACCCCAGGAAAGAAAGCCTTGAATATTAGTCAGCAATGGAAACTCAAAATGCAAAAGGTAATAAAAAATGGATGAAAAATTTCTGATGGGAGGATAGTCTGATGCAGCCATTCTAAAACAGCAGGCACTGTTGAATCTAATTAAGTATATGTAAAAGTATGACACCCCATCATTCCTCTTCTGGATATCAACCACGGGCAGGTTCTCATTAGCGTGCATGAGGTGACCTGTACAGTGATGATCATTCTAGCATTAGGGATGGGGGGGGAAGGGGAGAGAAGTTACCTGGGGGTCCACCACAACGAGGATGCCCCCTTGGGGCTCTGAGCAGCAGTGAGGACCATGGATGAGACATCCACATTGCAACATGGAGGGAGTCTAAGAACACAGTGCAGAGTGCAAGAAGTGAGAGATATAAAGCGCAATACCGTTTACGTAAGATAAAAATATACGTGCACACACGACAATGCAAATCACATAGGAAGGTACGCAAGTCAGAAATATGTAATATATTACATGCATTAGGACGGCTGCCTATGAATGGAAAAGGAAAGAAGGTAAGGAAGAGGAATAAAAGGGAATCAATTAATTAATCTCTCAAGATTGGACCAATGATGATGTGCCAGAACCTGAGGAGTAGGATTAACTCGTCATTCTGCCCTGGAGATTAAAAAAGAGAGAGAGAGAGAGAGACATTGACAAATCCTCAATCATAAGTGGGAAACAAACACACTGTATCAATCAGGAACGTGTTTGACTTCAGGTAATACTATCTGACCACTGGTGGCTTAAATAATAAAGGTCATGTCCCACATAAAAAGAAATCTGGAGGAGCTACTGGCATCGGTTCAGTAGCTCAATGTTGTCAGATGTGATGTCACAGTTTTTTAGTCTCTTGGCTTGTCTCTCTGACTTCTTGCCTCATGGTTGCAAAGTGGCTGCCATAACTCCAAACATCACACCAGATGTCTAGGCAGAAAGAAGGCAGGAAAAAATGAAGAGTAATGACAGTTGTAAATAAACTTTTTGTAAGGAAAGCACACGTTCTCCCAGCCCTCCCCCATCTGACTTTCCCTGAAGGACCCATTGATTAGTGACCCACCCTGTGACCTTCAGGTACTGTGAGGCAAGAGTCTGCAAAGACAGGCTCACACCACTGACGCTTGAGCTAGCCAGCTGTCACTCAGAGTGGGGAGCATTGCTCAATTAACAAGACTTTCCAGCAAGGAAAAACGGGGGACGTAGCTTACACTGCAGACTGGACACTGTTCTAAGCACTTCACACATTACCCCATTTACTCTTTACAACTATTTTAAAGGTGGGCCCCATTATGGTTCCCACTGTAAGCTGGGGATTGAGATAAGTCAGTGCCTTCCCCAAGGGCACACAGTCCGCAAATGTCAAGCCAGTGCTCGAGTGCAGGCAGCGTGGTACCGGAGCTGCTGCTCAGAACCCCTGGGATGCAGGTGCACAGCACACTGTGCCCTCCGCGTCTGAGAAATGACAGGCTCAAAAGTGACCAGCAGGAGTTAAAGATATGGGGACTTGAGGAGCACAGTGAACATGCTGGATCATAGACATATATGTGTACATGCCTGGACCCCCTCACCCCTTCCATGGGGACAATGACAGGGCTTTGGAGCTGTTGCATAAAGGAATTGGGCTAAAACATGTAAAGTGCTGAGCATGGTGTCCAGTCTGTGGTACATGCTGTGACTCCTGTTCTTCCTTACAGAGAAATACACACACACAAGCACAAAGTTGTTAATTGTGTTAAATACTTGTTAATTGTATATATAATAATGTTAATTGTATATGTGCATATATAGAGAGAGAACAAAGGCAATACATGTTTATTGAAAAAAAAAGAAAAACAGGCCGGGCACAGTGGCTCAAAGCTGTAATTCCAGCTCTTTGGGAGGCCGAGGCAGGTGGATGACAAAGTCAGGAGTTCGAGACCAGCCTGGCCAAGATGGTGAAACCCTGTCTAAACTAAAAATACAAAAATTTGCCAGGTGCGGTGGCAGTCACCTGTAATCCCAGCTACTCAGGAGGCTGAGGCAGGAGAATTGCTTGAACCTGGGAGGTGGAGGTTGCAGTGAGCTGAGATTGTACCACTGCACTCTAGCCTGGGTGACAGAGCATGACTCCATCTCAAAAAAAAAAAAAAAAAGCCAAAATTTAGGTGACTTTTTGGGTAGAGTTTGGTCGGCATCAGGCACTGGGAAGTGGGTGGTGAGGGACCCAGAGTCAGCCGTCCTTTAGCTCCACACAGACCCCACAAGAAGGACACCTGTCAACTCTGCCAGTCCAGAGAGCGTATACACTGCCCAGGCTCCTGCAGAGCCAGCAGGCTGGAGGCATTTTGTTTCCAGTTCTGCACTTTCTAACTTACAAAACCAGCACACATTCATTTTAAAAAACCAAACATATGACAAAGCCCATGAAGAAGTAGAAGGTACAAATGAATTTCCCTCCATCCCTTTTCTCTCTCTCTCTGTCTATAAGACTGTCTTTCAAGGACACCCCTTCCCCTACCTCCCTTGCGTACTGATGATTGACAGTGCGATGTTTGCTTCTAAACAAGTCTCCGTGCCCATATATTCATGGGTAATTTGACTTTTTCTAGCTAATGAGATCACACTCTGCGTGCATGTCAGGACCCCTCAGGAAACAGATGGCACCAACCATCAGCCTGGGTAATACAGGGAGTTAATGAATGAAATATTTACAGAGCTGTGGGTAGCGGGTGGGAAGGCCCTAAGAATGGTACGGTGGGCCTGGGGAACCAGCAGGGTGCAGAGCGGAGAGAGCCTTCTGTGGAGACATGGTGAAGCCTGTGTGCCTGGCCAGGAGCCAGCAAAGGGGAAAAAGCCCTTACTGTGCCCCTGTCTCCAGCTGGGGCCTTCCCCTAGTTGAGCCTGCAGGAAGCTGGGGGAAGACGAGCTTCACCTACGTGAGCCAGCTTCCAGGGTGGACTTGGAGGAGGCAGCAGAAGAGAGCCACGCTGCATTGTAAGCCCCCTGAGTCTCAGTGAGACCCTTCTTCTCCCCTGCTTGATCTGCATGGAGACCAGCAGGACGAATCTCATCATTCTCTGAGCCACTGACATCCATCACCCCTCGAAGCCCAGACCCTGCTCCCCGCTCTTCCTAAGACGCTCATTCCCACCTGACTCCCTAGACATCGAAAGCACACCCTCCCTTCCCCCGTTTCCCCTTTCCTGTTTTCCTTTTCTCCACCGCACTCACCAACCATCTGGCAGGTTATTTCTTTAAGTTTTTTGTTTGTCTTCCTTGACTCTAGCAGGTATTTTTGTTCTCTTTGTTCCCTGTTAAATCCCAAATATTTAGAACACTTCCTGGCACATAGTAGGTACTCAATAAATAACAAAGCATCCAAGAGCATATAGGTCAGCCCATACAACCCTCTGGTGATTTTAAATTGCCACATAATGTTTCACAATACTGGGAGGACTATGACATGGGTAGCCGTTCCCTTAAAATTTAGCTTTTAGGTAGCTACCAATTTTCCCCCAGGACAGACAATGCGGCAGGAACCAACCCCCGTATGCAACTTTTCCTCACACTCATGTGAATATTTCCATCGGATAAAGTCCTAGAAATGGAAGGACAGTGTCAGAGATGCTTCAGTGTTTGGTAGACGCTGTGATGTCTTTGAGTTCACGTGGAATAAAGAACTGAGCCTTCCTTTGTGCCAGGAATGTTTTGATGCTGATACACGGTTCTCCATCTGCTGTGTATCCAGCACTCATTCTGTGGAGGAGACAGCAGGGTCTAGGTCAGGCTCCATCCTTGATGAGTCCGGTGTCTGGCTGAGGAGGCAGGAATTCCCAGAGCATTCTCCTCCCCTCAGAGCTGGCTCAAGGAAAGTCAGGGTAAGGGGGTCCCAGAGAGGACAGAACTCCCAGGGGCTGTTGAGGTTGGGATAACTCCAGGGTGAAGGGGCCCTAATGAGCTTCATTAATTTGAGGTCAATTTATTGAGCACCTGCTATGTGCTGAGTATCATTCTAGGTGCTGAGAATACAGCACCAAATAAGTTCAAAACGGTGCCTGCTCTCACAGATAGAACATTGTGTGAGGGAAGGGAAGAGGTAAACAACTAAAGAAATGAAGGAAATGGAAGAGGATGGTGCCAGGGTCTGATGGTGCGGGCTGGCTACTTTGACAGAGGTGTTCAGGAAGCCTTTGAGGAGGTGGCATTTGAGCAAAGATGTGAATGACAAGGAGTGAGCCATGACGACGTCTGAGGACAGAGGGTAGATTTCCTGGGTGAGGGAGGAGGTGGCAGTTTCTGCAGTTGCGAGGTGGGACTAAGTTTACAGAGATTAGGGAGAGGAGCAGGGAGCCCATGTGACTGGAGTGGGATGAGAGAGAGGCAGGGGCAGGAGGTGAGGTTAGTAAGACCCCCTGGGACCAGGCAGTACAGGGCTCAAGACGCTGTTGCCAGGAATTCAGATTTTATCTTAAATGCAATGATTCATCGCTGGTGGATTTGAAGCAGGGTAGAGCCCTGATCCGATTTCTCTTTTAGAAGATCCCTCTGGCTGCTGTGTGGAGAGTGGCTTGAAAAGGAGGCAGGAACAGAAACGAGACCAGCAAGGAGGCAACTGTGTTCATTTAGAGATGACTGTGGCTTAGACAAGAGCGGTGGCCATGGAGATGCTGAGACATGGATGAGACAGAGATCTTTTATTTTCGTTTTCTTTTTTTGTTTTTTAAGACAGAGTCTTGCTCTGTGGCCCAGGATGGAGGGCAGTGGCGATCATAGCTCATGTTGCCCAGGCTGGTCTCGAACTCCCAGGTTCAAGTGATCCTCTTGCCTTGGCCTCTCAAAGTGCTGGGATTACAGGCATGGACCACCATGACCAGTTGATATATTTTTAATTAAGAGCCAACAGGTTTACTGCTAGAAAGATTTGAGGTATGAGAGAAAGAAAGGAAATAAGAATCACCTTGAGATTATGGAACTGGATACTAGTCAGATGTCCTAGGTTTGGGGGCGAATATAGAGGAAGGCTGAATCAAGAGAGCAGTTTCTCTAAATGGGAAGAGTTATCTGCAGCTTGGCAAACCTTTATCTGCATAAACATCTTCACCCAGACTTGTCCCCCGACAAAGGCTTAAGAGGGATTGAGACTGTGCAGAGAGCACCCCCAAGCCTCTGGGTCATAATCTGAGGATGGCTTACCATGTTGCTTCTCAGTGGTGAAACTGACAAGGTCAGGTGCATAGATGCTGTAAATATTAGAAGAGACACATTCACAATGACAGGCATAACCAAACCAGAAAATCCTCATTTCTAACCAGATACATTAAGTATCTGTTTTTCATCTCCGCCCCAAAGATGTGCACAGCTGTCTGGCATTTGCGCACCAGCTCAGGTTGCTTAACTCCCACCTGCCTTCCCGGGGTCAGTGAGCCTCTTTAGTGAACTTGGATGTTTCCTGCTGCTACAGGAAGCTTAGGTCTGCACGGCCAGCAAGAAACTTCTGGTGGGAAGGAGAGGGGGCCTGGGTTTGTTGAAGGGACGCTGGAAGGGGACTCCAATTGACCTGGGTTCCAAAGCAAACCTAGGACCCAGTGCAATCTGATGGGGGACAGTGGAAAGACTTCCCCTCTTTCCTCCAGCAAGTGGAAGAAGTGGGGTCAGATCAGCAAAAGTGGATTTTGGGGCGGGAAGTAATTGGAAGAGCAAGGCGTTTTTTATTCATCTGATTTGTTTTGGTGGTAGAAACCATAAGAAGAGAAAAAGGAAATAATTCTCATTGACAGACACTGCTGGTCAGTTGACTACCAACAGCCATTCCCTCTTCTTTGCTCATAGAATCCTGATTTTGTTCCCAGGTACTGAGTGTAGACCCTTGAGGTGAGTCAGTCAATCCAAACCAATCTGAGCAACTCAGTCTTTCTTGGATAGTGATTAGACTCCAGGTGAATATGTGACTCAGTGTGTGTCACTGGCCATGTTTTTCTTTAAGAAAGAGAGAAAGAGGGACAGAGAAAAGGAGAAGGGGAGGAAAAAGGAGAGAGAAAGCCAGACATTTATTCTTCTTTGGGATGATGAGTGTGATGCCTGGAGCTATGACAATCATGTTGCAGCCAGGAGGGGAAACTCCAAAAGAAGCAAAGAGGCACTCAGAGCCTATATATCGCTGAGCTGCTGAACCAACCCTGAAACTGCTTCCAACTACACCAAACTTTCTCAGCCTCAGCACTACTGACATTTTGGACCAGATAATTGTAGCGGGAATTGTTTTCTTCATTGTGGAATGTTGAGGAGTGTCTCTGGTCTCTGCCCACTAGATGCCAGTAGCTCCCACATTCCACTCACGGCAATAACAAAAATACCTCCAGACTTTGTCAAACATCTCCTGGTGTGGCAAATCATGCTTGGTTGGGAACGACTGCTCTAGAAATCTTATTAAATGATATAATCGTGTGTCTTGAGTGCTTAAGTTACTGCTGGTTGGGAATTCTGGTTCTTGCAGCCAAAAACACTCCCACTGTAAGTGTGAGATTCAGCATTAGCTGAGACCCTGTCTTGAGTGCTTTCTAAGGGGTCTCATTTACCCCACTTCAACTGCTAAATAACCCTGCAGGTAGGTAGAACTGAGGTGATTTGCCCAAGGCCATTCAACAAACAAGTGGCTGAGCTAGGATTCGAGTTCAGGCCTGCATGACTCTAGAGGGTGTACTCTTAAGTGCTGTGATCAATAACTTCTGTACCAAAGTTGTGGCCCCCAAGCTGGGAAGCACGAGGTAGTCCATTGGGGCACAGGAAAAAATACTAAAATTTTGATTTGCATTTCTCATCTAATAAATAAGAAATTAAACAAAATAATAGATTGTCAGCTGCACCCTTACTTTGTCAGAATCTATGCAACACAAGCCTACCCAAGGCATCTGAGGCTCGAAGGGACATCGCACCTCATGGGAGGCAGGCAGTGGCGTCCACTGGTGTGCGTTTGTTTTCAAACCCTGTGCTGTACATGTGCTCAGTTACGAGGATTTACAGGTTACATCATCTAACTGTAACCACCAATAGGTTTCTCATTGGGGCTGTCATTGGCCGTTTGGATGAAACAATTTGTTAGTGCGCTGACAGTCCACGCGTTGCAGGACATTGAACATCTCTGGTCAGTGCTCACTGAATTCCGGTTCTGACCACCACTCATCATGGCAACCAAAAGCAAGATAAGGGAGGAGGAGACAACACACCTTTGTTACGTCCCAAGCACTGAGCCAAGCATCATGGTATATACAGTATATGTGTATGTGTATGTACATGTACATTTTTATCTAATTTATTTTAAGACAGAGTTTTGCTCTGTTTCCCAGGCTGGAGTGCAGTGGTGTCATCATAGTTCACTGCAGCCTTTAACTCAGGCTCAAGTGATCCTCCTGCCTCAGCCTCCTGAGTAGCTAGGACTACAGGTGTGCGCCACCCAGCTAATTTCCGTATTTTTTGTAGAGACGGGGTTTTTCTATGTTTCCCAGACTCATGTTGAACTCCAGGGCCCCTGTGATTCTCCCACCTCGGCCTCCCAAAGTGCTGGGATTGCAGCCATTACATGCATATTATATATGTAATGTAATGTAATACGTATAGGTGCATATGCATATATATGTATATTAGCTCCATCCTTAGGACAACTCTGAAAATGGGTACTGTATTTTAGTTATCAATTGCTGCAAACAAATCACCACAAATTTAGCAGCTTGGGACAATGGTCGTCTACGATCTCACGGTTTCTGTTGGTCAGGAGTTGGCGCGGGATTCCTTGCTAACTGGGCTTCCCCAGCATATCTGCATGCCTACCGCAGTCAGCTCTTCAAAACCAGCCAGGGAGAGGGAGACCCATCAAACAGGTGCAGCGCTATGCCTCCTGCACCGCCATCACGTAATCACCTCTGTACATGCAGTCACACACGTTCCACCAACTTGGTGCATTCTACTGGCTAGAAGCAGGTTGCAGGTTATATCCACGCTGCAGAAAAAGGGATGGCGAGGGTCATGAGCACCAGAAGAAGCCGCTTAACCACCTGTCCATGCAGGACCGAAGGCTGTGCAGTGCCCGAGTGGTAGAGTTTAGATGCAGCCATGGCCTGTCCGATGTAGAGCTGGTTACCTCCCTTGTCCCTGTGCTGTGCGGCGTGCATGTGAGCTGGCTCAAGGAGGAAGGAGAGACCTTCCTGTGGGGTGAGGAGGTGTTATTGCAGGTGTAGGGGCTCAGGGAATAAATGCAGGGAGGCTGAAGGCACGGGAGGAGCTGGAGAAGGCAGGCTGGGCAGTGTACTGGGATGTGAGAACTCAAGGGTAGGCCAAGGTCATTGGGCCTCCAATGCCCAGGTCCGAGCTCCAGAATCACACTCAGCCCTCATCTTCCTTCACTCACACCTGGCAGAGACGGAATCATTCATTCACTCATTCATGCTTTTGTTCATGTGTTTATTTCTTCTAACACATTTATTGAACATTAGTTATGTCCTACTGGCTGTTCGAGGGGCTGGGGATGTCATGGGGAACAGAACACCATTCGCTGTCTCAGGGACCTTACATCTCAGTGAGACAGATGATAAATAGAGCAGACAATTGGTCACGGTGTGACAGCAACATGAAGAAGCAAAGCAGGGCGGGGAGATGGAGGGCTGTGGTAGGGCGTTACTGCATCTTCTTACTGGGCGGTCAGAGGGATCTTCTTGACAGGGTGACATTTGAGAAGCTGGGGAGAGTGCAGGTGCCATGAACTGGGACAGGGAAAACTTGGAAGGGAAGCAAGACTGCAAGTGGAAAACTAATAATTTATTTTCAGCTGTGTTGATTTGAGATGTTTTTTAGACCTCCAGTAGAGATGTGGAGCAGGCAGTTGGAAACCGAAGTCTCCAGTGACATGTTCACTCCTGCAGTGATTCCCCCCAAAATCGCTCCGCTGTCCCCAGAACCTCTGTAATACTGTTCCGACTGTCTGCAGTGCTGTTCCTCCAAGTTATTCACCAGGGCTCAGGTTCAATGTGGCCTTCTCAGGGAGATCCTGACCGGCCTCAGGCGTCCGCCTAGCAAACACTGAGAGCTCCTGTTCATCGTAGAGCTCCAGCCCGTGCCACAATTGAAATTAAACAGTTACGTTTGCGATTCTGTTTCTTGCTTGTTCTTCCCATTCCCCCTCTCAGACTTCCAGCTCTACAAAGACAAAAACTGTGTGGTGTGTCTAAATCATCACTCCATTGCCAACACTTTGTGTTGTAGGTATTCAGGCTGATGGAATGAATGAATGACTGCACTTGTTCATTCATTCGTTTATTCACCTAGCCGACCTTGTCAGCTCCCACCTGTGCCCCCTTAGTCTTTACCCCAGTGCACCCCAGCCTGACTTCCAGCTGGCAGCACCTGCATCCCTTTGCCTGTGGGCTTTCACAGGACTCTGAGATGAGCCCTGCTGTGCCTGTGGAGGGCAAGAAGCTCCTGGAATGAATGCCTCCTCCCTTCCAGGGAGCAACCTGGAATGGTCACTGATGACTGAGGGATTTTGAAAATAAATACACCAGTGATCTCACTGCCCAGATGGGGTAGCTTCAAGATGTGTCACCCAGCTACACAGTCACCCAGAGGGCTCCAGTGGGACTAAGCTCCAGCTGTCCACAGTGGTGGCTTGCTTGACGGCCCTTGCAGGGGCTGCCTTCCTTCCCCACGTCACTTGCCCTCTCCTATACTGATAATCCCTGCACCTCCCAAATAAACTTCTTGACCTTGAATCCTGGTCTCAGGGTCTGCTTCTGGGGACACCCAACCAAAGACACGGAACAATTATTTTCTGAACACCAACTTGGAGCTGGACCTGGTTCTGACCTCCAGAAACAGAGAAGTATCCAGGCCCCTCTGACTTTTTCCTCTGGTTGGGGTGGACAGATCATGAACAAGCGCAGCAGATGCAACTGACAAGAAAATGATCAGATAATGTTGATGACATGGAGGAAATGAGCAGAGTGAGAATTTAGAAGATGTCTGAGGGGCGAAGTATATCTTAGACTAGGTGGTCAACAAAGCCTTCTCTGAGGTGGTGATGTCTGACCCAGAGCTGAAAGGCGGGAAGCAGGAGCCATGGGAAGCTCTGAAGGAAGGTGCTCCAGGCAGAGGGAGAAGCAAGGGCAAAGGCTGGGGGCAGGCTTGCAGGGGCAGGAAGGATGGAGATGACAGAGCCCCCAGGGATCAAAGCAAACCAGGTGGTCAGTGAGGTTAGAGAGGTTGCAGGGGCTACAATGACTAAATTAATGAACAAGTAAATGAATGAATGAATTAGCAGATGACTTAAAGCTTTGGTCACTGGATGTGGGGAATCTTGGGGAGATCTGTCCCAGCCCATGAAGGAAGAGATGGATCCTCTGTCTAGCATTGCCTCAGTGACTCATCAGAAAGGCTGCAGCTGGCTCAGGAACGCTGCGTGTGACATTAATACTAACCATTTAGAGGTGGTGAGGTGGGGAAGGAAGCCAGATAAGGTGAGGAGGGAGGCGAGCCCCGACTGCCTGCCTCACCACAGCCTCAGGATTTGACAGCACCTGTCACCAGGGAATCACACAAGATTGGCCTAAGGCATAAAAATTGGGTTGGATTTTTAGGTGCTGAGGGGCAAGCAGAGCGAGTGGGTGGGTGGGACCTGTCTGGCTGGCCCTGCCACACTCAGGTTCTTGTAGGGGGGAGAGAAGCCTGTACTATGGGATGGGGGATGCCTAGAGGCTGCTGGGCAGCGTGAAGGGGCCTCACCTCTCCCAGGTGCAGGTGGGAATCTACCTGTGGATTTGTGGGAAAGCCTCCTGTGTGCCTGGGTCTCAGCATCCACCACTAGAGGCACGCTTTAGGATTTGAAGCTCTCCTTCCACAAGTCTCTACAAATATACTAAAGTGCTACCCAGAAAATGGAAGCATGTTGGTGCCCGCCAAAGCCTTAGTCCAGATATTTTTTGAGTTGCCAGTGGAACCCATGAGGGGATAGGACACAGGGCAGATATATTTAAATATACTTGGATATTTTTAAAAAATAAATAAATAAGCTGAAGGTGTGTCGTTAGTGTTACCATGGCCTTGTAGTTGTACAAGTAAAAACGCAATTCAAGCGGACTTAAACAAAAGAGGAATTTATTAAGAGTTTTTTGTGGTTTTAAAAAATGTGGTAAGATAGACATAACAAAATTTACCATTTTAAACCATTTTTCAATGCACGATTTAATTCAGTGGCACTAAGGGCAGTTACGGTATCCATCTCCAGAACAGTTTCATCATCCCAGACAAAAACGCCATACCCATTCAACAGCCACTCTCCATCCCCGTAGGGATTGGCTGGGTGCTGTAGCATGAAAGCCCAGGAGGATTGGCGGCTTCAGGTACCGCTTGTTGCAAATGCTGACATGATTGCATCTTGCAGGGCCGCCTCCTCTGGGACCCTCATGGGATTTTCCTTTGTGATGTCAAGATGGCTGACAACTCACTGATATGATTTGGATGTCTGTCCCACCCAAATGTCATGTTGCAATGTAATCCCCAGTGTTGGAGGTGGGGTCTGGTGGGAGGTAATTGGATCACGGGTGGAGCAGGGGTTGTTTCTCACGAGTGGTTTAGCACCAACCCCTTGGTGCTGTCCTCATGACAGTGAGTTCTCGAAAATCTGACTGGAAGAATGCAGGCCCTCCTTTAGGTCTCTCTGTTGTTTCCTTTCTGGCTGCGTAAGACACCTGCTCCGCTTCACCTTCTACCATGATTGGAAGCTTCCTGAGGGCCCACCAGAAGCAGATGCCAGCACTGTGCTTCCTGTACAGCCTTCAGAACCATGAGACAATTAAATCTCTTTTCTCATAAATTACCCAGCCTTAGGTATTCCTCTACAGCAATGCAAGAATGGCCTAATGCACTGACCTTCAGCCTGACACCTTCCCAACATCAAGTCCAGAGAGAGAGACTCTAACACCTTTGGCTGTGCGGAAGCAAACGCCATGGCTTCTCCTGGATTGGCTCATCTGGCTTGTCTGAAGCCATGATCCTCCTGAACCAGTCACTGTATCCAGGGACACGGATTGTCTGGTCAGCTTGGGAACCACAAGTTGGGGAGGTGAATTCCTGCAGGAAACTCAGGTTATGCTATCTGTTGAAAGCGTGCTAGGTACCGAAAATAGCAGCTGCTCACTACACCCTGTGCCTGGAGCCATCTTCCTGGTGTGAGCAGATGACTCAAGCCAGGCCAATGAGTGTCATCTCAGAATTCTTGCTGCAGTGACATGAACTAGGGTTGCTAAGCTAATTGGATAAATGCCCAAAGCTACTCAAGGCCACCACGCAGAGGGTCTCCAGAGGTCTAGAGCCAACACAAAGGAAAACAGTTGAGAGATGGAGAAGGGCCCATCCTGATGACATGCATTCAGTTTAAGTTACTGAGTTCAGCCCAGCTTGAAGCTAGTTCCACTTCTGGAAATGCATTACCCAGAAGTTACATGAGCCAACAAATATACTTTTTGGCTTTAGCCAGATTGAGGTTTTATATTTTTGTTACTTGTTACCCAAAGAAGCTGAATGCTAGTTCATGAGCACAAATCAGTAAAGAAGCATTAAACTAGATGATTTCTAAACTCCCCTCTAGCCAAACATCCTAAAAAGACTTCCCAGCAGCAAAGAATTTTATGTGACCTGGGCTATCTTGTCAAGCCAGTGAGATTCTTCTGAAGTTACCAACTCACAGTCCACCCACACTCTCACCTCCTGGTCTACCTTGCTGTCCTGCCACACCACAGGGAAGGAGGACAGGAGATTCCAAAGGACGGCAGCAGCAGGTGCAGCAGGGCGCTCTGATAAGATGACATTGAGGAGAGCCAGGATAAGGTGAGAGAGGAAGCCATGAGAGTTTCGGAAGAGTCGCTTTCCAGGATGGAGAGAACAGCAAGTGTGAAGACCCTCAGGCAGGGATGAACCTGCTGTGTTCAGGGAGCATCAGGGAGCCCGTGCAGCTGGAGAAGAAGGGAAGGGTGGTACCATGGGTTCAGAAGGGAAGTGGGGCAGCTGCAGATTGTGCAGGGAGCCTGGACTGCTGGAAAGGCTTTGGGTATTGTTATGATGAATATTAATGTGATGTTCAGAGTTTCATATACCCTTCACCAAACACTCACATACCCAAACTCACACAGGTCCACATATGCACATTCACACCGCCCACGGTGGCCCGTATGCACATAAACACACACTTGCACACCGACACACTCATATCCAGGATTTCCTCACACTGCACATGGACATCCAAACCTTTGCCTGACACATAAACTTCAAAACCCACCTTCTTTCTAACATGTACTCACGCACACATGACCACACACATATGCACAGTTGCAAACACACATGTGCACACTTGCATGTGCTTGTTTCTTCACTTACATGTTCACGCACATGTGTTCACCTATGCACACACACTTTCAATGCAGGCAGTCCAGGTCAGGTCCCCCTCCCATGGGCCTGATGCTTCTGACACACACACACACACACACACACACACACACACACACACACTGCACATACCATCACACACACTTCCAGGCATCTGTGCACACACTCAGACACAAACAGTCCCAGTCTCCAGACCTCCCCCTCCCCTGCAGTATTTTCCTGGGGATTCCTCTGTCACAGCGTTGAGACAGGCATTTGAAAATTACCCCGCCGGTTCATTATTTCAGGGAAAGCTGGGGGCGGGGAGGTTTATTAAAATTGGAAGGGCTGCTTCTGTGGAGAAACTTTCTGAAGAAGGAGAAAAAAGAACCCTTGACCGATGATGGAAAGCCGGGCTCAGAGCAGGGGATTACGGGGATCAGCCAAGGTCATCTTGCCGCTTTCATTAACCCCACGGTTTATTTTTTTCCTCTCCTTCTTGACAAGTTCACGGGAGACTGACAGCCACAGCCGCTGGCCGCCAACTCCACCCCTGAAAACAGAGTTCCCTGTGAAGCCCCGCTAGGGGCTGCGGTTGGGAGGAGACCTGGAATCTTGCCAGTTCTGCCGCTGTAGGAGGGTGCCTAGTGTCCCCCCAAATTCAGGTCCACCCGGAACCGCGGAATGCGAGCTTATTTGGAAATAGGACCTTTGCAGCATAATTACCTAAGGATCTTGACGTGAAGTTACCCCGAAGAAAGGATGGGCTCTAAATCCGATGACTGATGTCTTTATAAGAGGAGGGAGAGGGGCGCAGAGACAGAGAAGACACTGAAGATGGAGGCAGAGCTTAGAGGGGTGCAGCCACAAGCCAGGGAACACCTGGAGCCAGGAGAGGCAAGCAATGAATTCTCCCCTAGAGCCTTCGGGCGGGAGTGTGGCCCCGCCGATACCTTCATCTGAGATCCCTGACCTTCACAACTGCGAGAGGAGAAATTCCTGTTGTTTTGGCAGGACTTTATGGCACCAAGATTATGGCAATTTGTCATGCCAGCCCTAAGCGATGCATATAGGCTCTAGTTGGTTATATGGATGTGGGCAAGTCCCTCCCTCTGCTGGTCCTCGATTTGCTCACCTGTAAAAGGAGAGGCTCTTGGACATCAGTTTATTAACAAATGTGTGGGGCATCTCCTGGCGCCTGGCACTTGACACACTGCAGGAAGCCGAGGAAGCAGAAATCCCTGCCCCTGTGAAGGTGACCTCCCAGAAGGTAGAAGCAAACAGTAAACATGAAAATAAGCCTAGCACCTGGTATGTCAGGACACGACAGGTGAAGAAAGGCCTTACTGAGAAGGTGACGTGTGAGCCAGGGCAGGAGGGGGGCAGTCGCGTTCTAGGTAGGCGGATGGTAAATGCATAGGCCCGGGGGTAGGTCCCTAGCCGGTGTGATGGGAATAGCAGTGAGAGTGGAACCAAGGGAGGGAAGGAGAGAGGGGTAGTTTCTAGGTGACTTTCAGGACTGGATTTTTTATTTTTTATTTTATTTATGTATTTATTTTGAGACGGAGTCTTGCTCTGTCACCTAGGCTGAAGTGCATTGCGATCTCAGCTCACCACAACCTCTGCCTCCCCGGTTCTAGCAATTCTCCTGCCTCAGCCTCCTCAGTAGCTGGGATTACAGGCGCACGTCACCACTCCCAGCTAATTTTTCTATTTTTAGTAGAGACAGGGTTTCACAGTATTGGCCTGGCTGGTCTTGAACTGCTGATCTCAAGTGATCTGTCCGCCTTGGGGATTACAGGTGAGAGCCACCCTGACCTCAGGGTTGATTTCTAGAAGTTTCTGCTTCTATCTGTCTGGTATAGCCAAACCTGGATTGGGTATATTATGGGAAATTCACACAAATCATGAGTTGTTTATGCGTTTGGCTTCTCTCAGGGAGGGAGGCCTGGTGAGAATGCACAGGCCTCCTGGCAGCTCCCCTGAAGAATAACTCTAATGGAATGCAGTAATTCGGTAAGGAGAGGTAGTGTGAACTCTGCTCACTGAGGCTGTCACAGACCTAAGACTCTTATACATTCATTAGCCTGCGAGCCTCAGTTTTTCTCCTTTCCCGAGAGGTAAGTGTCCTCTCCCGCCTGCTTTTCCTGGCAGAGCCTTGCTGGAGGGTCAAATGCAAGTACTTAATTTCTCTTGGCTCCAGAGCCCACTGATGATGCTTTTGTGTAAAGGGAAGGACATTGGGTTTGGCCTTACGCAGAGCTGGGGACAATACCCAACTGGGAATAGTGGAGTTCAACTCTCAGCTCCCCCACTTGCTATCTGTGGGACCCTGGGCAGACACTGAACTGCTCTGTGCCTCAGTTTCCTTCTCTGTTGATGGAGCAGTGATGTGACCTCCATCTGGGGTTGCTGTGAGGCTCAGGTAGGGCTCTAGGCCTATTAGTCGGGATTGCTGTGATTGCCTTGCTTGTTGCAAGATGCTGTCCGGCCGCCATTCCTTTGCAATCACAGCCACGTGGGTGTGAGGAAGGGAAACAGACGTCCACACAAGGCCCTCTGTAGCCTCATGGAGCAGAGCAGGTAGTTATGCCATTACAGAGGCCCAGCCGCCTGCTCCAGACTCCGGGACACTGGGGGTAGGGTGGGGTGGGGTTGGGGACAGTTGAGGTGAAGCCTTAAGGACTGAGAGCTCATCTGCTGGATTATTTTTTAAAAAGCTCACCTGGACCGTTTATTTATATATTGATTTGAGATGGAATCTTGCTCTGTTGCCCAGCCTGGAGAGCAGAGACACTATCTTGGCTCACTGCAATCTCTGCCTTCCATGTTCAAGCTATTCTCCTACCTCAGCCTCCCAAGTAGCTGGGATTACAGGTGTGCACCACCACGCCTGGCTAATTTTTGTATTTTTAGTAGAGACAGGGTTTCACCATGTTGGCCAGGCTGATCTCGAACTCCTGACCTCATCACCTGGACTGTTTAAATATTTTTATGCTGAGAATGCATCACTACAGCATCACTTAGTAACTATTGACTGAGCACCTACTATGTGCCAGGCCCTGTTCTCAGTGCTGGAGCCACAGCAGCAAGTGTGAAAAAGTCCTCTGTGGCTCCTGGAACTTAGCAAGGGAGACGCAAAAAAATAAGCAAATCAACAGACCATGAAACACGTCATTTAGTAGCAGGTAGCAAGAGGTGCTGTGAAGGGAAACAAGACGAGAAAAGACACAGAAGCGCAGGCCAGGGAGGAGGCAGCAGATATTCTAGACCTGGTAGTCAGAGGAGTCTCTGGGGAGTGACATCTGAACAGAGGGAGCCAGCCGAAAAGAGGTTTAAGGAAAGCGCTCTCCAGGCCATAGAACCAGCAACTGCAGAGATCTGCGGGCAGAACTGTTCTCGCCTGGTTGGAGGAAGAGTGAGCGGGGGAGGGGGGGTGCAGCCAAGAGGGTGCTGGGAGATGTGGTAGGAAACGAGGTCTGAGAGAGAGCTGGGGTCGGCTCAGGTGTTGAAGCGTAAGGGCGTAATTGTGAATAGTAATCTTCAAGAAAGTTATCAGTAGAGACACTTCTGAGCTTGCCTTTCCAGGCCCCAACTTGTGTCTTCCTTTCTGGTCTCTGACGCATCTCTCCAAGCCCCTCCAACCTAACACCGGATCCCCACTGCAGCTCCTTCCACAGTTCTCCGGGATGAGCTGGCTGCTTTGGCATGGACATGGGCTCCAGATCAGCTGGCTGGAAGGAGTCACCTCCAGCTTCAATTCCAAGTGAAATCGGATGCACCAAAGCTGGGCATTTCCTGTGGTCATGTGAATAAACTCAGGAGAAGGAAGCTACAGAGGCCGCTAAGGGCCAAGTCAGATGGGGGTCTGGTGAAACTGAACAGGGTTAGGTGCGGGAGGTCCCCCAAACCTTCCCACACAGAGAGAGATTGGGGCAGCAAAGAGGCCCTGTTCAGGTTCCAAACCTGCCACGTGTCTCCCTCAAGGCCCAGTTCCCTCCCCAGGTCGCAGGGACACTGAGAAGAGAGGACATCTGGAGCCCATTAGGATGGCATCAGTCCACATGGGGATGTTTTGACTGGACCCTTGGATGGGATTTCTTGTACATTAACGGTGTTTATTTTCCAATAAAGATTTTTAAGACAAGATTGCGGCCCTGGCTCCTTCAGAGGGGACGATGAGGCAGAAAGCCTGATCCTGTGACCCAGGGGGGCCTCGGGTCTCCCAGGGGACAGTGGAAGCTTCCAGACAGGGCATATCACCTATAGACAGTCAGAACCCAAGGTCCCTCTCATGAGACACGTAACCAGGTTAAAACCTCAGTTCGTACCCCACATAAAGAAAAATGTAATTTCCCTCATTTTTTGATAGTAATAATATTCGTAACAGGTACAGTGGCTCATGCCTGTAATCCCAGCATTTTGGGAGGGTGAGGCAGGTGGATCACTTGAGCTCAGGAGTTCAAGACCAGCCTGGCCAACATGGTGAAACCCCAACTCTACTAAAAAATACAAAAATTAGCCAGGCATGGTGATGTACACCTGTAGTCCCAGCTACTTGGGAGGCTGAGATATGAGAATCACTTGGGAGGCAGAGGGGTCCTGCACTCCAGCCTGGGAGACAGGGTAAAAATAAAATTCATAACAGCAGCCAATACTTATTGTGTTAGGAAACGTGTCTGACTGATAACTGGTGGGGTGGATGGAGTGAGGATGGCTCAGTAGGGTCAATGGCCAAAAGGGCTCTGGTTTATTCAGAGCCCTAGAAGTCACGGCAAAGACCTTGGAATTGATGGGGCTTATAGATGGGAAGCCATTTATACTGATCACAGACCAGATGCTGATTGTAGAGGGGGTTAGAGAGCAGAGGAGTGGCCGAGCCAACTTCCATTTTTAAAGGATTACTCTGGCTGCCCAGGGCTAATAGACCTTGGGAGCCATCGAGGGGAGGTTGTGATTAGAAAGACCAGGCAGGAGGCCACGGTCACAGCCCAGAGAGGGTGCAATGATGGCTTGGAGTCAGGTGGTGGGTGGTGAAAAGTAGACAGAGGTCTGAGTGTGCCTGGAGACATCAGAGCGCAGCACTGTATCCAGCGCATGGGGCGAGCCATGAGGAGGTAGCAGGAGACCCTAGGACAAGTGACTGCAAGCACAGCTGCGTGCGCCAAGCAGTCTGGCCCTCACCGAAGTCCCCACCCCTCGACTCAGAAGGGGGCAGTGGAATATGATTAATATCTGTGAGCCGAGAGCAACAAGGATCCAGCAGAGAGTCTCTGGGTCTGCGCGTGCCCTGAGGATGGAAACCCCACAGCTGCTGTGTGGACAGTGACCGAGGACCAAAGCATGGCAGATGGCCAGGTGACACCGAGACCAGCCCCCACTCACTTCCTTCAAATACTTGGCACTGCATGAAAGCAGAATCCACCCAAGAAAAGTGCAGGAGCCTCAACTTGATGAAATGAAGATTTCAACACTCCCCAAAAAAGGAGACTCAAATTGCCCTGAAAAAATACAGAGAGGTACGTTTCCTACTTGCCTATGTTTGCGGACTGATATTTGGGTACCATTTCCACCTCTCTAGATTGGTGCTTCATGCCTAGTTTATTTCTTATTGCAGGGGTTGGCAAACTTTTTTTTGTTTTTTTTTGAGACAGAATTTCACACTAGTTGCCCAGGCTAGAGTGCAGCGGCGTGACCTAGGCTCACTGCAACTTCTGCCTCCTGGGTTCAAGCAATTCTCCTGCCTCAGCCTCCTGAGTAGCTGGGATTACAGGCACCTGCCACCATGCTCAGCTAATTTTTTTGGATTTTTAGTACAGACAGGGTTTCATCGTGTTGGCCTGGCTGATCTCGAACTCCTGACCTTAGGTGATCCACCTGCCTCAGCCTCCTAAAGTGATGGGATTACAGATGTGGGCCACTGCGCCTGACTGGCAAACTTTTTGTAAAGAGCCAGAGAGCAAACATTTTAGGCTTTGCAGGCCAAGGTAAGAGTTGGGCTCCTGCAACTATTCAATACTGATGCTGCAATGCAAAAGCAGCACGGATCAGGGCTGTGTTTCATTAAAACTTTATTTGCAAAAACAGGTGGTGGATCCCAGGGTCTCTCCAGTGTTTACCACAAGATCTTGGATGTGATTTGGGATCAAGAAATATTTGCTAATCTGATTAATGGTTCTTGCTGCTCATCAGCTTGGAGACCTTAAGCAGTTCCCTTTTCTGACCTTCCATTTTGTTCATTTGTAAAATAGAGGGACTGGGCCAAATGAGCTTTGATATTCTATGAGGGTGAGCTATGGTTTGAGGATTTCACAGTGTCCACGGTATTTCTGTATTATTTTCTTATCTTAAACGGCATGGTGTGTGTGCGTGTGGTGCAAGGATTTATGTTTTCTTGGTCCTCTTCTTTGATTCAACTTTCTGTGGCTATTCCATTATCTAAAACAGGAGTCCCCAGCCCCTGGGTCACTAACTGGTACCAATCATATGACCACCTGAGCTCTGCCTCCTGTTAGGTCAGCTGCAGCATTAGATCCTCATAGGAGTTTGAACCCTATTGTGAACTGAGCATGCGGGGATCTAGGCTGTGTGTTTCTTATGAGAATCTAATGCCTGATGATCTGTCACTGTCTTCCATCATCCCCAGATAGAACCATCTAGTTGCAGGAAAACAAACTCAGGGCTTCCACTGATTCTACATTATGGTGAGTTGCATAATTATTTCACTATATATTACGATGTAATAATAGAAAGAAAGTGCACAATAAATGTAATGCATCTGAATCATCCTGAGACCACCCCCCACCCCATCTAAGGAAAAATTGTGTTCCACGAAGGGAGTCCCTCATGCCAAAAAGGTTGGGGACTGCTGGTCTCAAAGGTCTCATTGTGAACTACTGTGGGTCTCTGATCTGCCCAGTTCCCAGGGGAAGCCTGGCCTCCCTTCCCTCCTTTCCCTTGGTCTGTCTTCCACAGCAACTGTATTATCAGGACTCTTCCAGTTGTAAATGACAGAAACTTAAACTGGCTATGGCATAAAGCAAATTTTTTAGTTTATGAAACTAAAAAGGCCATGGGTAATATAGCTTCTAGCACATTCCATTGGGAAACCCCAAGGAGTCCAAAATCTCTACATTTTTTTTTTTTTGAGACAGAGTCTTGCTTTGTCGCCCAGGCTGGAGTGCAGTGGTGTGACCTTGGTTTACTGCAACCTCCGCCTCCTGGGGTTCAAGTGATTCTCCTGCCTCAGCCTCCCAAATAGCTGGGATTACAGGCGTGCACCACCACTCCAGGATAACTTTTATATTTTTAGTAGAGACCGGGTTTCACCATGTTGGCCAGGCTGGTCTCGAACTCTTGACCTCAGGTGATCCACCCATCTCAGCCTCCCAAAGTGCTGGGATTACAGGCATGAGCCACCACACCTGGCCCAAGATCTCTAAATTTGAAATTGGACTTCCCGGTATTTTGGTCAAGGTAGGAGGATAAAAAAAACATGTTTGGCTTTGTTCATAACTTTTAAATATTAGATACTTGGTGTGTGGGGCTCCATTTATACTCTTGTCCTGGGGCCCAGAGATGAAGTGGACGTGGGTGAGCTGGCCTTGGCAACCATGGGAGGACAAGAGGAAGGATCCTGATGGCTCTGCCACATGCTGGCCCCAGAGCAGGTGGCTTAGCTGTGATTTCTAAAACGGGACTCAAAATAAAATCTAAGTCGCAGGGTTAATGTGAGTAGAGAGTGAGATAACGTGTGCAAACGTGCTTCGAGAAATCCTATACAACGACAAGGAATTATTATTATTACTGGAAGTGATTAGACGCAGACATGGTTTCATCACCCTCCTGAGAGATGGTGCCTGGAACCCAGAGGATTCTGGGAAACGTCTGACCGAAGGTGAATAGAGAAGGGCTGTGTGCAGACGGGAGATCAAGCAGTGGGCTTAACATGTTGGGAAATCTTAGGAGCTCCGTAAATATTTAGCTTGTCCACCAGACGTCAGCTGAGATCTACCTGTGCTACAAGTTTCCTGAATAGGCAAGCCGAGTGCCTGGGCATCTAGCCTGAAGCCCTTCTGGGCACTGCCACCCCATGGAAAAGGGGTAAGGGTCTTCTCCATCCTGCCTTTCCGCATTCCTGGGAAATCCTGATCTAGACAGAGGCTTGGAGCAGTGTGCAGAGGTGTGTAGAGGAGAGTTCAATCTTTTGGCTTCCCTGGGCCACACTGGAAGAAGAAGAATTTCCTTGAACCACACATAAAATATGCTTATGCTAATGATGGCTGATGAGCTTTAAAAAAATTGCAAAAATAAATCTCATAATGTTTTAAGAAAGTTTATGAATTTGTGATGGGCCACATTCAAAGCTGTCCAGGACTGCAGGTTGGAGAAGCGTGGTGTAGACGGAAGGAAAGAGGACAGTAGAGATGGAGGAGGAGGAGGGAAGAGGAGAGAAGAAGGTTGCAAGAGAGAGCTGGGTGGAGATTCCTAGCATTTCAGAGTTGAAAGAGAATCCACAGATTCTGCCCAAGCTCCCAGGAAGTAGAGGCTCAGAGAGGCCAAGCAACCTGCCAAAAATCACACAGCCAAGCATTAGCCTCAGAGAAGAAAGATGAGCTACCAAAGAGGGGTGGTCTGTTGCGAGCAAGGGATGGGACCAGTTAGATGACTGCACAAGCGACTCCAAACCGACCCCCAGCCAGCAGGGTAAGCCCTAAGCGAGGCAGGGGGTGCGTGGTGATGGCATGATCAGGTGACTAACATTTACTGAGCACCCACGATGTGCCAACCTCCATGCCGGACACTTTCCTCACTGACCAGGTATTGTTCTTGGATTATTCTTGGTTCACAAACTCAGATGTGTTTTGCTTTGTTTTGTTTTTATTGAGCACTTTCTTTTGGTCTCCAAGCCACATGGCAAGTCAGTGAACTAGTGGGGAAGCCAAACTCAGTGCTTCTTGGGGCCCCCATTCAATGCCTGTGCAAATATCCTAGGTAGCCCAAGTCATAGGAGTTGGGGAGGGCACTCTTATCAGTGCAAAATCCCTACATAATGGGTGTCTAGTTCCCACATGGTCCCTCCAGGACAGGAAGCCCCAGTCACTGGTACTGTGTTTAGAGCACAAAACCTTTGGTGGGGTCAGATCAGGGGACCCCTTGGCTGAGGCCTAAATTTCCTAGGCACAGCACAGGGCCATCAGCTCTGAGGGACAGCTATCAAGAGCACAGAATCTAGAGACGGACTCTGTGGGTTCAAATCACAGCTTACCACGGCTCTACCAGAGTTAACTCAAAAATAGTTAACTCTGCAAACCTGACAACAGACTCAACCTCTCTGTGCCTAACTATGAAGTGGAGATTAAACGTGATGGGGAGGATTAAACAAGCAAAACCAAGTCAGGTGCTTAGAACAGGGCCTGGTACACACTGTGCATTCAATAAATGACAACTATTCCCACCAAGTTTCCCTTCTGTCTTTCTTTCTCGTTGGCCGCAAAGGCTCTCTTTTCTCTCCTTTATGTGACACCTAGCAATGGGCTGTCCTCCGGGCTAACAACAATAAGAATACAGTGCCGCTGGGATGCAGACCATGATGCCAGTGGAGGGCTCTGCACAGCATTTCATATCTCTTTCTATCATTTTTATATTTATTATCATCATCAGTCTGAGTCTCATTAGCCCCAGAATTGGGCTCAGAAGCATCTATTCATAGTAAATGGGAAAGCGCACAGCAAAAACACAGGAAAATGGGCTGTAAGACCCCAGGTGCCTGGTGCAGAGGAGGACGAGGGAGGGAAGGGGAGGTTCAGCTCTTCTGGTCTTCTGGAGTCAGCTCTGGCCTGTGCTGGTCTCTGGCCCCTCTGACCTCAGCTGACGTTGCCTCTTGCCAATATAGACCCTCTGGCTTGCCTGCCCTGGCATCTCTCTGACCCTTCCCCCTGTGACTGGCCCTCCTGGCCTGCTGCTTCTCACTTGACCAAGGTCTTCAATAACCTTGGCCAAACTTCTTGATCCAAGTCAGAAGAACCTAAGGTTCTTAGGTTCTGTTAGAACATAAGGTTCCAGGTCTCAGTGCCGTCACACCCATTTGGCAGGTCAGAACACCCAGACCCCAGGAGGAACTGTAACTTTTCCTGGGCCATGCTATGAGGTTGGGGCAGATCCAAGATGCAGGTTTCCTGGCCTTTAGCCTCTTGCTGCTTGCGCCGGCAAGAGTGGCCGTGCAGGGTGATTGACGGGCACACAGCTTAGACCAGCAGCTCTCAGCGGGGTTGATTATGCCTCGGAGAGAACTTTTTTTTTTTTTTTTGAGACAGAGTCTTGCTGTGTCACCCAGGCTGGAGTGCAGTGGCGCTATCTCAGCTCACTGCAACCTCTGCCTCCCAGGTTCAAGCGAGTCTCCTGCCTCAGCCTCCTGAGTAACTGGGATAACAGGTGCGCCCCACCACGCCCAGCTAATTTTTTATATTTTTAGTAGAGACAAGGTTTCACCATGTTGGTCAGGCTGGTCTCAAACTCCTGACCTCATGATCCGCCCGCCTCAGCCTTCCAAAGTTCTGGGATTACAGGTGTGAGCCACTGCCCCTGGTGGAGAGAACATTTGACCACATCTCAAGACATCTTTGGTTGTCATCACTGGGGATATGGGGCTGCCACTGGTATCTTGTGAGTAGAAGCCGGGGATGCTGCTAGCAATCCTGTAATGCACGGGACAGCCCCCGCCCCCAACTACAAAGAATCAGCCAGCCCCAGACAACAATCTGTTGAGACCCTGGGCTGGGTTCACATGCAGCACTAAGCCTTGGATAAATTATTTAACTGGATCTTCTGTGAAATAATGATAACACTACTGAGTGCATAGAATTTGGAGAGGATCTAATGACCCAAGGCATGAGACAGCTGAACATTGTGTCTGGTGGAAAGCGAGTTTTCGCTTATAAACGGGGGAGGCGGTGAGTGTATGGGCTGCTGTACCAGGAAGGATACCTGCTGGCAGCGTCCCGTATCTACACTCCAGAAAGTGCCGGGGAGGACCACAATCTTCAAAACCAAGCCGAAGGGGCACACTTGTGTCTAATGGAATTTTGAGTTCCTCTCCCCCTCCCTGCCATCGGGCATTTGAGAATTTGAGTGTTAATTTCAAAGAAGAAACTGCATTACCTGTTCTCCACGCAGATCTGAGCTTCCATTTTAATTTGCCTTCATTATCTCTTTCTCTTATTAAGAATGGTAAATCTGTTTTGTGTTTTCATTATTCCATTAGCTCGAAGAAGCTCATCAGTAATGTGAGGAGCTGCCAACATAAATAGCACAATTTCCATACAAGCGATGCAATAATTGACTTAAATCACTATTCTGCGGAGGCCGAGGTTCACAATTAGAGAAAGCAGTGTGATTTGAAAATGAGTTACAGTTGATTGGATTTTAGGGGAAACCAGGTTTGGAATGTGTTAATTGCATTCCGCCTAAACACCAGGCCTAAATGAAGCAGCCAGAGATTTAGGTAAATAACAGAATCTTCTCCAGAAATGGCCCCAAATTCCTTAATAGGATAGGAGAGATCTGATTAAGATGGGGAGCTAATGGCCTCACTGTATTTCTGGGGTGACAGTCTGAAGCTCTCATCTTGGAAACTCCTCGAGATAAGCAAGTGACAAACTTCAATCTGTTTTTCATTCCGGCCTGGCTGAGTTTTGGGATCAAATGTCAATGGTGCCTCCTTCCTGAGCCTCTTTTCCTGTCCCACCCCACAAATGGTCCACTGACAAATCCTGTGGGCTCTAATTTTAAAAAGCACCCCAAATCTGGTGTCCGCTGCCACCACCATCTCTCACAACTGCTGCGGTCACCTCACTGGTCTCCAGGTTTCTGTCCTTGCCTGGGCAGCCTCTTCTCTGTACAGCAGCCAGAGAAGTCTGTTAGAACCTAAGTGGAACTGTGTCCCACCTTTGCTCAAAATCTGGCTGGGCATGGTGGCTCATGCCTAGAATCCCATCACTCTGGCAGGCAGAGGTTGGAGGATTGCTCGAACCCAGAAGTTCGAAACCAGCCTGGGAAACATTGTAAGACTCTGTCTCTAAAGAAAAAATAAAAAAAATAAATTAGCCAAGTGTGGTGGAGCATGCCTGTAGTCCCAGCTACTCAGGACGCTGAGTGGGGAGGATGGTTTGAACCCAGGAGTTCAAGGCTGCAGTGAGCTGATTGCTCCATTGCACTGCAGCCTGGGCAACACAATGAGACCCTATCTCTGAAAACAAACAAAACCCCTCCAGTGGCTTCCATCTCATTCCAGGAAAAGCCGAATCCTTCTGATGGCTTGTAAGACTGTATGTGATCTGCCCATAAACTTGCTGAATCCTTCACTCACCAGGGATGCCCAGGGTCCTTCATGATCAGCATGTTTCTGTTTCCATCTCTCAGTATTTTCTCCTCCCATCTCTCAGTATTTCTCCAGCCACCTGAAATTACTTCAAGACCCCTGATCGTTCCAGTCTCGGCCTTGTCACAGAATCTTTGTGTGTACGGTCCCCACCTCATACACTGGTTTAGTTTCTAAACTCTCCTGAGATCTTACTTGGTTTATGCCCCCTTCCTCCTCCAATCCTTTCTCTTCAAATTCCTAGGAATTCAGAGAAAAAAAGCAAAAACTAGTGGAAACTGTTGGTTCATGTGACTAGCTCCCCTACACCCCAGGTTTCTAGACTTTTCTCCTCCTCTCTTAGCTGCACAGATGAACTGTGAACAGATATATTAATACTTATATCCAATCACTGTGCTTCCTGGTCACAGTTGATTGGTCCAAAGTGGACCAATCAGAGTCCTTCCCTGGGAATTTGGAATGTGATGTATAAAGCTTTGAATCTTGATCTCGCTTCACTTTTATGTCTCTCTCTCTCTTTTTTAAACTTTTGCATAATCTCCTGTTTATATATAACTTTACCTGAAGGAACACATGTAATGATGTACATTCCTTATTCCCTTATTCCTATTTCCTCGCCCTTTTGTCTACATTATCTCTGTGACCCAGTGCTAGAGACCCAGGTTAACAACCCAGCATGTATTCTTTCCAATACATGCTTTGTGCTTATATTTGCATCCGTGTTTTTATGTGATACATATATACAGACTCACAAATATATGCAAATTTGGGATTTTCCCATAATTTTTTGTTTAATAAAAATGGGATTCTATGTTACATTATTTTCTACATTGTTCTTTTCTCTTATTCAAAAGTATCTCATAGAAATGTCTCCAAGCCAATGAATAAAGCTCTAACTTATTCTGGCAAATGCATGGTAGCATGGTGGTGTGGGTTGAGTCTACACAAGAAAGGATAGCTATTATTCTGTGAGTAAAAGCAGAGAGAGTGGGTCAGAAGATGGAGGGAAGAAAGCAGAGACTCAGAGAGCAGAGAGGGAGACTGAGAGAAGTTACAGAGATAGATGCCCTCTGAGTCAAGCTGGCATAAGGCCCACCAGCCTCTCAGCCTCAGGGCTCCGGGACACCCCATGCTTTCTTTATGAGAAAGTGGCCCTGTGTGAGTTTCAGCCAATGTGGTGGTTATCAGTTGGTTGTAACTACCAGGTTTTATCTAACACAGATGAATCAGCCATGATGCTTTTATGGCGATTTGGAAACTTTACGGACCTTGAGCAATGAAGGTAGGGTTAGTCAAATTCCTCTGTTGGCTGGGGGTGGTGACTCACACCTGTAATCCCAGCCCTTTGGGAGGCTGAGATAGGAGGATCATTTGAGCCCAGGAGTTCGAGACCAGCCTGGGAAACATAGTGAGACCTCATCTCTACAAAAAATTTAAAAATTAGGCAGGTCTGGTGACACATTTCTGTAATTTCACCTACTTGGGAGGCTGATGTGGGAGGATCGCTTGAGCCCAGGAGGTGGAGGCTGCAGTGAACTATGATCATGCCACTGAACTCTTCTGGGCAACAGAAGCCCTGTCTCATAAAAAAAAAACCTTCCAGCTGGGTGTGGTGGCTCACACCTGTAATCTTAGCACTTTGTGGGGCTCAGGTGGGTGGATTGCCTGAGCTCAGAAATTCAAGACCAGACTGGGTAACATGGTGAAACCCCGTCACTATTAAAATACAAAAAATTAGCCAGGCGTAGCAGCATGTGCCTGTCATCCCAGCTACTCAGGAGGCTGAGGCAGGAGAATTGCTAGAACCCGGGAGGTGGAGGTTGCAGTAAGCCGAGATTGCACCGCTGTGCTCCAGCCTCAATGACAGAGTGAGACTCCATCTCTAAAAAAAAAAAAATTCTTCTAATGACATGTTGTCATAATTGGTTCAGACAAGTTCTAACCCTTGGCTGATTTGTTCATTTATGTGTTAATTCTACTTCGTTCCATCCTTCGCTCCCACCTCCTGCCACTGTCAGCTGCCCAGATGTGTTTCCTATGTCTTTTATTTTGTGTGATTAGGGATAACATATGCAAGTATTGTTCTGTGTGTGTGTTTTAAGTACGCCGCATCGTGTGATAGACTACCTTGCCTCTTTTCTTTATGTGTGTGCGTTTGTTTTGTTTTTCGCCTTGAGAGCAACCCACAGCTGTGCTTGTGTTTACGAATCTATTTAGTTCCTCTAATCTCCATTCCCCATTCACCTTCTTCCCCCTGGCATGCCTGAGTTATCCTTTTGTTTGTAGGCGGTTTGCAAAACACCTATAATTGCTTTGCATGCATCTATTTTACCTTATGTAAAATGGCATTAAGTGGTGGTGTTAAGACCTCTCTGTACTGCTGTGCGCACATCTGGGGCACTGCTTGTAACTGTCTCATAAGATGCTTCATGTGCACCTGGCTCATTTTACTTACGGTCAAAGAGTGGCTCAGAAACGTTTAGCTAGTCGTCTGCATGCTGTTTAGCTCTCCCGTGAAGAAGACTCATCTTCCTAGATTGTTTCAAGCACCAGAGGCAAAAACAGAATTTTGAGTGTCAAAATGTGTTTGAAAAATTCAGTTTGGGTTGCTGACGAGAGGAGGTGGGGAAGCTCGTTTGGCTGTTTATGGGTGTGTTTGGTTTTTTGAGATCCCGTTAGCAGTAGTAGTTATCTGTACGGGTCTGCAGGTACCTCAGTTCTTGCCTCCCCAGAAAGAGGAAAAGTACCTCAGTTCTTTCCCCAAGAACGAATTTGACTGAGGGGCATAAAGCAGGAGAGACTGAGGCAAGTTAAAGAGCGGGAGTGAAAGTTTATTAAAAAGCTTTAAAGCAGGAAGGAACAGAGGAAAGTGCACTTGGAAGAGGGTCAGGCGGGCAACTTGAGAGACCAGTGGCCCCTTGACTTAAGGTTTTATGTGGTGGCATGCCTCCAGGGTCCTGCGTTCCTTCTCCCAACTCCTGAGATCTTATCAGGAAGCTGCTGACCACCAGTTTCAGGTGTTTTCTATCTATTAAGGGGCTGTCGTTCCCTGGTTCCAGCTGTGACCAAGTATTACTTTAGAGAGCTTATTAACAACCGCCTGACATCACTTGATGGTTGCCTGATACTCCTGCTGTGTGTTGGGGCTAATCCTCTCCTGCCCGGCTCCTACCTGACCAGCTACCTACTGTAGCACCCTGGCCCCAGGCTGGAATGCCGTGGTTCTCACTGTGGCCTCGAACACCTGGGCTCAAGCCGTCCTCCCACCTCAGCCTCCTGAGTAGCTGAGGCTACAGGTGCCTGCCACCATGCCTGTTTAAACTTTTATTTTTTGTTGAGACGGGGTATCACCATGTTGTCTAGGCTGGTCTCAAACTCTTGGCCTCAAGCGATCTTCCCACCTCAGCCCCCTAAACTGCTGGGGTTACAGGCGTGAGTCATCGTGCCCAGCCTGGATTTTCTGAAAACTTGCCGAGTATGATTGTGGGACAGTCGCGACACCTCTAAGAGATGACCAACAGCATCTCTCCACCAGCCCTTCCATCTGCTGTGGCCAGGTGGGCCCATTCTTCCTAAGAGCTCCCACCATCAAAGGGAGGGACTCCCAGGGTACTGTCACCACTTCCAACCGTGTTGCTGTGAACATCCACGCGTGGGTCCTGTGCAAGGATCCGTCTCTGCTGTGAATTCTCAGTGGGGCTGATGCAGTCCTCCAGAGGCTAAGAACTGATTCTTAAGGGGTTGGAATACTCTTTGCTTAAAATCGTGGCAGGATACACATAAAAGTCACCATTTTAGCCACTTTGAAATGTGCAGCTCAGTGGCATCAAGTATATTCACGTGATTGTGCAACTGTCACTAGGGTCCATCCGTAGAACTCTTCTCATCTTGCAGAACTGAAACTCTGGACCCATCCAACGCTAACTCCCCATTCTCCCAGAAACCATCATGCTACTTTCTATCTCTAGGATTTTGACTACTCTAGGTACATCGTACAATATTCTACAAATACTGTAGAATCACACATTTGTCTCTTGGGGCCTGGCTTATTTCACTTAGCATAATGTCCTCGGGATGCAGCCATATTGTAGCGTGTGTCAGAATTTCCTTCCTACTTAAGGCTGTATAATATTCCACACTATGTACAGTAGCACTTTCTGTTTACCTATTCATGTCCATTAATGGACACATAACATTTTTACTTTTTTTCTATTTTGTTTTGTATTTTTGAGACGGAGTCTCCCTCTGTCACTCAGCATGGAGTGCAGTGGTGCAATCTCAGCTCACTGCAACCTCCACCTCCTGGGTTCAAGCAATTCTCCTGTCTTAGCCTCCTGAGTAGCTGGGACTACAGGTGCATGCCACCGCACCCAGCTAATTTTTGTATATTTAGTAGAGACAGGGTTTCACCATATTGGTCAGGCTGGTCTTGAACTCCTGACCTCAGGTGATCCACCCACCTCGGCCTCCCAAAGTGCTGGGATTACAGGTGTGAGCCACTGCACCCAACCAAATCTTACTGTTTTATGTATAAAGCACACATATACCTATAGCACACAAACAGATACATACGCAGTATCTATGTAGTTTTAAAATTTCATTAAAGGGGCAATTAGAAAAAAAATCTTAAAAGATTCCTTAAGGGATAATGACGACTGCTGACACTGTGGACCAGATAATTCTCATTGTGGGGCTGTCCCGTGCATTGGACAATGTTTAGCAGCACCCTGAGCCTCCACCCACTGGATGCCAGTAGCACCTCCCCCCCAGCTGTGGCAAACAAAAATGTCCCCAAGCATTGCCACGTGTCCCTAGGGGTGCAGGATCACCAAGGTTGAAAACTGGTGCTCTGGGCCCTGCCCCTGGGGATGGGCTGCCTGTCAGAGAGCCTGTGCATTGTCACTTTCTCTGAGTGCTGCCTGATGGCTCTCCGGAGGGGGCATACTTTAACCAGCAGCGGCCATGCATTTCCGTGGGGGAGAAAGCTTCATGGAGGAGCCTGGGCTGAAGCATGGGGTGGCCCTGAAATGGGTCAGAGGAGGACAGGAGGCTCGCCAAGTTCAGCAGAAAGGCCCAGGGTTTCTTGGCACAGAGTTCTGGTGGCTTCTGGGTCACCTTACCCAGCAGTGTGACCAGAGACAGCCAACACCCTCACCCTTTTGGTTCCTGGGCGTCAGGCTCCAGAGGGCACCTTGAATGGACAAAGCTCAGGTGTTTGCTTCTAACAATACTCCTGCCACTCCTCCCAGCCACTTCCCCACCTTTCCTCAGCATGCCCCCTCTCCGCCAACACCCCCAAGTATTTGTATGTATTCATTCCTCTAGTTGACAGGTATTTATTGAGCACCTACTAGATGCCAAGTACAGTGCTGTGCTCTGAGATACGATCATGAATAGGGCTGGGCAGCTCCCCATCCCAGCCTGACCCAGGAACTTTCAGAAGGCTGCGGGAGCTCTCAGCACTGCACCCCTTCCAGCCTGGGCTGTCAGCCATCCTGGAGAAGGGACACCTAAGCAGAAACCTCAAGGATGGGTCCAACCTGTTTCCACCAGCTTTGAATAATGGCAACAATTACAATGATGGTGGTCCCTGAATTTACCACGTGCCAGCTACTGCTTCCAGCCCCTCTCCAGTGGGTCCCCGCCCATTCCTGGGCATCAGGAACTGGAGGACAAGCCAGAATCCTCAGCAGCTTCTAAAGTTGTGCATCATCTGCCCCTGCTCTTACTTCTCCCTGAGCTCACCTTCCAGCACTTTCTGCTGACTCACTTTATTTCAACCACACTGGTATCCTGACGGATCTTTCCAAGGCAGCAGGCATACTTCTGCTGCGGGGACTTTGCCTGTGCTGTTCTGGTCACTTGGAATACGCTTTTCCTCACCTTCCTCAGGCCACTGTTCAAATGTCTTCTTGTCATTCTACTTGCCATCATCATCCTTCCCCTGCTGAGTACCTCTAAAATCACTGCTTTATTTTTCTCCTTCCCACTGAGCACCATCTCCCATTTCCCATATTTTGTATCTTCATCTTGTCTGTCTGTCTCTTCTTTGCCTGTCTCTCCCTATGATACAGTTTGGCTGTGTTCCCGCCCAAATCTCATCTTAAACTGTAGCTCCCACAATTCCTATGTGTTGTGGGAGGGACCCTGTGGGAGGTAATTGAATCATGGGGGCGAGTCTTTCCCATGCTGTTCTCGTGATAGTGATTAAGTCTCACGAGATCTGATGGTTTTATAAAGGGGAGTTCGCCTGCACAAGCTCTCTTGCCCGCCACCATGTAAGAAGTCCGTTTGCTTTTCCTTCATCATCCGCTATGATTGTGCAGCCTCCCCAGTCATGTGGAACTGTGAGTCCTTTAAACCTCTTTCCTTTATAAATTACCCAGTCTTGGTTATGTCTTTATTAGCAGCATGAGAAAGAACAGACTAATACACCCTATTAGAAAGTAAATTCCGTGAGGGCTGGGATTCATCTGCCATGTTCATTGCTAAACTCCCAGCGTTTGCAGCCAAGCCTGGCACATAGTAAGTGCTCAAGAAATATGTGTTGGATTGACCAGGCATGGTGGCTCACAGCTATAATCCCAACACTGGGAGGCCCAGGTGGGTGAATTGCTTGAGCTAAGGAGTTTGAGACCAGCCTGGGCATCTTTTGTAGAGATGGGTGAAACCCCATCTCTATAAAAAACAAAAACAAAAACAGAAATTAGCCAGGCATGGTGGTACACACACCTGTAGATCCAGTACTCAGGAGGCTGAGGCGGGAGGATCACTCTAGTCTTGGAGATGAAGGCTGTAGTGAGCCGAGATCATGCCACTGCACTCCAGCCTGGGCAGCAGAGCCAGACCCGGTCTCAAAAAAAAAAAAAGTGTTACATCATTGAACCGCACATACACCTCCCAAAAGCCCAACAAGTTTGATCAAAACCACCTGGAAAGCGTGTGAAAACAGATACTGAATCAGTGAGGCTGGGCTATGTTTGAGATTCTGTGGTTCTACAAGTTCTCAGGGGATGCTGATACTCCTGGCCCTTGGCCACACTCTGAGCAGCAAGGACTTAGTGGCTGTGACCACCATCCACTTTACAGACGAGCAAAACCAGTGCACACAGGCTAACGACATCACTAAGGCACTGGCTTTAAGGAACAAGGATGAATTTGAAGTCTGTCAGTCTCCCAGAGCTGATGTTGGTAACAGTGACCATCCCACCATACTGCAAACTGCAAGGCTGAAGGGTCCCTCAGGTGCTTGCAACACTGAACTCTCTCTAAGTTTTCCAAGCAAGAAGGCCATGGATGCCAACTCAGGGCCTCTGTGACCAACTCTGGAGGCCTGTCCCGCAGTGCAGCTCCCATTCGGGCCTCAGATCCTAGGTCCTCAAACTGTCTTCCTCCGTGTGCCCTACTTGTCTCTCTTGTGCTGGGATTTGTGTGTGCTGGGAACTATTCAGAATGCCTTCTTGGCTTGTTAACAATGAAGGGAGCTCTCTATGTGCCAAAGCTTGCACTGGGCGAGTGGGGGCTGGTAAACTTGATAAGCCAATTGGGAGGAAATTCACAGCAGCATCTCATTAGAAGGTCAAGGGCATGATCTCCCGCTCACCCTCCCCCAAAGCTCTAGAGGAAAGCCCAGAGGGGAGGGCAGAGTGGTCGTTTTATCCAGAGCATTCTAATTCCTTGATTCCATCTGAACTCGATATCACAGAGATGGACTCTTGGACGCGTTCTCACGTTCCCTCTCAGCTCTTCACCAGGGGCTAATTACAGAGGCTGCTATTCCCAAATCTAACTAACTTCGCCCACAATCAAAGCACAGTCTCCCTCTCCCCAGGCTGATCTATACAACGGTGGCCCTGCCGCCCCAGCCCAGACCAGCCGCCAAGCTCATGGCCACCCCGCGTCTCCATTTCCTCGGTACTGACTGCCCTCTGAGCTGTGCCCCTAGCCCAAGAACCCAATCCTAGTCCTGGTTTCTCTCACAAGCAGCCCCGTAAAGGCTGGTGAGACCACATTGGGAGGGCTTGAGAGGCCGTCGTAAACCCCGTATTTACCAGGGCTGGGCAGGTAACATCAATAAGGAAGAGGACTAGATGGGAGGGGCTACCTGAAAAGGCCACAAAGGCTGCAAAGCTCTTCCCAAGTGGCTAAAAGTGGTCTGAGAGAAGAAGGCAAGCCCCGTGTGGCCAGGGAGCCCCCACTTTTTTTTTTGCTTTGTTTTCCAGCAAAGCCAAACATTTAGAATCGTTTGCATCAACTCTCCCAATGGCTAAAGCTTGCAAAGTAATTTGAAAGGATTTTCGAGCACTGCACAGACTGCGAGGCACATGTGATGAACTAATTCAACCAACAGGGCCACGGGTTTGCAGTCTCACCTTAGAACACTAAGGGCAGAGTAGATGTGAATGAATGGGGTTCTCTATCAGTTGTGTTCTGAGGAAGATACGGGGACACAGCTAAACAGCCTGGGTGACAGAGCAGCTCCTTCCCCCCAAAAAATTATTTTCATGGGTACAATTGGAGCTGCATACAGGAAAGTTGCCTCTTTACACACACGTAAATTCAGCAATATTAGTTTGCTCAAAAACATTTGAAAAGAAACAAGAGAAAAAAAATCACTTAAACAATCCAGGCAGTTCCTCTAGTTTAATGACTCTTTGCCACTTGCTGAGTGTGAAATGGGCATTGTGAATCTGGGGCCCTTCACAGGGTCATCCCTCTCCTGAGAGCGTATCTTTCTGCCAAACAACTCCAGTGTTTCAAGACATGTAATTTCCATGCACTATACCTCCCAAATGCAAACCAACTACTCTGTGCATAGACAAAACCATTCAGGAACAATATAGAAGGTTTTCATGGACATTTTTGCAGGCTTCTCTATAGGCATTTATCTTTATAGCCTAACCCTGTGTATGGGGCAACTCCACTGTAGAAATAAAAATGGAAGCTTATATATAGAAAAAGAAAAGAAGCAAAAGCACCACATACTACCAATGGCTGAATATGAAGAAGTGGGAGTGATTTTTCTCTGCCCTCTTCTTCTAGTCATTGAAGTTTTTATTGAGCATCTACTATGTGCCAGATGCTATTTGATTCACTGAAGATAAAAACAGTGAATTATAAAATGCAAAAATGCCTGGCAGGTGAAGACAGACGATGAACATCTAACTAAGTGAAATACACATCAGGCTGGGGTTGACGTGTGCTTGGGAGAACAAAATCAAGCTGGGCAGGAGACAGGAAGTGTCAGGCTGCAGGTGCAGGTGTGGGTGGGGAAGGCCTTATTGAGAAAAAGACGCTTGAGCAAAGACTGGAAGGAGAGGAAAGAGTGAGAATGTTTAAGGAA
The DNA here is from genome assembly GCF_009761245.1 of Sapajus apella. NCBI lineage: Eukaryota > Metazoa > Chordata > Mammalia > Primates > Cebidae > Sapajus > Sapajus apella. The sequence goes on from NW_022437077.1 coordinate 587,325, forward strand.
AGGGGAACAGCAAACGCGGGGTGTGCAGAAAAGAGCCATGGGCAGTGGCCTGCTGTGCTTTCTCTGGTGAGGGTCTGCCACTGGTGTAATGGAAGTCAAAGCTTTTTATTATCTCTTATGGGAAAATAAAACGGGAGGTGAAAGGAAAAAAATCATCTTTTTTTCTGGCCCATGCGGAGCTGACAGTTTTCCTCTCTTTGCTCAGTTTCATGTCTGCACAAGGCTGGCCTCCTGTAGGCATCCCTTCAAGGCGGCCCTTTCCTGGGTCATCATATGATCAGCACAAGAGACGCCATTTCAAAGGTCCAGAGCTGTGCGGCCTGTGGACTCAGGGGTGGGGGACACACCCCCTCCTTCCTCCAACCTCCTTCCCACTGCCCGATGCCAGGGGCTGCCGAGAGAAATGTGGGTAAACCACATTGACCAACCCAGGCCTCCTAAGGGCACTTGGGGGTGATGCCAGCCCCAGGAAGGAGTCCTCAATAAAGATCCAAGGTGCTAACAAGAAGATGTCAATCCATTAACTTCACTTGAAGGGAAGGAGAAAAATGTCAATTACTGGTAACGTGAAACAAAAGAGTGGGAAATCGCAAATGACAATCTTTTTAAGACAGCCCTGGGGCCACTTCCAGCTGACCCTGTGCATTAACCAAGCAGGGAGACTTTTTACTTGGCTGCTCCCTCCTGCGTCCTTAATAGTATAAAATAAAAAGATTTTAGATAAGATTTCATTCTGTGAATCAATTGGCAAACCACACTAGGCTTCACGGGGCATTCTGGTCTCAATCTAATGGAAATTATTATTTTTTTAAATGAGAATATCGATACTAAATTGGATCCCATAGCAGACAGCATATACAAAGGATTTTATTTCAGCTGGCTTCTCTGGCTCCCACGGAGCTTTGCTTAACCCAGTACCTGCCAGCATCCCAGAGAAAGGGTGGGAGAATGTGGTGGGAGAACAAAATCCCAAATCCTTGCTGTGACAGAATAGCCAGGAAGTTCTGGTCCCTCGCTGCTTTTCCTGGTTTTTCACATTGGTCTTTGTTCTGTTCCTCAGACACCAAGCTCGCCCCAGGACCTCTGTGCCGGTAGTTTCTTCTGCCTGGGATGCTTCCTCTCCTTTCCCTGCTCTTGGCTTTCCCCTCTGCAGATGACAACTCTCCGGTTAAAACTCACTTGCTCAGTGAAGCTGGGCTTGACCACAACCCTGTCCTGTTATTCATGCCATCAGCATCCTCCACAACCCATGGCAACTATAACTACATCATAATTTATTTAATGTTTCTGCTGCTTCTGCGTAGACAGGAGGACATCTATGTGCTAGTTCGTTGCCATCTCCACCTGGCAGTGGCCAGTTGTTCTAATCAGGAATGCGTTCTCTGGAGGTGACTGTCAGAAGGATCACACTGCAGAGGCAGCGTCTTCAATGGCATCACTAGCTTTATGCCAGGTCAGCCCCAGAGGCTTCTCACTAATTGGCCCAAGGAGCATTAGACATGAGTGGTCACGGGCGGAAGTCAGGGCTGATGCTTGGCAAAGTGGATGTGAGAGATGCACTGTTTTCAGTGGCAGCAGTGCTTTTGAAGATAAGTGGATGGGGGGAATGTCTTCGAGCTGCTCCCTGTCCTTGCGGGAGCCCCGGGGTTTAAGAATCGAGGCTGCACCGTCCCATGCAGTAGACACAAGTCACACTGTTGCTATCTTGCCTTCAATGTCAATTGACTAAAATTAAATGGATACTTCAGCTCCTCAGTCACACTAGTCGCATTTCAAGGGCTCCATTGGCACCTGTGGCTGGTGGCTACCACATGGCACAGCGCAGAATAGAATGTTCCATTATCATAGAGAGGGCTATGGGCCACAGCTGCACTAGGGGATGGTGCCCTGGGTCGGATCCCTAAAAACCCCCATTCCTGACCACCGTGGATGCTAGACAGATTCCACTGCTGCAATGCTGTGGCCTTTGCCCCGGCAGCCCCTAATGCAAAGCATTTTCTGAGCCCCAGGAAGGCCTGAGATCTGGCGGTCCAGGAGTTTCCAGATCAGCTTGTGGAGCTGTTTTCCCCTGCCTGTTAATAAATTGTGGTTGGATGTGGTCTGAGAGGTGCCTTCATCAAAAACTGGATGCCAGCTACCAGCTACTCCATTTATTCTTGTCGTTATTTAACAAACAATTATCAAGTGCCTACTATGTGCCAGACACCTTTTTGAGTGTTGGGGACACAGCAGAGCACAAGCATACAAGTACTTGCTCTCATAGAGATTACATTTTGTGGTACTGGTAGCGGGGACAGACACCCAGGAAACAAACAAATGAATTAGATGTCGGAGAGCGATAAACATCATGAAGAAAATCAGGCAGCATGCCAAAATACAGGGCGGCTTGGCGCGGGGGGAGTAAGCACTTGATGGAACAGAGGGGCCATCCACAGCAAAATCCGTGCTGCTGGAATTCCAGCATTCCAAGGTTCTCTACTGTCCCTCGATTTGCACATCCCTCCAGATGTCTACACTGTAAGGAAGTTCCACTGGGGAAGTTCCTTTTCCTGGCTCTTCTACTAACTTTCCTTGTGACCTTAGCAAAGTCACTGGCCCAGCTTGGATCTCCCTCTGTTTTCCCATGTACAAACTGCAGGCTTTGGACCTGCTGAGCTTCAAACTGTGAGCTGTGACCCCTTAAGTAGGTTGTGAAGTCACGTTGACAAGTGGCAACCATCATTTTGTAGAGAAAAGGAAAAAGAACCAACAGAAAATAGAGTATATTGCACAGAGGAAGATATGGTTTCCTGTACCTTTCACGTGTGTGTGTACGTGGCGTGCACAGGTCCTGGGTCGCTGTGTCGGCTGTATTTCTTCTTGTGAGCTGCTGTCAAAAGATCGGAAAGCTCTGCTCTGTATCACCTCCTGGGCCTTCTGATTTGAATATACTCCGAATCTGTTCTTAACCCGTGGGACCAGACAATTTAACAACATACTCACGAACAGAGTGGAAATTGAATCAGGGAGTGTGCTCTGAGCAGACATCGCTTACATTTTTATTATTCCCAATATGCGAAAATCACATTAAGGCTACGTTTAAAAACCTGTAATATTGCATGGAGGCCTGGTATTTCCTGGGGATCTGTTCCGACACTTCCACTCACCAAGGTCTGAAACTCCAAAATCCCACCTTGGGAGTGCGACCTCTCCGTCTTCCTTCACTCCCGATCTCTCACTCCATGGGTTCTTCTTGTTCTCATTCATTCATTTGTTCATCCACTCATTCATTCATTCGCTTATTGAACATTTATTTCTTGAGTGCCTGCTATGGACCAAACACCATTTTGGGTGCTGGGAACAAGTGACGAGACCCTGTTCTTATGGAGCTCACGGTTGGGTGGGTGAGGGGTATGTCTGATGGGGCTGAGACAGATAAACAAGAGGGCAAATGGTGGCAACTTTCAAAGGTGATGGAAGCCATAAAAGAAACAGGAAGGTGGAAGAGAGGATGCAGGAGGCATCTGAGTTGGAGAAGCCGACTTAGCCGTTAACCTGGGCTTTCTCAGAGTGACCTGAGGACAGATGCTATCAGCTGCTCACGTGTCTGGCACCATGGACCCTAAGTGCATGCTATACTGAGTCAACATGAGGCTCAGGCTATGGCTCCCAGCCCTGCAATTCCACTTTCCTGCACCCAGATAAATGGTTAGACCCATTTGAGAGGGAGCCCAGTGGTCCCCACTAATCAACAAACCAAGGAGTTGGCCCTCCTGTCCCCAGCACTCATGGCCCTGCCCAAAGGTGCTGAGAGCCAGAACATCTCAGCAAACAGAGTGTCTGGGGCTTGCGAAAGCCCAGATTATGGGACCCACTCCAGCACCTGTGCTTCCTGGTCTTTCCATGTGCCACACCCTCGGGGTGTTCCAACCTGCCTTTCCAGCAAGGTGCTGGGGTGTGTGGAAGCTGCTGGTCTGAGAACCACTGATCAGCACTGACTCGGAGGCTGGCTGGCGGAGGCAGGGCCTAGCAGGTCCAGCAGTGGTGCAGCTCACATACGTTGACTGCTTTTGCTGGGTCTCTTGTTTCCCAGCAGCCTCTTGGTCACTTACTATGAACCAAATGCTCAGCCAGGGCTGGGGATCCCCACCTTTGGGGGAGCCACTGGGGTTCAAGCCAGTGCTGGGGAGTTTGAGACACCCAGGGCTGCTGAGACTGTCTCAGGGAGGACAAGCATCCGTGGTGGCTCAGTATGGCTTCATCTCCAGTGGGGCTCAGCTTCCAGCAAGCACCAGCACCCCTAGGAAAGTGGGACTCCGAGAGTCCTGGGGAATTGTCTTTGGAGCTGGGTCCATTCACAGACGGCTGCCATCTGTGGGGAAGGAGGGACATGGGTCACGGGAGAGTGTGGTGTATGGTTGTTAAAATTGATCACTAAGCCTGAAAGATTGAGTTCAAATCCCGATCTCCTCACTTCCTGGTAGTGTGATCTTGTGAAGTTCACTTAACCTCTATGAGCCTCAGTCTCCTCATCTGTAGTGCTGGGACACATAGCCAGTATTTTCGGTGTTAGCCATCCTTTTATGGGTCATCGAGTCTGTCCCAGGCTCTGGTGTTGGGCATACAACAGGCAACAAAGCAGACCAAGAACTGCTGCTCTCGGGAGGCTGCTTTCTAGGAGGGAAGAGGGGATGTTTTTAAACAGGAAGAGTCAATTAGATGGCATATTCAAAGGAGATAAGTGCTATGAATATGGAAAACGTTCGAGAATGAACAGCCCAGTTTCTTCAACAAATACACTGCAAGGAGAAAAATAGAAGAAGATTTTTAAAAGATGTAAGGAACAGCTCAGCGCTCACAAACAACCTTGTTTGGATCCTAGTTTGAACAAATCAAGACGAAAACAAGTTGAGAGAATGAAGGACGTCTGATGTGCACTGGAATTCTGGTAACACTAAGGAATGATTGGTAATGTTTGAAGTCATGATAATGGTATTGAGGTTATGTTGGGAAAAAATCCTGATTTTGGTGACATTTATAAAATGTTCACAGATGAAATGAGGTAGTGTCCCGGATCTGTTTCAAAACCTCCAGTGGAGCAGAAATCAGTGATGCCAGATGGACTGTACACGGGGCTGCGGGGTGAGTATGTGGGGTTGATCTTACTGTCCTCTCTACTTTTGTTTGGCTTGATAATAAAACATTTACAGAGAAATCAAAGTCCTGCTCTGGCTTCACATGTCACTCAGAGTAAAGCGTGGTCCTCTCAGCAGCCCCCCAGCCCTGTGAGGTCTGCTCCCCAACTTCCTCTTTATCCTCCCCACCCCTCCCACCCCTGCTCACCCAGCACCCACCAATTGGCCTTCTCGTGCCTCCCGAACCACCCAGGCTCACCTCCTGGGGGCTTCTGTACCTGCTGTTCTCTCTCCCCTCCCCCACAGCTGCCCTCACTCCCTCCCAAAATTCAAGCCTCTGCTCAAATGTCACCTCTCAGTGACACCTTCCCTGAGTGCCCCACTTAAAAATCCAAACCCCATTTAGCGCCCTCCTCCGGGTTCTCTGCTTTCATTTCTCCACAGCACTTCTACCCTTATAATAGACTGCACCACGTCCTTTACTGAAGATGTTGTTTGTGGCCCTCACTAGAATGTCAGCTCCATCATGATGGGGGTTTTTTGTGTTTTTATTCCCTGCTACATCCTTTGCATCTAGAAAAATGACTGGCACATAGTGGGTGCTCAAAAATCCACTGAAGGAATGAATAAATGCAGACACAGACACTGATGACGGTCTTTTGAAAGGAATACTCAGAAAGGCCTCCGGGGGGGGTCTCTGGACAATGGGATCGTGGGGAACCACTGTTCTCTTTGTACTTTTTTATATGTTTACACGTTTCTATAATGACTAGTAATTACTTTTGCAATCTGAAAGAGCAAACAATGATATTTTAAATAAATTTCAAGGGTTCCCATTTTTATTGGAATGAAATTGACTCTTTATCCTCCTCTGGCACCATCCCTCTTTATCCTGACTAGCGAAAGAGAAGCAGAAAGTGCTCCTTCCTCCTGCCTGCTGAATGCTGGGCTCTGGGGAGGGGGCATGTGTCAGTCTGTTCTCATTCTGCTATAAAGAAATACCCAAGATGGGGTAATTTATAAAGAAAGAGGTTTAGTTGACTCACAGTTCTGCTTGGCTGGGGAGGTCTCAGGAACTTTACAATCATGGCAAAAGTGGAAGCAGGCATGTTTTACATGGTGGCAGGAGAGAGAGAGTGAGAATTTGAAGGAGAAACTGTCACCATCAGATCTTGTGAGAACTCACTATCATGAGAACAGCATGGGAGAAACCGCCCCCATGATCCAGTCACCTCCCTCCATTGACACATGGGGATTATAATTCGAGATGAGATTTGGATGGGGACACAGAACCAAATCATATCAAGCGGGGAGCAGGGACAGCAGGCCTAAGCATGATCCTTTCTTCTCTGACGCTGTATATGACACCACCACCTGCCCAAAGGCCCAGGAAGGAGACTTGCAGGCATCTGAGATCCCTCATGTCCCCCTTGCCCCATGTTCCACCCCTCACCCAATCCCGGGGGTCTTGTTCCAAAATAGGCCTTTCCCCTTTCTCATGTGACTTTCCAATGTGCCACGCATGTCCCCGCAGCTCCAGCAGACTCCTGGTGGCCATCCAGGTCCCCATCCCAATGTCCCTTCCTTTGAGAGGCCCCCAAGGGACACCACCCAGATTTAATCACCTACCACTGTGTATTACCCCATCTGAAATGACCCTGGGTGGGGTCCATCTTCCCCAGCCAGAGCACAGACCGGGTCCGTCTCCTTGCTTGTCACTGCCTCCCACACCCGGGGGCTCAAAAGCCACCCGCTGAATGGATGTGTGCTGATGTGGTGGGAGGTTTGTCCCCTCCAGATCTCGTGTTGAAATGGGATTCCCATGTTGGAGGTGGGCCCTGTGGGAGGTGATTAAATCCTGGGGGTGAGTCCCTCAGGAATAGTTTAGCACCGCCCCCTTGGTGAAGAGTGAGTTCTCCCTCAGGTAGCTCATGCCACATCTGGTGGTTTCAGAGCCTGGGACGTCCCCTTTTTGCTCTCTCCCTCACCATGTGATGCGCCTGCCCGCCTTTGCCTTCCGCCAAGATTGGAAGCTTCCTGAGGCCTCCCCAGAAACAGATGCCTGTGGCATGCTCGAACAGCCTGCAGAACCGCCAGCCAATGAAACCTCTCTTCTCTGTGAGTTACCCAGCCTCAGGTATTTCTTTACACATGCCCCGACTCCGCAGCGGTTACCAGGGACTGAGGAGGACATGCGCTTGTCCTGTAAAAGCTTCTTACAGGATGTCAAGTGAGAATCCAGGCTGCAAAATCCATGTGTACAGGCTGACGGCCCCTGTGTTGGAAAACAAAACAAAGTCGACAACGTGGTCTGGGGAAAAAGGAAGAAAGTATTCACTATTTACATGTTCAGCTGTCCCTGGCGGGGAGGTCCTGGACAATGCAGGTTTCTTTGTTCTACTTTTTTGGGCTTTCCGCAGATTCCTTTAAGGCACACTTACTCCGATGAAAAAGAGATAACTAGGAGGCCAAGGCACCCTTGCGCCCTCTGCTGTCCATCATCTGCTACTGCAATGCACCTCCCAGGATCTGCCCGAAGTGGTGTGTGGGGGTGACAGGCGTCCCCCCTCCCCCTAAATTTCAAAGGAATGGATGTCAAAGGGGATCATGACACTCTCCCACCCCCGGGGAGTCTTTCCAAATTCCCCTCAATCCCCTCATCCTCTGCAGAAGACCCCCAGAGCTCCACTCCCACAGCCCCATCAACTCCCCCCACCCCGCGTCCCCATCCCTCCTAACTCCTCCGTTTCCCATCCCTTGATGAGTTCTAGGAGTGGGAGGGGCATGAGGACAACAGAGTCAGGCCTCTGGGTTGAAATCCAGTGTGTCCTTGGACGTGTCATTTAACTGCCCAGGACCTCAGTCTCCTCATCCATACAGTGGGACAGACTTTCTCAGCCTCAGTGCTGCTGACATCCCGGCTGGATCACTGGTTGTTACCTGAGCTTGTTTTGTGCATTGTAGAAAGTTTAGCAGCATCCCTGGCCGCTACACTCTAGGGGTGCCAGCAGCATCCCCATGCCCAGCACCGCCAGCCAAATCTGTCTCCAGACATTGCTGAGTGTCCCCTGGGGCACAAACTCGTCCGTGGGTGAGACCACGGCAAGCCTGGTTTCCATCATTACACCTCGTGTCGTGCTACAGTTTTCTGTTAGAAGGTGCTCAGAAAATACCAGCTGAAGAATTTAGGGATAATCTGCTCTGAAAACAAAAGGAGGAAGGAAGAGCAGGGATTGAAAGGGCGGCCTGACGCTCTCCTCCCCCGCGTCTCCCAGCCCGGCTAGCTGCTGCCTGCAGGCCAGGTCAATTACAACTTGGCCCCATCAGTGTCCCCCCTGCCCTTGCCGGAGCAGGCCCCAGGCTGCAGAGGTGGGATGGGCCTCCCAGGCCCCCTTTGCATGGGGCCTGTTGTGCTTGGCCCTGCCTGCTGTCTCCACCGAGAGGAGAACTTATTCCATTAACCTACAAAAACAATAGCAAAAAGGGTCAGATTGATTGTGAAAGAGAAAAGGTGCTGAAAGATTCTGGCAAACAGGCCCCCAGTGGGGGTGGACAAGGGCAGGCAAAGAGCTTGGCTAAAGTGGGAGAAACCTCAGCAGTGTGGAGGCACTGGTGTCCCCTTGAGGGGACAAGGCCAGCTAGGAAAACAGACTTACTCCATTCCTTGGCCTGCGGGCCTCCCATTTGAGAGTGTGGAGGCAAGGAAAACACAGCCGGAGCCAGGTCTCCTGGTTTTCTCCTAGGCTGGCTGGAGGGGGGCACAGAGAAGCTCAGGAAGTGCTTGCGACCCTGGGGGTCTTGCTGGGGCTGGGGCGGGGGTGGATTCTTACCTCCTCAGTTCCTGGAGAGAAAAGATCTTCCTATCCCCAAAGCCTAGCGCTCAGGGGGCCAGAGATTAGCATAGAGGAGGGTTCGGCTAGGCAGTCTCTCTGTGGCTGGAGCTAAGGCCCCTGCTCTGTGGCCCTCCCCTGGGGAGAGCGGCCTCTGCTGTCAGCAAAGATCCTCAGGTACTAAGGGCCAGGCACTATGCCAAGCACTCTATACACTTTACCCTAATTCATCCTTCTGATCCCACTCTGTGATAGCCTCTAGCTATCCGTTTATGTGCACATAGTAGGTACGCATATTTCTGTGTACTTACTATGTGCATATTTGTTGAGCACTTACCAGTGCCAGATTCTATGCTTGGTGGTAGAAATTCAATGATGAGAAAAAACAGATGTGGGAATGCAGAACAGCTATCAGGCTCCTACGTCACTAGTGGGAATGTAAAATCGTGCACCCACTCTGAAAAACAGCATGGCAGTTTCCCATGATGTTAAACACACACTCGTACGATCCTGCAATCCCACTCCTGGTGTGTAACCTACAGAAATGAAGACCTTTGTTCATGCAAAAACCTGTACATGCAGGGCTAGATCAGCTTATTCCCAATCACCAAGAACTAGAAACAGCCCAAATCCCCACACCTGGCGAATGGCTCATTCATAGGATAAATTACTTAGGAGTCAGCAATAAAAAGGAGCAGGCCATCTATGGACGCGACAACATGCATGAATCTCGGAACCATTCTGCTGCGAGAAAGGAACCCATCCCCACAGGCTGCAAGCGATGTGTCTTTTATATGACATCCTGTTGAATAGAAAAGGCAGAACTGCAGGGGAGAGAGCAGACCCATGATTGACAATGGGCGGGGTGGGACGAGGGCCTTACTATCCAGGGGCCACTTGAAGGTACTTTTGGAGATGATGGAATTGTTCTGTGTCTTGACTCTGGTGATGGTTGTGTGACTCTGTGCATTTATCAAAGCTCATAGAACTGTGCTCCAAAACATGAATGTTACTGTGTGTGAATTAAACATAAATTAAAAAACAAACAGAGGCTGGGCACGGTGGCTCACGCCTGTAATCCCAGCGCTTTGGGAGGCTGAGGCGGGCGGATAACCTGAGGTTGGGAGTTCAAGAGCAGCCTGACTAATATGGAGAAACCCCGTTTCTACTAAAAATACAAAATTAGCCGGGAGTGGTGGCGCATGCCTGTAATCCCAGCTACTCAGGAGGCTGAGGCAGAAGAATGGCTTGAACCCGAGAGGAGGAGGTTGTGGTGAGCTGAGATCGTGCCATTGCACTCCAGCCTGGGCAATAAGTGAAACTCTGTCTCAAAAAAACAAAAACAAAAACAAAAAAAAAACCCATATGTGAACGCTGCTATTGTGGAGATGATGTTTCAATATGTAAAAAGAGGAAATAAAGAAATAGGCAAACATATATACACTTAGTGAGGTGGGAGGGATATGGAGAAGCATAAAAGGGACAGAAGAGGCTGGGTGGGCTGGAAATCTAGGTGAGCAATCAGGGTGGGCCTCACTGAGGAGGTGACATTTCAGTAGGGGTCAGAAGGAAGCAAAAGAAGGAACCCTGTGGATACCTGGAGAAGACGGTTTCAGGCAGAAGGCAGGAGCTTGCTTGATGTGCTTAAGGAACAGCAAGGAGGCCACAGTGGCTGGAACAGCGTGGGGAGTGCAGGGAACTGAAATGGGGTCAGAAAGCACCAGGAAGCCAGATCTCCAAGAGCCTCGAAGGCCATGGTAGTTTCAGTTCTTGCTCTGAGTGAGGTGGGAGTTGTGGGAGCTGAGCAGAGGAGGGCCGTGATGTATTTATTTATTTTAGCAACTGCGCTGGCGCCGTGTGTGAGGTGCTGACTGTCGGGGGCGAGGCGGAGGCAGGGACCAGCGAGGAGGCAGCTGCCACGGCGGAGGCGGGATGCGACTTGGGCCTGGACCAGCCTGGGCGTGATGGAGGTGACGAGAAGCGGTCTCATGGTGCCTGCAATTGAAGGTAGAACCCGCAGGTTTTTCAGGCTGATTGAAGGTGAGGCACGTGTGAACGAGAGTTCCAGAGGATAACTTCAGTATTTGGGGCTCGACTTCTGGAGGAATGGGCGCTGTCACGTACAAAGATGGGGAAAGCGGCTGGAGAACCAGATTTGAGGAGAAAACCAGGAGTTATTTTACTATCATCAATTTAGCGATGAAGTCGCTCAGGTCCAAAGAGATTGACTCCCTTGCGCAGTCACCCAGGCAGTGTGGGATGGAGATGAAGTTGGAAACAGATTTGTCTGACCCCTGAGCTCTGTCCCCTCTGCAGCCTCCTACTCTAGACTAAGAAATGGCTGGGTTCAATGATCCTCAAAATGGAGTCCCCTGAGCTTTAGAAATGCAGATTCCTGGGTTCCAGCCAAGGGGGCATTTGCTACATGCCTGTGTTATTCGCATGGGCTTCCTGTCATCAAACTTGCTTTTGGCTGCAAGTAATCTACCATCTAAAAGAGGTTATTCTGCAAGTTTCCTAGAAAGTATATCATATAATAAGAAGTTCTTAATTTGGGCTGGGTATGGTGGCTCACATCTGTAACCCCAGCACTTTGGGAGGCTGAGGCAGGAGCTTGCTTGGTGTGTTTAAGGAACAGCAAGGAGGCCACGGCGGCTACAGCAGAGTGGGGAGAAAATGTGTGCCTACTATGTGCATATTTGTCGAGCACCTACCAACAAATATGAATCACTTGAGGTCAGTAGTTGGAGACCAGCCTGGCCAACATGGTGAAACCCCATCTCTATTAAAAATATAAAAATTAACTGGGCGTGGTGGTGGGCACCTGTAATCCCAGCTACTAAGAAGGCTGAGGCAGGAGAAGAGAATCGCTTGAGCCAGGGAGGCAGAGGCTGCAGTGAGCTGAGATCACGCCACTGCACTCCAGCCTGGGTGACAGAGACTGCCTCAAAAAAAAAAAAAAATCCTGAATTTGATAATTCCAAGATTAATGGAATTAATCATCAGTTGGGCTGGTTAATCTGACAACTCAATTATGTCAGACACAAAGTTGGGGTCTCTACAATTCTCTTGGTCTTTCCCTTGTGATCACAAGATGGCTGCTACAGCTCCAGACATTCTGACAACATCCAAAGATAAGACAAACAGAAGAGACGTTTCTCAAGTGTCTCTATTTTATCACACACATAAAAACTCTGTTTCAGAAGCTCCCAGGAGGCATCTACTCGCGTCTCCGTGGCCACACCAGGGCAGGTTCCTGCCTATAAACCAACTACTGGCAGAAGGGGATGACTTAGCTCAATCACAATTGATGCCCTGGAGCTGGGGCTGAAGCATCTCTCCATTGAGCACATTGTTATCTGCTGTGCACGGAACAAATCGAGTATTCTCTTAGGCAAGGAGGGAAGCTGGCTTTCCAGTAGACCGGCAATCTGTCTGCCGCAGGCCTCTGCATATGCTTTAGTGTATTACCTTATGTGTATACGTGTAAGCTTATCGAATAAACTTACATCCTAGTCACACAGAAGCAGCGCCAGAACTGATAGCAGATGAGGTCAGAAAGAAATTATTAAGCTTGGGTCCTTCTATCAGACCATACGAGTTACTGTTTTAAAATAAATCCCAACATCTCTGCTTGACACTGTTAGGTTGCTGTGCGTAGGAGGCAGAGGTGTGAGTCGTAAAATTTAACCTTGTAAGAGTGACTTCGATCTCGGTAATTGTTTTAGGCTTTCTTTTCCTTCTTTGTCTCTCTCCTTTCCAGTCCTTCACTATAGAAAGTCGTTCAGGCTTTTTTTTTTTTTTGCTATCTGAGAGACCCTACTTAATCCCACAATGGCCTGCAAGGTGGATTTGATTGTTTCTGCTGCATGGATGAGAACACGGGTCCGCGTGCAGCAGCTCCCACCGCCCCCCCGCCCGCCGCCAGTCCCCGCCCTCCACCAGCTCCCCCCTCCAAGGACCTAGAGTGGACTCTCACCCTGATTTCACTATGGAGCATTCAGGAAGGGAATCCTTTCATTGACAAGGTTGGCAGACTGGACCAAGTTGGAACTAAGACTTGCCCTTGTCACTCACAGGGGACCCTCAAGACTCCTCCCACCCCCGGTCTCCTGCACACACTTAAAATTACATCCTCCAAGAAAAGCTATGAAAACACATTTTACATAGATGCCTGGCGCGCCCTCCTGTGTCTCCATGGTGTAATAACATTGTAAGGTTTTCAAAACAGGTTTAGAAATAACAGTGATGGCTGCTGATATCTATCAAGCGCTGATATGCCAAGCGCTGTATAAAGAAATGTAAATGCACAGCTTCGGCTTTGATATAAAATTTTTCTGCTGAAGAAACTATATATGACCATGGTTTAAAAAAAATTACACAGGGCACAAAGGTTTACAGCAAAGTTATCTTCCACTCCTACCCAAAAAAATTCACACAGGGTTCTGGCGCGGTGGCTCACGACTGTAATCCCAGCACTTTGGGAGGCTGAGGCAGGTGGATCTCCTGAGGTCAGGAGTTCGAGACCAGCCTGGCCAACATGGTGAAACCCCGTTTCTACTAAAAATACAAAAATTAGCCGGGCTTGGTGGCACGCACCTGTTGTCCCAGCTACTTGGGAGGCTAAAGCAGGAGAATCGCTTGAAGCCGGGAGGCAGAGGTTGCAGTAAGCCGAGATCGCGCCACTGCACTCCAGCCTGGGTGACAGAGGGAGACTCCATTAAAAGAAAAAAATCACACAGGACACAAAGGTTTACAGCAAAGTCATCTCCTCCCACTCTGTTCCGCCTGATGGGAATGGTGCACACTAATGTTGGACAGTGCACAACCTGCCCAACCTTTCACCATAACACTGAAATGGGTCCATGTGCAAATGTATCTGTGGGACAAGTTCTTAGACTTGGAATTGCATGTGTATGCAGCCCTCTACTGGGGGCACTTAGTACCACTTTGAATCATAGCACTGGCACTACTTGCATTGGCAGATACCCATTATTTCCTTCACTCGATAAACTACTATGAAGCACCTACTGGATACAGGGCACTTGACGTTGAGGTTCTCTTTGCTGGTAGCATGAGGGTAGATATGAGTTCAGACCTTATATCCTATTCTCTCAGCAATCCAGGATGTACCAAAACTTTTTCTTAGGAGCTTTAAAACTTTTTCCCAGGATCCAGTATCATTGGATTTGATTGGCTTAGCTTTGGCCACACCCTCATCCCTGAACCAATCATTGTTGCTGGGATGGTGGGGATGGAGTGCTCTTATTGGCTAAATAGGAGATGGGCAGGGTCCCTGAGGAGAAGATCTGCAAGAGCTATCACCTTAGGGGCGAATGGAAGTGGATGGTGTCCAAGCAACAGATGCCCGTTTCTGTGACTCCACCCCTCACAGAAAGTCTATGGGACTCTCTGCCTTGTATGAGTGATACTGTTAGAAAGTGGCAGGAACACGAAAAGAAAACGTGGGCGTTTTCCATATCTGAGTTGATGCAGGCTAGAGACAACAGCTGCAAGGCGAACACCTTGAGAAGTGGAACCGGAGGATCCAGGCACCTGTTGAAGGGATAAATGAATGCTATGGTGTGAGGATGGGACTCTTTCTGTCTTCCATTTGGCTGAAGCTCCAAACGCCAGGAGTAACTCACGGGTAGCAAGCACCCTTCCCTCGACCTCTGCAGGAATCGCAAAAAGCAATGTAAAAAATTGACCAGTGACTTTAGCCCAGTGCTCAAGGAGGTTGGAGAGGCTGAAAGAGAGAACTGGTTTTGATATGGTTTGGATTTGTGTCTCCACCCAAATCTCCCCTGTGTAATCCCAGTGTTGGAGGAGGGACCAGTGGGAGGTGATTGGGTCTTGGGGGCAGATTTCCCCTGCTATTCTGGTGATAGTGAGTTCTCATGAGATCCGGTTGTTTAGAAGTGTGTAGTGTCTTCCATTTCTCACTCTTCCTCCTGCCCCAGCCATGTGAACATGTGCCTTCCTCCCCTTTGCCTTGTACAGCTTGTGGAACCATGGGCCAGCTAAACTTCTTTTCTTTGTAAATTACCTGGTCTCAGGTATTTTTTCATAGCAGTGTGAGAAAGGACTAATACAGGTTTGGAGACACGTCTTTGGAGAAACTATTATTACTTGGGGTCCTGTGGTATTTCCTTGCCATGAGCACCTCCGACGCTATGCTGAAGAAAAAGCCGACGCTATGCTGAAGAAAAAGCCGTTCCAACTCTTCACCAAATGCTGAGTCTGAGAGATGTGAGGAAACCACCCAAAGAGCTTGCCCTGTGTCTTCTGGAGAGACCAGGGCTAAACCTATGTCTGGGAACGGGCAGAAGTTAGGGACCATGGGCGCTTAGCCTCTGCAGAATTATGGATTAGTGCATCAGGCCAAAGGTGTAAGTTTCTTCCAGCAGGTTCTGAACCTCAGAGGCAGCCAGCCTGGGGCTATTTGGGATTCCCAGTGCAGGACTCTCTGAAAATGTGAGGGAGCCAGATGGGGCTGCTGGACCACAGGATGCCCAGGACCCACGGGCACACTCAAGAGTGGCCGTCCAGAGGAGACACATCGCCTGCATCCCAGGAAGCAAATCTGGAGGTTGCCAGTGGAAGAAAAGCCAAGAACCGCCATCCCTCGCCTGGGACACACAAACTAAGGAGAGAAGGAACTGGCCCTCTAAGCTCCGAAAGCACAACAATAGCCAAGTAAAACGACCCTGCCCCTCACCTCTTCAGAGCCCAAGGGGGCTGGGGAGGAGAAGAACTGAGAGTGGAGGAGTGGAGACGTGTAATGTGAATGAAGTTCGGAGTTTTGACATGACTCAACATTTTAATGACTTAACTTAGACTGTTACGACACTCAGAAGTGACTTGGAGACGTGTTATGATTTTCATCATCACCATATCGTTATTTATCATGATCTAAGGGTGAGGAGAAGGGCCAAGGGATCTGCCTAATGGATCATTCAGGGCAGGTAAAGAACTATCCCACCTGGTGTGTTTGGATGGGAGCTGGGAGGGAAAACCAAGTTGCTACTTGCACCCCTCTAACTTCCAACTTCCACTGTTTCAACATACCAGACACAAACGCCAGGTAAATGACTTCAAAGATACAGCGATGATGGGGTGGGGGTGGTAGTTCTTGGTTCTCTACATTGCATGGAACGAGGCTTTGAATCGGGTTTGAGAATGGGTGACACTGGAAGACTAGAAATCTCAGGTGCTGACATGTGGGCTGGATTACAGTTGCCTTCAAAAATTAACCCACGATGGGATCAGACAAGTTAATATGGCCCTAGGTGCTACAATGAAAGAAAGCTTTAAATGCTGTTCAGATCATAAGACACGGGTCAAAAGAAGCAAGGAAGAGTCGATGCAAGGCAAACATTTCATACCTCCGTCCAAGAGCTACCCGATCAGGTTTCAACCATCAGGGATGCCGTGAGAACTTACTGGGTGCCCAGCACTGTGCAGACACGATTCAAGGAAAAGGTAACCAACTCTGGCATCCAAGCGCAGGGCAGCAGCCAAGTTCTTCCCCCTTATGAGCTGACATCTGATTGACAGATGGCCCCAGAGAAAGCTTCTTGGATCACATCTCAGTAACCACTGGCCCAGCCTGTCAAATCCTGAGATTTAGGATGGCATATAGGACCTTAAATCTGGAAGAACTTAGCAACTTCATAATGTCAAATCCAGGGGGAAAATATGCACACAGAGAAACCAGAAAAGCATAGAATGGTGGGGAGAAAGAAAGAAAATGAAAACGCTCTGTTTCCATCGGCAGAATTAGCCTTTGCCAGGGAAACTGGAATGTTGACTTGGTAGGCACATAATTCATTTTTCTACACACGCAGAAGTAAAGTAAGAGCCAGACCCTGGGAGAAATCGCGGATACTGTTCGTAACATTGGCAAAGCAATATAATTGTGAACTCAGCCTCATGTGAAATGCTTGATAATCTCAAAAGGTAAATGCCGTAGCATTTTATACACTGTGTGGTCTCAATGATGTTAGAGTGTCTATGTATACCAATACCTGTCCTCGTTTCTAACTAGCCTGATTTATCATCATAGACAAAAGAGTAGATGAATGAATATCTGCCAAAATGTTGTTAGTAACTAGTAGAAAATGGGCAGTTTTTATTTTTAATCTTTATAGTTTTCCAAAGTACTAAAAATTATTTTGAATTTTTTTCTTTTACTGTAATAGCCCTTTGATTATAGAAGCAAGACATGAATGAGAATTCACAGAAACATATATACAGTATAGAAGGTTTATTCTTTTCTTTTTTTTTTTTTTTTTTTTGCCGGGGTCGGGGGGAGACAAAGTCTTACTCTGTTGCCCAAGCTGAAGTGCAGTGCCATGATCTCGGCTCACTGCAACCTCCACCTCCCAGGTTCAAGCAATTCTCCTGCCTCAGGCTCCCAGGTAGCTGCGATTACAGGCACGAGCCACCATGCCAGGTCAATTTTTGTATTTTTAGTAAAGATGGGGTTTCATTATGTTGGCCAGGCTGGTCTCGATCTCTTGACCTAGTGATCCACCCACCTCGGCCTCCCAAAGTGCTGGGATTACAGGCGTGAGCCACCGCGCCCGGCCCACAGACTCTTTCTATGAAACATTTATACCAGGAGTGAAAAGCGCTAGTAATCTGTACCAAACGTGGAAAAAGAGTGTCTGTGACTCTTCGCCACCTGGTGGCTCGTTTGCAGAATGCAGGCCCATCGTAACCAGATCTTCAAAAGAAGCCAGAAATACCAAGTTCTCTGGGAAATATTCCAAATTTCAAAGGCTGGCAACTAACTAAAAAAATTTTTTAAGTAAAGTCTGGAATAAATAACAACATTTGAGGGCCAGTGTTCAAAGCATTGAGGTCTCTGCTTTAAGAAATAGATGTTGAATGTTGCATATATTGTCAATGTCTAGGGAAGAGATGAGGAATTTTGTTCATAAGCCTTCCATCCACTGCCCCTTATTCCTCTCACCTCCTTGTTTTTATTAGTTATATTATCACTAATTCTCTTACCAGTGGCCTTTATGGTTTTATGTAATATATTTAAACTCCATTTTCAATTCCATGAACTTTTTACAGCATCTATGATGAAAAAGGAAGAAAGTCCTTTTTTTACCTGTTTGGTGCTAATGATTATACTTTATTATTATTGCATGTCTGCAACGTTCCAGGCACTTTGCATTCACTCATTCATTTATTTATTCAGCAAATATTAAATATTAATTGTCTACTTATGTGCCAAGCACTTTCCTAGACACCGGGAGTACAGCAGTAAACAAAGCAGGCAAAACGCCCTGCCCTTGGGGAATGAATATTGTATCAAGGGATATAGATATTAAATGAACAAATAACACAGCTGTATCATATGTTAGAGGGTGGCAAAGGGTCAAGGGGAAGCAATAAAGCAAGGAGAAAGGAATGTGCAGCATGAGTGTGCATGCATGCATGCATGCATGTGCAGGGGTGTGTGTACATGTTGAGTGTGTGCATGTGTATGAGCTAATGTGAGTGTGATATATTAGCTAGGGTAGCCAGGAAAGGCCTTTCTGAGCAGATAACTCTTGATGGAAGGGAGGGAGCCATACAAGTATGAGGCGTGTGCAAGTTCCTAACAAACAACACGGAAAGAGCCAAGGACACGAGGCAGGGTGTGGCTGGGGTGTTGGAGGGATGGGGAAAGTCTGAGATAACTGAGCAAGGAGCAGAATGGGAGAAGATGAGATTGGAGGAAAAGGGTGGACAGCTTATGGGGGGTCTGAGAGGTTCTGATAAGGAACCCTTTGAGTAATGGTGCGGGGAGGAGGGCGGGTGGACATAGGGAGACCAGCTCAGAAGAGTCACATGAACTGACTTGGGTTTTAAAAGCCCATTATGGCTGCTGCATGGAAGATAGACGGGGGCAAGGGGCGAAGCGAAGAGACCTGATAGGAAGTGGTGGCAGCCTCAATCTAGGGCTTGATGGTGATGATGGTGACGTAGGAGGTGATGAGAAAGGTCAAATTCTGCAGAGCCTGCAGGATTCGCTAACAGATTGGGCATGGGAGTGCAAAAGAGAAGTGAGGGGTGCCTGCGAGGTTTGCTGTTGTTGTTGGTTTGGTTCAGTTTTGCTTATTTTTTAATGACAGGGTCTCTCTCTATCACCCAGGCTGGAATGCAGTGGTACAATCATAGCTCACTGCTGCCTCAGACTCCTGGGCTCAAGCAATCCTCCTGCCTCAGCCTTCCAAGTAGCTGGGATCACAGGTGTACACCACCACACTTGGCTTTTTTTTTTTTTGTAGAGACAGAGTCTCACTATATTTTCCAGGCTGGTCTCAAACTCCTGACTTTGGGTAATCCTCTCCCAAAGTGCTGAGATTACAGGTGTTAGCCACTGTGTTTGGCCCCTCCAAAGTTTTTGATCTGAACAATTGGAAGGTTAGGATTGCCTTTTCACCATCTTCCTATGTAGGTAACTTGATCTGTCATCAGTGAAAAGAGGCTGGATGGATATTATTAAAATATTGTTAACAGTTACGTCTGCATGGTAGGGCATATGTGATTTTAGTTTTCTTTCTGTTTTTCAGTATTTTTCATTTTTGAATATAAAATCTGGATTGTTATTATTATTTGTTAAAATTTGGGGCAGGCATGGCAGGGGTATACTCAACGGACCAGGTAAAAACACTTTCTACCTTGTTGAATTCTGTATTAGTCAGCATCTGCTGCATAACAAAACAACCCCAGGCTCTTTTTTTTTCTTTTTTTGAGACAGAGTCACACTCTGTTGCTTAGGCTAGAATGCAGTGGCGTGATCTTGACTCACTGTAACCTCTGCCTCCCGGTTCAAGAGATTCTCATGCCTCAGCCTTCCAAGTACCTGGGACTACAGGCATATGCCACCACACCCCACTAATTTTTGTATTTTTAGTTAAGATGGGGTTTCGTCTTGTGGGCCAGGCTGATCTTGAACTCCTGACCTCAAGTGATCTCTCCACCTCGGTCTCCCAAAGTGCTGGGATTGCAGACGTGAGCCACTGCACCCAGCCTCCAGGCTCTTAATTAGCATTTCTTTCTCACTTTCTGATATGTGGGTTGGCTGGGGCAGCCCTGCTTTAGACTGCAGGTCAAGTTCAGGTCTATTCCAGGTTTTTCATCCTAGGACCTGAGCTCCAGATATCTCTGTGATCATTAAACTCTTTCTCTGCTTCATTTCTGCTGTTTCAGTGCAATGAGTCGGTTACTGCACAGCGGGTATACAAATCTGTCTGTCCTATGGCAATAGTATACAGATGATAATCACTGTTTGGCACTAGGTCTAGCATTGGCTTTTGAAAAGTCAAAAAGACAAATACCCACTTTATAGTTAGTCCTGGCATCCTTAACACTGTGTATCATCAGAGATTCTGTGGGTTTTCTTTTTTTTTTTTTTTTTTTTTTTGAGAAGGAGTCTTGCTCTGTCACCAGGCTGGAGTGCAGTGGCACAATCTTGGCTCACTGCAACCTCTGCCTCCTGGGTTCAAGCAGTTCTTCCACCTCAGCCTCCCAAGTAGCTGGGACCAGAGGTGTGTGTCACCATACCCGGCTAATTTTTGTATTTTTAGTAGAGATGGGGTTTCACCATGTTGGCCAGGATGGTCTCGATCTCTTGACCTAGTGATCCACCCACCTTGGCCTCCCAAAGTGTTGGGATTACAGGCGTGAGCCACCTCACCTGGCCGGGTTTCTATCAATCTAATAAAAAAACACGCAAGGCATGTTATTCATCATCAAGAAGTAACTTGGAGGTTTGTTTGTTTTTTTAATCTCTTCATTTCTTTAGATGTTGAAATTCTATTAATCAGTTTAAGGACCCATGTGATATTTATCATGCTGCAGAGGAAGCTTTGGGGATTATGCCTCAGTAACCAACAACCCAACCTGTCAAACCAGGAGAGCCAAGACAGCATCAGACCCCAAATCTGGAAGAATTTAGCAACTTCATGGTCTGCCAAATTCAGTGGAAACACACACACACACACACACACACACACACACACACACACACACAGAGGGATTATAAAAGCTGTGATTTAATATGCAGAAACAATTGCTAAAGATTCAAATATTTTAACAGAAAGGAATTCATATAACTATTGAGAGTATATTTACTAGATAATCTCAAAGATCCAAATTGAGTCAACAAATATTTTGATTTTAATACAATTTTAATACAAAGCAAAACTAAATAGAGTTTACTATAATCTGAAAAAATATAATAACGTTTTGGTGTGTCACCTTTCAGAATGTTAAACAGAATCATTTTTAAGAACTGAATTTTATTTATTATTTAATTTCACTCAGAATAGGAGACTTTCAACCTAATAACCTACCTGGAAATTTTTCTCATCTTGTGGGAATCTATTAAAGGCAGAATGTCAGCTTTTCCAATTAAACATTTCACAAGGAGGAAAAACTCCAAAAGCACATGCCAAACCATCCACGGTAAGTCACTTTCTGCCCTTGGATGGGACCCAGCATGTGAGAGTCTGGAAATGCTTTCAGAGGGTGTCTCTGAAAATGCTGTGTCTCACATCAAAATGCCATCCTCCTCCCTCTGCCACAGAAGAAAAAATATTTGTTCTGGAAAGTAAAATGAACAAATATGGAAACTGGGACAGCGGGAGCTGGGGACAGCCCTGGGTGGGGCAAGAAGCCCTGCCCGCTTCTGGGGAAAAATTTTGGTGGATCCCCACCCTGTGGTCACACTGCTCTTCACAGCTGGGAAAGAGCTTCACTATCCAGCATCTCAGTGGAATTGCCCGGCAGCCCTTTGAGATGGGGACTGCTGCTGCCCATGTGTTACAGTTGAGGGAACTGAGGCTCAGGGACGTTAAATCACCTGCCCAGATTCACAAAAGTAGCAAAGTAGCTGCAGCAGAATCAAACCCTGATCTCCTTACTGCACCTTCTGAACCCTTCCTCTTGGCCAGGCCACCCCTCTCTACCTGCTCTGTCTGCACCCCCAACCCTCCCTCCTGTAGCTCCTCTCACAGTTCCGTTTTGCACCCAAGAATCCCATGATTCTCCATCAAGTCATGATCAAGACTACACATAAAACCCCTGGTGAACATGAGGGCAGGGCCGCACTACAGGGCACCAGCCAGAGCCTGCCTGGCTCGGTAGTGACTCCCCCGTCCATGGGGGTATGCAAGCAGAGCTAGACATAGGATGCAACGTGGCCCCGGGAAATGTGCAAAGTGATTTCCAGTATCTTCTTCCTCTTCTCTTGCTAACTTTATGCCGTCCATTCCTTCCCTGCTCAGCCACAGGATCTGGGGCCATTGGCCCCTGTACTGGGTTGAATAGTGTCATAAACTTCATGTCTACCTGGCCCCTGTGAATGTGAGCTTATTTGGAAATAAGGTTTTTGCCGACATAATCAAGTCACACTGATTTTGGGCGGGCCCTCCCTCCAATGACTTGGGTGGTTTTAGGAAGAGGGAAATGTAACACAGAGACACAGAGGAGACACACAGAGGGAGGAGGGCCACAGGAGGGTGGAGGCAGAGATTTGGACGGCTGTAGCTGTCAGCCAGGGAATGCCGAGAATTGCAGGCAAGCAGCAGAAGCTGGAAGAGGCGAGGAAGGGTTCTTCCCTGGAGCCTTCAGAGGGAGCTGCTGACACCTTGATTTCAGACTTCTTAGGTCCAGATGGTGTGGGAATAAACTTCTCTTGTGTTAAACCCCCTGCTATGTGCTGCTTTGTTAATGCAGCCCTACGAAGCCAATGCAAGCCCCATCTCCAGCAGCTCGAGGGAAGCCCGTCTACATCTCCCAGCACCCTGCTCCCCATGACTGGGTCTAGAGATGCACATTTAACCCACAGAGAGCCAGTGGGATTCTACAACATATGTGCTGGGGCTTGGGGAAAAGGAAACCCTCTCCCGCTCTATGTGAACCTGGAAGGGCGTAGCCAGAGTTAGTGCTAAAAGAAGAGAGGTTTTGTGATAGAAAAAAAAACGGAGAACAGAGGCAAAAGGAAATAGCATCATCCTAGTCCTAGATCAAGCTGAGCCTTTCTGAAACCAGAACTAACTATGACGTTTTTAGTCCGGAATGAGTGGGTTCCCGGGTCACTTAAGCCTGCTCGGTTTCCGTTTCTGTCTAAAAGCTTTCTAAGTAATCCAGGGAGTCAAGCATTGGATGGCTGTGTGGTCCAAACAGTCTTGATGATCTTTTTTTTCTTCACTCATGCCTTCTAACCCTGTACATTAATACACCTAGAAATAAATTCTGAATTCTTCTGGCATTCCCTGCATTCCACTCCTAAATGGGGGACGTAATTGAGAAGGTGGCGTTACAAACACATATTCGGGGATTTCCAGTTAGTCCTAGTTGATCCTGAATCCTGGGAACGATTGAGATGTGGGGAAAATATAATGGTCTCTCCTTTGCAGAAAAATCAATTCAGGTGCCATGACATTTCCACCTGATGAGGCTTTGAAGGAAACCTCCTGCCCAACACGGGAGGCCACAGGTGCTTTCAACAAAGCCTGCCCTGTGACTGACCCCTTCTGAGAGGCAAGATTTGGCTCTTCCAGCTGGATCCTGGGGGTGGACAGTGGAGGGAGGAAGGGAGGACGAGGGGGAGAACTCAGGCCGGGGCTCCAGGGACAGGAGGACGCTCAGTTTGCAGCTGACCTGCCATCCTCTGTCCGAGCACCTCTCTGGCCAGCAGGGGGCTCATCCAGGCTGATTCAATGTTAAGGACTCCTTTTAAGGAAAAACCAAACTACACATATAAAGTTAAGTATGGACGTGAATATTTATTTAAAGTGGGAAAAGGAATCACTGCAAATTGGAAATGTTAGAAAGTTGGCAAATACCATGAACACCTGAAAATCAAAGTAAATAACAAATCGTCATCCCTACCAGCTGCCTGACCCACCTCTATTGTGCCTGTTTTACTCCAGTTTGGCTGCAGATTCTCTTATAACAATTTCATAGGATTCTTTTCTACAGTGACAATAAGAAGGTAATTTAATATTTTCTTTAGGCACGTTCACTTTATTTTATTTATTTATTTATTTTTGAGATGGAGTCTCATTTTGTCACCCACGCTGGAGTGCAGTGGCGCAATCTCAGCTCACTGCAACCTCCACCTCCCGGGTTCAAGTGATTCTCCTGCCTCAGCCTCCAGAGTAGCTGAGATTACAGGTGCGCACCATTATACCTGGCTAATTTTTGTATTTTTAGTAGAGATAGGGTTTCACCATGTTGGCCAGGCTGGTCTCGAACTCCTGGCCTCAAGTGATCTGCCCATCTCGGCCTCCCAAAGTGCTGGGATTACAGGCATAAGCCACCACGCCCTGTCTAGGCATGTTCACTTTAAACTCATTTTTTTAAATTGATGTTTTAGAGAAATTTCCTTCGGGTCCACAACTCATCATTGTGTTGTTGTATCTCACTTCACCCTTGGGCCTCGTGATGCTTCCTGCCTTGGGCAAGTGGGCAGGAAACTCCAGCCCTCTGACTGCCATTGGCAGTGGCTCCCTACAGATGCCTCCACCTTCTCTTGTCCAGCTTCTCTGGGTTCTCGACAGCCCGTTTCACCTCCCGCCTGGCCGGTCCTCGAAGGCAGGGCAAGGGGAAAGTGGCTGTGAACACTTTGCTTAGAGTCCCAAGCAGGAAGTGGAGCCACATCTTTTTCTGATCCTTCTCTTTGGGGTCAAAGATAAGGCTGGTCAGGGGCAAAGGAACACTGATGCCAAATGAACGTGGTGGCAGTGCTGGCAGCCCTCCAGCTCTGATCAGTCCAGGACCAGGGTACGGAAGCTGACCCTTAATATGTGTCCTTGGGGTGGATGTGTGACTAAAACCTGGTCAAGCAGGGTCACCTTGATTGGCTCAGAGATGGCATTTGCCTTAATCTGGGGTAACGTAAGTCAGCCTCTGGGAGTCTCTTTCCTTTAGGACTGCTAAGCCAGGAGGATGTCAGCCTGAAGCTGCTGGGAGACATTTTTGTCATCTGTGGGAAGGGCCCACCTTACAAAAAAGATGCCACAGCAGAAAGCAGAGGCAGTGCATGGAAAGGGCCAGATTCCTGGTGACATTGCTTGAACCCCTAGATCCAGCCATGCCTGAAGCCCACAACTGGGCTTTATGTCAATAGAGGGACCTGGTCTCCAGTATGCACAGGTGAAATCCCTCAATTTCCTGCTTGTCTGATCCTGTACTTCATCTGTTCCTGCTTGGGAATAACCTAACCATTCTCTTTCTCCACCCTATTCATCCACCCTTTTGGGTCCCTTGACCTCTAATGTCTGCCCTTGCCGATGCTGACAAATAGATGATGAGGAAAGCATGAAGTCCCCATAGGAATTTTGTGAGCCTGTGCCTTCCCCAAGTAGAAGACAGAACTGTGCTTTCCCAGCATCCCAGGGAGCTATAGTCATGTGACATCACTCTGCCAATCAGATGCCTCCACTCAAGTCTTTGATTCCAGAATTGGCGATGCAGAGGTGCAAGTACATGCAAAGCCACCCCTGGGGAAAGCATTCAGTTTCCAGAGGCAGCACGGATAGAGGAGTCTCTAGCAGTGGCCTTCGCCACTCAGCATTGGCAGGGAAGCACTGCTCTTTCTGGGCTTGGTGATGGTAGCCAAGGCGTCCCACTGGACAGTCTTGATCTTGCTATGGTGAGGCACAGTCCTGGCTATGTAGTTCTAAGCCCAGTTCTCTGCCCCTCCTAGAAATTCACTGAACTGTGTAATATCCTTTAATAACTTAATAACTTTTTTTTTTTTTTTTTTTTTTTTGCTTAGTGTGGATACTCTTGTTTGCCACTAAATCTTGGCTCCACCTAGTGGCTAATGCCTATAATCCAGCACTTTGGGAGACTGAGGTGGGCAGATCACTTGAGGTCAGGAGTTTGAGACCAGCCTGGCCAATATGGTGAAACCCCATCTCTACTAACACAAAAATTAGCTGGTGTGGTAGTGTGTGCCTGCAGTCCCAGCTACTTGGCAGGCTGAGGCATGAGAACTGCTTGAACCTGGGAGGCAAAGTTTGCAGTGAGCCAAGATTGCGCCACTGCACTCCAGCCTGGATGACAGAGCAAGACTCTGACCCCCCCTCCAAAAAAAACTGGAGCAATCTTAATCATATCCCTGAGCACGCTCAAATTGGATAACTCAAAGTTTAATAAAGGATCTATTTTCAAAGTTGAAGGCAGGATATAGGGAAATCACAAGGCATGGTGCAGTGCCCCAGGATGAGTAATTGAGAGAGTGTTACCACCATCAGACTTGCTGGGACAAAGCAGGTAGGAATTACGTGAACCTGGAGAGAAAGGTGAAAAGAGCTGTAAGCTAGGGACGGATCCGCGGGAGAAATATTCCTACTCATTCTTCTCCCTGCCTACTACCAAACGTCAGGTCTCCTAACCCAACCAGAAGCTGAGCATGGAGCAGCCCACTGATGGAGCCCAAACAGGTCAACCTGCTGATGAAGAGGAGGTAGAGGTCGAATTTGTTGGGGCAAATAAATAGAAAATTCCTGGTTCAAATCCTCATTCCCAATCAAACTATTTTTGGAAAGGAGGATTGGATGGAGAAAAAGGATAGAAAGGAGAGACGGAAGAATTTTAATTTGAATCCTAGTACACAGACACTCAACATAATTAGAAGGCAAAATAAGTATCATGGAGGAAATTAACAAGGGACTTGGAATGGTCCAATGGAAAGTGAGGTTGGTGATTCAGGAGACAGAGAAGCTCACCAAGGTGTAATGTGGGGTTGGTATCTCCCCAGCAGTCCAGGTAAGGGGATAGTCCTAAGGTAGAAGGATGGAGAATAGGGCAGAGATAATGGACACGTCTGTAATTTTGGTAGTGGCCCTCTGTATTGGTCAGGCTGTTTGGCTGCAAGCAACAGACACATAAAATAGCAGTGGCTTAAATGAGCTAGAAGGTATTTCTTTTTCAACCAAAGACTAACGTGATGTCATTGAGGGGAGAATCAGGGAGAGATGTGCAGTATCTCTCCTAGGTCTCTGTAAGAGTTACTATCTATAAATAGCCTCAAGGGCACAGATGATAGTAAAATGTAGTGAAATTAGGTAATGAATTTTGAGTATAATTATTTTTGTTATAATATAATTTAATTATAAACTTAAATCATTTAATTTTTAAAATAATGTCTGTTTACCAACTTGCAAAAATCCTGAAAATGTAGCAATCAGCTTTCACAAGCCAGCAAAGCCAGTGCCAGCACACCACTGGATACAAGGGAGAAGCATCTAGAACAGAGAAGATAGGAGAACTCAAGGGGCCAGGGTCCTTGGAGGCTCAGCCAGCACCCACATGTGCAGGGATGGATGACAAATCATCCAGCATCTGTGTTAGCTCTCCATTCTCCCCAGCATCTGGGAGCTTCTTGACAATCCCTTCCTTAAGTGATCTCTGGTCTTAGCTACTTGCTCAGTCCCCCATCTGATTCACCCTGACCCTTTACAGGGTCCAAAGGAGGGATCTGGGTAATGGAGGATGAGTAAAAATATTCCCTGAAGGGAAATAGGGTCTAAATATACCCCTGGGACATAATTGTCCCCATTCTGCAGATGAGGAAACTTAGGGTTGAGGGAGTTATTATTTTCCCAAGTTCAAGGTCTGCTGAGCGGCAAAGGCAATATTGTCAAGCAGGTTTGTTGGCCTCCAAACCAGTCTCCTTTCCGCAAAGCCATGCTGCACCATCCTGGAGACCAGCTCCTGGACCAGCATTCAGAATTCCAGTTCACTGGAGTGGAAATAAATCTTAAGAATGACCTGGTCCAAAATTCCCATTGTACATGAGGGCAAACTGAGGCCTGTGGTCATTCATACAGCAATGACACCAGCTGACCAAGGACTAGAGCTGAGGCCTCCCATCAACCAGACAGAGTTGCTGGCAAAGGATAAATATTCTGGGTAAGAGAATTAGAGGAGCTGAATAAAACTCAGATAAAAGAGTCAAAAGGCCTGTAATCCCAGCACTTTGGGAGGCTGAGGCAGGTGAATCACTTGAGGCCAGGATTTTGAGACTAGCCTGGCCAACACGGCAAAACCCCATTTCTACTAAAAATACAAAAAGTTAGCCAGGCATGGTGGCATGCGCCTGTAGTCCTAGCTGCTTGGAAGGCTGAGGCACAAGAACTGCTTGAACCCAGGAGGCAGAGATTGCAGTGAGCCAAGATCCTGCCAGTGTACTCCAGCCTGGGCAACACAGTGAGACTCTGTCTCAAGAAAAAATGAAGAGTCAAAAAAGAGACTTCCCCCACCCCAAAATGTCCCAGCCAGTTGAAAAAAGAGATTAGAGAAGATGATAGCCTCATTTGGATTTAGAGGTGATATCAGGAGAGACTTCCCGCCAGGATTGGTACCCTTGAGATTCTTTGAGAAAGTCCATGGTGCAACAAAGACTCCATAAAATATTCTTATTATAAATACTGCAGATATGTGCAAGTCAATGGGGAAACTGAGGCACAAAGCTAGATCTTCAGAAACCCTCAGGGCCTGAGACTCAAAATGAAAAGTTGGACATTCTCAGACTTTAATCCTTTTTGCCCCAGCAAAAAAAAAGACCTCCTTTGGGGTACGGGGCACTCCCAAATGACAAGGTGGAACTTGTGCTCTGGGGGCTAGGAAGCAGGACGCTGGAGATGGTCGCCAAAGCCATGGTTCCAGAATTTCCAGGAAGAAGGATTCCTCAGGAGGCCGCAGAGACCTCGATGCGGCTGTACTGGATGCCAGTGGAGTTCTGCCTGTGGCCAAAGCTCAGGGCAAACCTGTCAAACAGAATGTGTGGGATCAGGGCGTGGCAGGGCCTGGGGCCTTCCCTGCGGAGTGGGCCTTCCACTGGGGTTTCCACTCCCCAATCTCATCTTCACTCCTACTATGATCCTTCCTGCTTCTATTAGTACAGATGTCTACCTTCTCTCACCTGGACACCCCAGCAGCTCCTTCCTGGTCTCCCTGGATCTTCCCTGGCCTCCTATAGCCCCTTCTCACCATTACATCCATAGTGACCTTTCTTTTTTCTTCCTTTTTTTTTTTTTGAGATGGAGCCTTGCCCCATTGCCCATGCTGAAGTACAGTGGTGCGATCTCCGCTCACTGCAACGCCTCTCAGGTTCAGCCAATTCTCCTGTCTCAGCCTCCCAAGTACCTGGGACTACAGGTGCATACCAATGTACCTGGCTAATTTTTTTGTATATTTTAGTAGAGATGGGATTTCACCATGTTGGCCAGGTTGGTCTCGAACTCCTGACCTTGTGATCCACCTGTCTTGGCCTCCCATAGTTCTGGGATTACAGGTGTGAGCCACCGTGCCTGCCCCATAGTGACCTTTCTAAACACAAAAATCTGTCCCTCCTCACTGATATGATTTGGATCTGTCCCCACCAAAATCTCATGTTCAGTTGTAATTCCCAGTGTTGGAGGTAGGGACTGACGGGAGGTGACTGGATCATGGCGGCAGTTTCTCAAGAACAGTTTACCACCGTCCGTTTTAGTTCTGTCCTCGAGATGGTGAGTGAGTTCTCGTGAAATCTGGTCGTTTGAAAGTGTGTAGCACCACTCCCTGCTCCCGCCATGTAAGATGCGCTGGCTGACGTTCACCTTCTGCCATGATTGTAAGTTTTGTGAGGCTTCCCCAGAAACTGAGCAGACACCAGCATCATTCTTCCTGTACAGAGTACAGAACTGTGAGCCAATTAAACTTCGTTTCTTTATAAATTACCCAGTATTTCTTCATAGCAATGCGAGAATGGTCTGATACACCTGCTCAGAAGGAGACTGTCATCATGCTCAGCCTAACATCCCATCTCCTCCCCAGGGCTGGCCTCCCCGACACCAACCCTTCCAGTCCCTTGGCTTATCACACCCTGGACACATGGGCCTCCTATGTCTCTCCCTTCAAAATCCCTAACTTGTTTCCACCTCAGGGCCTTTGCTCTTGCTGTTCCCTCCACCTAAAACATTTCTTTTTTCTTTTTTTGAGACGGAGTCTTGCTCTGTTGCCAGGCTGGAGTGCAATGATGCAATCTTGGCTCACTGCAACCCCCGCCTCCTAGGTTCAAGTGATTCTCCTGCCTCAGCCTCTGGAGTAGCTGGGATTACAGGTGTGCACCACCATGCCCAGCTAATTTTTGTATTTTTTGTAGAGATGGGGTTTCACCATGTTGATCAGAATGGTCTTGATCTCCTGACCTCGTGATCTGCCCACCTCAGCCTCCCAAAGTACTGGGATTACGGGAGTGAGCCATCATGTCTGGCCATCTAGAACATTTCTTCCAGTTCTTGAAACTGTTTCTTCTGCTTGAACATTTCTTCCTGCTCTTGAAACCATTGGTTTTTTTCTCATAATTCCAGTCTCAGCTCAGAGCAGGTTTCCGTCAGTATCATTCATTCAGCCAGAGGTATGATTAAAGACGGCAGTGCCAGGCACTGTTCTAAGCCCTGGGACAGGGTAGTGAGTGGAACCAATACACAAAAGTATCATTGTGCTTGTTGAAAATTCCCAATACACTCGTAACACAAATGCACCCATAGCTATTTGCACCTTAGCTAACGAAACCGTATCCATCTCCCAAATCTGCCATTCACTCCCTGGTAGGTTAACCTGTCTTATTTTCTTCATGATATAAAAAATTCTGAATTATCTTATTTGTACATTTTGAGTTTTGTAGTCTATCTCTCTCCTGTACATTAAAATGTAACTTCCTTCTAAGTCCAGAGATAAAGTCTCTCTTGGTCCTGAGTCTGTCCCCAGAGCCTACGACAGTGCCTGGCATTTGAAAATATTTGCTGAAAGTTGAATGAATTGATTCCTGAGAAATTGGGATGAAACAGAAATTTTTGAAGGTGTATTTTTGTTATTATATCCCCCAAGGGATTAGTAAAGGTCTCTTTTGAACAGAAATAACCTGATAAGAAAGCAAAATAAACAACATTTCGGCAACTGATTGCCACTGATTGATTGTAAGGCGATCTGAGCCCCTTGTGTTACTAATGCTCCTACAGCAGGTAGAAGAGCTGGGTCTGTAAGTTGTAGGTCTCCTTTTCCAACAAGCGCACCTGAGGCAGAGGGAGGCAGCAGTCAGCCCACAGTAGTGAGTGTCTGCTCTACCACATGTGCCTCCAATTTGGGGGGAACTAGTCGACTCTGTGTATTTGGCTTGACTGGACTGTCAGTCAAGGAGCTCTGCCCTATCCTGGCTAAATTAGGGGTTAGGAGGTGGGCACATAAATCGGGCTTGGCCAATCAGACTTTCCCCTGAGACCATGACTCTTGCATGGAGCACACAGGAGTGAAAATAGTTGATGCCGAATGTTCCTGCTGTCAGACTCCCTGGACATGCCCTGGTCCCTGTGTTCCCAAAGTCAAGTTTCTCTCTGTGTGGCCTCTGATATCAAGAGCCCCCTGAACTTTAGGGACAGAGATGATAAAACACAGACCTGCCTCCAGACTCCACCAAAACCCCTAACTTCCTGTCTTCTCCAGAGTCATAGCAGACCCAGTCTCCAGTCCCCAAGGGCTGGCCCCAGCTCCCTCATGTGACCCCAGACCCAGCCTGACACCCCCAGCTACAATCACATCCTCCCTTATCCCAAAGCTGGCTCTCACGTGCCTTTCTGCCTCCTTTGCTTTTTGTACCAGAAGATGGATTTGGAATCTTCTCCCAAGAAAACCAGTATGGCAGAGATTCCAGACAGCTGTCTAGTAACAGAACCCTTGATTTTTAGCTGGGCACATGGCTGTCCAGGTTGAAGACCACATTTCTTAGCCTCCCCTGCACATAGGTGTAGCCAAGTCCTATACAAAAGCACGTTGGTAGAAGTGACCCTGAGGACTATGCCCACCCCTTCCCCTCCCCCATTCTCTGGCAGGTATGTGGGGGTGTACCTCTTTGCGCCATGCAGGAAAGGTGATATGGAAGATTGGCAGAGCAATAAGACGGAAGGAGCCTGGGACCCTGCATGACCTTATGGCACACCGCTGCCACCCAACCGTAGACACCAACAGACATTTGAACAACTTCAAGCAGCCAAATCGATTTCCCAACTAATGCAGCTGGGATGCTGAGGGGCCTGCCAAAACTGCAGAAGGTGTCACTCAACGAAGTAGGAGAGAGCATTCTGGGGTGGGGAGGACCAGGCTACAGGCTCCTACACCAGGAGCCAGATAGGGATGGGGCTTAGCAGCTGGTTCAGGGTTAGCTAGTCAATGTTAGAATGATTTTTTAAAAACTTTTTATGACTTCCCGGAATCAGAATGGGCAGTCAGGAGCTGGTGACTATGACCTGCTTACAAGAGGTAACTGGGAACATTTGCCAAGGATGCTTAGGATTGTAGCATGTTGAAGTCCCTTCCAAAGCTCCCGTTCCACTCTTATTTGAAAGCCTAAGGTCTCATGATGCTAAGATTCTGAACTTCCCTCAGTGACCTTAAGACCTGATGTGATCTAGCGCCTTCCCGTCTGGCCCATCTGACCCTCCACACCCTTCCCTCCCTCCTTCCCTCTATTCCAGGCACGCTGGCTTCCCTGCTGTTCCTTGTACATGCCAGATACACACCCACCTCAAGGCCTTCGCACTCACTGTTCCTTCTGTCTTCATCGTTACATGGCGGCCTCCCTCTCACTAACTTAAATTCCACTCCTCGGAGAGGACTTTCCTCCCTGACCGCCCTCTCCACTTCAGCCACAACCCCTTTCTTCTTTGCTCCCCTGTGTCCACCTGGCCCTCTCAACATATTTTGCTCTGTTTTATTTTCTCCTAATTACCCGTCACCAATGAAAATGCTCTTGTTTATGCATTAGTTGGCTTCTCTGCCCCATCAAATGGAAGCTCCTTGAGGATAAGAACTTTGTCTTCCTTAATCTCAGCATGTTTTCTAAGGCTCTAAACACAGTCTGGCACATTGTAAGGACTTAATAAATAGCCATGGAATGAATGCGTGAACCCACAAGTGTTTTGCATGCAGTGTTTGAAGGCCATGTTATAATGTTTTGCTTCTCCAAAGTCCCGTGACTAAGATAGTTTATGGTTTTAAGATTCTGCTCTTCTAGCCCCTTGTGATGCCTTAATCCATTGATTTTTAAATCCCTGTGAACTGTGTCTTAAAGTCAAATGAAAAGGCACTGTAGGGAAACACAGGACAACCCAAGGAAAACAACTTGTGTATGGCCGGACAAAACTCACAGTGCCCAGGCAATAGGGAAGACAGGACGGATGCTCGCTTGCAAAGAGAAAGTACAAAGCCCAAAATCCTGGAGCTGCGTGCTTGAGGTGTGACAGTTCTTCCCCGAGACCCCCCCGTCAGCTCCCTACCGTCTCTTTTGGAACTGCTGGTCTATCTCTGCCAACGACTGGCCCTTTGTTTCAGGAACAAATACATAGATGAAGCCCAGGCCGAGGACAGCGGTCAGTCCGTAGAGCAGAAAGGTCCAGGACAAGCCGATGGTGCCTGGAAACAGAAGGGCAGGAGTGTTGGCCCAGGACCGAGCACTCTGGCCCCGCAGCCTAGACCAACCGGTGGACTCCAGGTCAGGCATGGAAAGTCAGTTCACTCAAAGCAAATGTTCCCAATGGTCAATTTGCAGAGTGACCAATAAGCTGTCAGGGAAGTACCTTAAAGCAGAAATCTCACTCATTGTCCCAGAGGCGGGGATGAGCCAGGATGCAAGTCCACAAGCAAAGCACAGAGACGATGGTAACTTGTGTTTACGGGAATGAGCCCTCACCCACATCTAGGGCACTATTCCGTAGACTGCACCTGGGCTCCGAAAGCCTGACCTGACGGAATGTGGATCCAGCTGAGTGGCCAAACAGCTGCACGGATATGACCTTGGCAAAGCTCAGTTAAAACAAAAAAAAAAATCCTTAGAAATTCCATGAATTGGGAATGGCGCAGTGACTCACACCTGTAACCTCAGCACTTTGGGAGGTTGAGGTAGGAGGATCACTTGAGCTCAGGAGCTCGAGACCAGCCTGGGGAATATGGCAAAATCCTGTCTCTACTAAAAATAAAGAATAAAAAAATTAGCTGGGCAGGGAGGCATACGTCTGTAGCCCCAGCGACTTGGGAGGCTGAGGTGGGAGGATCATTTGAGCCCAGAGGTCAAGGCTATAGTGAGCCGAGATCATGCCACTGCACTCAAGGTGATACAGACCCTGAAAAAAAAAAAAAGAGAACACCAGAAATTCCATGAATTGGTCATTCAGTGAATTCATCACTCAGAAAAGTGAGTTTCAGCCAGTTTGGCTCGTGACTGGTTTGGGACAGAGAACAAAAGCCGCAGTTCAGTCCTGGAGTCGGCAGGGGGTTGGCAGGGGTTTGGGGCAGCGGGTGGCTCAACATCCTAGCCCCTGCCTCCTCCTGGAGCCTCCGGTGGGTCTCAGAGCCAGCAGCCAGGATGGGGATCATCCTGAGTCCTCTGATGTCATCCAGCCCAAGTCAGAGCAGAGGCTATGGTGGAAGGATCTTTGTCAAGGTGGAAGATAAATTTTGTTTTGGAAGCCATCCTCACCTCTGACAGCCATGTCCATACCTCCTTTAGGCAGCCTCCCATGACCAGCTGGACCGATCGCCAGCAGGGAGAGCAACAGGCTAGAAGTCAGGGAGGCTGGTTCTAGTCTTTTGATTCCCTGGCTGGATGGGGAAGGATGTATTTTCCCATCTGTGAAATAGGGATGATACATGACACAATTCTAATAAATTCCTTCCTGTCTCCCTCCCTCCCTTCCTTCCTCCCTTCCTTGTTTCTCTCCTTTCTTCTCCTCTCTCACTCATTTACTCCACGAAAAGGAAAATGCTTGAAGACTGAGGCTGCAGGGAGAAGCTTGGATTCCCTAAGACAGTTATAATGTGGGGGAGGAGTTCTTCCACTGGTGTTTCCCACAGCATTGTCCCCCGCCTCCCAAGTTGGCTGCACCTTTGAGAAGGAAACTAATGGCCATAGGGAACAGGAAAATAACTGAACCCTAAACACTGTGCCTTGGGGTCCACAGTGAAGGAGCCTATGTACTGTGGCCCAGGTGAGCAATACCCACCGAAGACCAGGGCTTGGAGCCATGAGCATCTCAGCATCTCAGAGCCATCCCCTGGTGTTCTTGGGCCCACATAATTTCCACCCCATCCCTCAGACTGGGTTTCAATGCTAGGGAGAAAGAGATGATATCACATAAACTTGATCTGAGAAAAACTTCCAGACCAGACATAGTGGCTCATGCCTGTCATCCCAGCACTTTGGGAGGCGGAGGCAGGTGGATCCTTTGAGGTCAGGAGTTCAAGACCAGCCTGGCCAACCTGTGAAACCCTGTCTTTGGGAAAAATACAAAAATTAGCCGGGCATGGTGGCGCACCTGTAGTCCTGGCTATTGACTGAGGCAGGAGAATCGTTTAAACCCAGAAGATGGAGGCTGCGGTGAGGTGAGATTGTGCCACTGTCCTCCAGCCTGGGCGACAGAGCAAGACTCCATCTCAAAAGAAATTAAAAATTAAAAAGAGAAAAACTTCCAGCTGGCAGGTGGCATGAACCAGTTTAAACCAACTGGGAGCAAATAGACATTGCTGCTCTTAAACCTGCCAGTCGACCTCAGACAACCTCTCGCCAGTACCGAGTGTAGACTATCACCCATTAGCTGGCCTGGGGAGCTTAACAGCGCGTTTGAGGGTCCTGGATGTCACCTTGGACACTTGGTAATGTTTCTGCACAGAATAATAGTTCTGCAGCTAACACATAGGAAAGTCCAAAAATGTCTGCTTTCAAGTAGGGAGCTTGGGCTACAGAAAAAAATGGACTTGTCTGGGAAGCACTCACCAATGAGATCGAGGAAGGAGAGGCTGATCAAGAGGTTGGCCGCCCAGTTGAAGCTGTTACAGAAGGCAAAGGCTCTTCCTCGTATCTCCACAGGGTAGATCTCGCTGAGGACAAGCCAGGTCACTGGGGTGGGAGAGCAGGAGGGCTCCTGGGCTTTGGTGGGACCTGGAGCCTGGCACCATCAGGTCAAACACACAGCTTTGCAACAATGGGATTTTGCAGTGTTGGGCTCTTGACCAAACTCCCCCCATACTGCTGTAAGAATCTCGGTAGGGTCTCGGTTTGCTGAAGACTAAGAGGTTTTCTGGGACACGAGACTTTCAATACTGAGATGGGAACAGTCTTGGATGAACTGGGATGATTGGTTTTCACCATATTCATTAATTTCCTTCCAGTTGTGAGCTCTCCAGGGAAAGATCCAGGCTTTAAGGGACTTGAAGCTTAAATGACTTGGGGAGCCTCTTAAGGAATACAATTTACAAACATAAAATTAGGCACTGGCCCTGGGAGGAGCAACTGCAAGTAAGTGAAGGCCCTGAGGCTTCATGGTCAACCCACCTCTCATGCCCCTCTAACGCCCTGCCGGATAGTCAGGGTGAGATGTCCCACTTCCCCCTAAGAGGGGTAGAAGGCTCCAGAGTCACCTGCAAGAAAACTCCACTTACCTGGCCCAAACCCAAAGGAGAAGGCACTGACAAAGACCATCAGGCAGAGCAGTGCAGTCCAGCGCAGCAGTGCATGCCCTGGGGCGGGCAGAGGGGGCCCAGGGAAGGCAGAGCTCAGGGCCGGCTGAGGAGGGGTTGCTCCAGATCTGGGATGGGGCTTGGTTTTCTTAGCAGCGAACAAGATTGGCTCCCTTTGGTCCTCATTGGTTTTTGGCATGGGAGGTAGAGAGGAGCCTTGCAGCAGATGAGGGTCTCCAGGGAAGCTTGTCTGCCCGGTGGCATTGGGCACAGCCAGGCAGCTTGGGCCTGAGTCCATGGGCACGGCAAAGCTGACAAGGCCTATACCACTGATCGACAGGGCCATGAAGGCACAGCCAGCTAGCAACAGAGCCCTGCGGCCTGCGCGGTCCACCAGCCCCATGGCGATCAGGGTAGCTGCCACCTTCACTGCACCAAGCCCCACGGAGGCCAGCACGGCTGAAGATCCCCCATGGAAGCCAACGGACAGGAAGATGGTGGAGGCATAGGACAGCACGTTGGGCTGCCCTGTTAGTTGCTGGAAGAGCACCAGCCCCAGGCCCACTGTGGTCCGGCCTCGCATGTTATCCCTTGTCCTGAAGAGGTCCAAAAAGGAGTACCGTGGCCTTCCCAGGCCCAGCCTGGGGGTCTCACCTCCCTGGAGTGGGATGAGGTCCTTGTGTGCTGCAGTCTCATCTGCATCAGCCGGGAGGAAAAGGAGGCTGAGGGACTGCAGGACAGCAGGTGCAGTGGCCCAGCCGAACATGTGCCTCCATCCCCAGGGGACACCAGCCAGTGCATAGTTGAGGGCATAGGAGAGCAGGATGCCCACGGTGATCCCTGCCTCATAGAGGGACACCAGCACTCCCCGCTGCCGTGGCCCCACCAGCTCTGACACGTAGATACAGCAGGCCATGGAGGAGAGGGAGATGGCGAAGCCAACCACAGAGCGGCCCAGGACCAGCCAGGCCAGGGAACCAGCCAGGCCCAGGCTCAGGCTGCCTGCCAGCAGCACCAAGTTGCTCCCAAGGATGGCTTGTTTCCTGCCATAGCAGTCAATGAGGAAGCCCCCGACCAGGGAGGCAAGGAGAGCCCCCAGGAGCAGGCTGCCGACCAGGAGCTCCTGCTCCAAGCAGCTTAGCCCAAAGTCAAGCTGCAGTGGCAGCAGGGCACCTGATATGACTGCCAGTTCATAACCAAAGGTCAGGCCACCCAGCAAAGACACAGAGGCACACAAGGTCAGGACAGGTGGGGGGCGGCCTAAAAAACAAAAGTGACAGGGAAGAGTTAGAATGGTTCCTTGCCATACTATCAATCCATTCAACCTTCCCTCCATCTGTCAATACCTCCATCCATCCATCCATCCACTCCATCAATTTAACCATCCATCCATTCATCCTCTATCCATCCATCTACTCCATCTGTTCAACCACCCATTCAACTGTCCCTTGATCCATCCATCCATCTATTCAACCATCCATCCATCTACACCATCTGTTCAATCATCCATTCAGCCTTCCATCCATTCTTCCATCCACTCCATTTATTCAACCACCCATCCACCAACTATGCATACTCCACCCATTCATCTACTCCATCCATCCAAATATTTATCCATCTCTATGTCCATTTATCTGTCCCTTAATTCACCCAACCATCCATCAATTTATTGATCCATCTATCTACAAATCCATCCATTCATCCACCCATCTCTATATTTCATCCATTTCACTCATTCACACATCCATCCATCCATCCAAATTTATTTATCTGGCATCTACAACATGCCAGGAAGCGTTCTTAGGGCTGTAATACAGTAATGTTGTCCAGGATCTAACGTCCTAGAAGAAATAGGAAGATGATAATAAGTATATAGTTTCAGGTGGTAAAGATATCATGAAAAATGAAGCAGGGAAAGAGAATTAAGACTGATGGAGTAGCACCATTTTAGGGCCTTTCTAAAGAGCAAAAATTTGGGTAGAGATCTGAGCGATGTGAGAACAAAAGTCCTAGGAAAATCTGAGTTTCTTCTTTTAAAAGGTGACCTTGGCCGGGTGTGGTGGCTCATGCCTGTAATCTCAGCACTTTGGGAGGCCAAGGTGGGTGGTCAGGAGTTCGAGACCAGCCTGGCCAACATGGCGAAACCCATCTCTACTAAAAATACAAAAATTAGCTAGGCATGGTGGCAGGCACTTGTAATCCCAGCTACCAAAGAGGCTGAGGTGGGAGAATCGATTGAATCTGGGAGGCGGAGGTTGCAGTGAGCTGAGATCACACCATTGCACTCTAGCCTGGGCAACAGAGTGAGACTCCATCTCAAAAATAAATAAATAAATAAAACAAGAGGCGAACTTATTCACATTTATTGCAATGACTGATACGATTGAAATAGCTTCTGCCATTTACTTTTGTATCTTCTATTTACTGTACTGTACGATATTTCTTTTTACCTCCATTTCTGCTTCTGGTGGGTCAATTATAGCTGGGTTTTTGTTTTATTCTTTTCTCCACTGATTTGAGTGTTACACTTTCTACGTTTTCCTTTTCTCTTAGAGCAGCACCAACAGCATTTTCTGCAATGAGAGAAAGGTCTCTACCTGTGCCATCCAATATGATAGTCACTAACCACGTGCAGATAATGAGCCCTGGAAATGTGGCTAATGGGATGCAGGAAGTAATTTTATTTTCTATTCTTTCTTTTGAGACAGTCTTACTCTGTTGCCCAGCCTGGAGCACAGTGTTGTGATCTTGGCTCACTGCAAACTCCGCTTCCTGGGTTCAAGGGATTCTCCTGCCTCGGCTTCCTGAGTAGCTGGGACTATAGGCATGTGTCACTATACCCAGCATATTTTTATATTTTTAACAGAGACAGGATTTCATCATGTTGGCCAGGCTGGTCTCAAACTCCTGACCTCAGGTGATCCACCTGCCTCATCCTCCCAAAGTGCTGAGATTACTTACAGGTATGAGTCACCATGTCTAGCCTGAATTTTTTATTTTATTTTAATTAAGTACAGATAAAAATAGCCACATATGGATGGTGGCTACCCTATTGTCAGCTCACTCTTAATTTTTAATTCATACAGTTAAATGTATATATTTCTGGAAGCATCTAGAATAATTCAGCAGTATCTATGTCATGCACCCCCACCCTGGACCTGACAAGAACATCTGCAATATTATAGCCAGATGTACGGGGAGTTTCTCTGGACCAGGCACTGCTTTGAGCACTTTAAGAACACATTTAGGGCTGGGCACAGCGGCGCACGCCTATAATCCCAACACTCTGGGAGGCTGAGGCAGCCTCCCAAATAAATAAAATTGTTCCATATTCCCCCCAACTGATTTGAATGTTACACTTCCTATGTTTTCCTTTTCTCTTAGAGCAGCATTATCTAACAGCATTTTCTGCAATCACAGAATTATCTCTACCTGTGCCATCCAATATGATAGGCTAATGGGATGCAGGAACTAATTTTTTTTTTTTTTTGAGACTGTTTTACTCTGTTTCCCAGGCTGGAGCGCAGGAGTCCGTGAGGCCAGGAGTCCAAGACCAGTCTGGCCAACGTGGTGAGACCCTGTCTCAACTGAAAATACAAAAATTAGCGGGGCGTGGTGGCACTCGCCTATAATCCCAGCTACTTGGGAGGCTGAGTCCGGAGAATCATTTGAACCTGGAAGGTGGAGATTGCAGTGAGCCAAGATCGTGTCACTGTACTCCAGCCTCGGCAACAGAGTGAGACTCTGTCTAAAATAAACAAACAAGCAAACAAAACCACATTTAGTTCTCACCCCAACATTATGAGGCAGGCTCTTATATTATTTACGAATGAATAAAGTGATCATTGGAGGAGTGAAGTGACTCACCTAAGGTCAAA
This sequence comes from Sapajus apella, assembly GCF_009761245.1. Classification (NCBI taxonomy): domain Eukaryota; kingdom Metazoa; phylum Chordata; class Mammalia; order Primates; family Cebidae; genus Sapajus; species Sapajus apella. Next base: position 627,657 of record NW_022437077.1, read on the forward strand.
AGCAGTAAGTGCAACTGGGCAACACAGCAAGATCCTGTCTCTACAAAACATTTTAAAATTGCCCAGGCATAGTGGTGGGAGCCTGTAGTCCTGGTTACTCAAGAGGTTGAGTGTGAGGATCGCTTGAGCCCAGGAGCTTGAGGTTACAGTGAGCTATGATCGTGACACTGCACTCCAGCCTGGTGACAGACTGAGACCCTGACCCTAAAAAAAAAAAAAAAAAAAAGTTTCCCTGTGGGGGTGGGTAAAAAAAAAAGTTGTAAGCAGCTGAGGCTAGAATGAAAGCCAGGCAGTCTGGCTCCACAGTTAAAAAACTCTTGACCACCCCATTATAAAACTTTGGTGCAACGTGATTTCACTCTGTTCTCTTGCTTCAGCCCCTTCCTAGCTGTGTCAGGCAATTTTTGTGCAGAGGGAGGAGTTCCACGGGCGAAGGAATCATCTCCCCCTCGCCTCACCCCGCCGTTCTGCTCACCCCTCTCCCCTGACACTCCTGCCCTCCAAGGAAACAAGCTCTTGTCACTGCCTGGCTGGCCTGTCCTTCCTGTTCCTCACTGCCGGTAAACATCCTGGAAGATGCTGCTCAGATCCTGCTCTGTCTTCGCCCCCTTTGCCCCTCCTCCCTCATTCCTGGGGTTTTCTTCCAGAAAGGAAAGTCCTTCCAGGCCATGTGAAGCAATCGAGGTGAAAGCCCAGGATTTGTTTGCCATTTCCTGGGTTCCTCCTGCAGCGAAAGGGAACCCAGCCAAAGGACTCACAGGTTCCTCCCACCAGTTCCACTGGAAAACACATCAGTGCGGATTCAGGTTGCAATGGACAATAAAACCAATGGATAATCAAAACAAACAAACATGAAGTAAAATAGTAATAATACCAGGTATCATGTATGGAGACCTCCTCTGTGCAAAGGCTTTACTTTCCTTCCCTCAGTTCATCCTAATAACAATCCTAGGTGAGACTGCTGCAATTATTCCATCTTACAGATGCGGGAGCGAAGGCTCAGAGTGTTCTCACAGCTAGGAAGCAACAGGATCGGGGCAGAAACGCTGACCTGCCTGCCTCCCAAACCCATGCCCTGAAGAGCTCTGCTGCAACGACTTTCCAGCAAGAGCCAATCAGAGATAGGCGGGGTAGGAGACAGCTGGGGTACAGGGGCAGAGGTGGAGGGGAAAGAGGGAAAACCCCAAGGGATAAAACATGGTGAAACGGTACTGTGGCACGGCGGGACTGTAGATGGAAAGGAGCACCCCAAAGCAGTCAGGGCTGTCAGGAAGATGAGGAAGAACATTCTCCCTCCATGGTTCCCATCACCTGAGTCAGTCCCGCCACCTTAGCACGACAGCCGAGGCTCTTGATGGGCTGACCTAACTCCTCGGCCACTTCGCCTCATCCTGGACCCTGTGGCTGCAGCCTCCCCCACACGCTCTGCCGACACGTGTGTTCGCGGCACAGACTGCACGCTTTCATGCTGCTCCACCTCCACACGTGCTGGGCCTCCTACATGCACTGCCCTTGTTCCCCAGGGAAAGGTGCCTTTGTTCCTCTACTCTCCCTCCTCGGTCCCAGGTCCTGCGCCGCCTCCCAAACGAGCCTCTAGGTATACACATCTGTTACTTGGCATCCTCTCCTTGTCTGCCATTGTGGGAGTCGCTCTCTCCCTTGTCTCTCAGTCTCCGGGTTTGGGTGAAGATGACCGCCCCAACCTCCACCCTCGTGCCCAGCCCCACGGTGGTGTTCACAATCCGCATCCAACCAATCAGCGGATTCTTGGGCCCCAGGCTGAGACGAATACCACGTGGCCAAACCTGGGCCAGTGAGAGTCAGCCCCAGCCTGTGTGCTCACCGGGGGTGCCAAGCTGGTGGTTTACCTGGCTGGAGCCACTGGGGGCCATCTTCCCAGATGAAGGATTCCTGACAACACTGTCTGAGCCTCTAGATCCAACTGCGCCTGAAGCCATAGACTTCAGTAAACAATAAATACTCATTACCAATTTCTTTATTTTTCCAAAGGTTTGCCTGAGATTTTTTTCTTAATCTCAGTCCCCAAGTACCTTTTATGTCAACAGACAGCGACGTTTGCTTAGTGCCTTTCAGTGGAAAAGTCTGAGGGAGTTCCAGACGAAGTCCCATGCACCTTCCTCAACTCTCTGGTGCGCTCCCTTCACTTGCCCACGCTGCAAGTTCCTTTGTGAGTCTTCCATATTCAACTAAGGAGGGCAGGGATAGAGGCTGACTCATCCTGAGCCTCCGGAGCCCCAGCCCTGCTTTGACACCCAAGAGGGACTCAGTGAAGTTTCTGCTGAATTAACAAATGACTGGGTAGGGGACCAGGGCTGTTTCACCTAGTGGCATTTCTGGGGCTGTGTCAGATACCACTGAACCTAATTTTTTTTTCTTTTTTTTTTTTTTAGACAGAGTCTCACTTTGTCACCCAGGCTGGAGTGCAGTGACGCAGTCTCCGCTCACTGCAACCTCCGCTTCCTGGGTTCAGCTGGGAAGTGATTCTCCTATCTCAGCTTCCAGGCACACCACCATGCCCAGCTAATTTTTGTATTTTTAGTAGAGATGGGGTTTCACCATGTTGGCCAGGATGGTCTTGATCTGTTGGCCAGGATGGTCTTGATCTCTTGACCTCGTGATCCGCCCACCTCAGCCTCCCAAAGTGCTGGGATTACAGGCGTGAGCCGCCACATCCGGCTGACTAATTCTACACAGCAGCCAGAGGGATCCTGAGACAACCTAGGTCAGGCCTCATCACTCTCTGCTCAGAGTCCTCCAAGGCTCCGATTTCACCTGAGAAAAGCCAACATCCTCACTGTAACCGTCAAGGCTCTGCAGGATCCATCCCCTCTCACTAGGCTCCAGCCACCCTGGTTCCTTGCTGCTACTCCCACTCCTAGCATGTCCCAACCCAAAGCTTGGTACCCACCAACCTCTCTGCCTGGGAAGTCCTTTCCCTCCACGCCAGCGGCTCCTTCCCTCCTCCCTTCCGATCTTTGCTGAAACATTCCCTTCGCGGTGAGGCTGTCCCTGGCCTTCTACCTAAAATTCAACCTTCCCGTAGCGTCTAGCACTTTATATCCCCTTCTCTACTTGTTTTTTCTGCTAAGTCATACCAACAGCTGTTGTGTGGCACTTTTCATCATCCAAAATAACTACATATTTTACATATTTATTGGTCTCCCTGACCTGAAAGTCAGCCTCAAGGGAACAGGAATGGTTTGTTTATTCTCAGCTGTCTCCCTGATGCCAAGGAAGGTTACTCAGCACTTGTTCAATCAATATTTGTTGATCGAATGAATGAATGAACAAACAAATGAACTGTGGGGACGTAAGAAATCCAGAGAGAAAGGATCTTGGCTCTTGAACATCTGGAAAGGTCCAGGGTCTGGAAGTGGCCATGGACAGGAAGCAGAGTAAAGCCTGGTCCTCAGATTAAGATGGCTTAGGCCAGGCACGGTGGCTCATGCCTGTAATCCCGATACTTTGGGAGGCCAAGACGAGTAGATCGCTTGAGCTCATGAGTTCAAGACCAGTCTGGGCAACGTAGTGAAACCCCATCTCTACCAAAAATACAAAAATTAGCCAGGCGTAGTGGCACACACATGTAATTCCAGCTACTCAGGAGGCTGAGGTAGGAGGATGGCTTGAGCCTGGGAGGCAGAGGTTGCAGTGCGCCAAGACTGCGCCACTGCACTGTAGCCTGGATGAGAGAGCCAGACTTTGTCCCCCCAACCCCAACAAAAAAAAGAAAGAAAGAAAAAAGAAAAGAAAGAAGAAAAATAAAAAGAAAAGAAAAAAATTAAGGAGAACAAATTAAGATGGCTTGACCTAAGTTGAGCAAGTGAGTTTCCTTTCTACTAATCATCTGCCTAAACACAGGTTGCACATGAAGATGTCCCTCGCTAGAAGAAATCCCTTAATCCTCCAAGCCCCTCACTGTGGAGGGCAGAGATTCCCAGGGAGAGTCAGGGGGCAGGCAGAGGGGAGGGAACCCAGTTTAGATGCAAGTTTCTCCAGCTACAAGTCAGGATCCTGTTGGTGACACTAGAGCAGCGTCTCAACCAGAAGTCACAGAGCACTGTGTCCCTCCTGCACCGGAGACCTGCTGTGGCCTTCCCTGAAGCTCCAGGGAGAAGCCAGGAGAAAAACTGAACTGTCTGAATACCCTCTTGCAGAAGGCCAGCTTCCAATGTCCCAGCCACTGCAGCCACAGTTGATACTTGGAGCACCCACTAGAGCCGGCCACTCTCCTAAGGGGCTGTGTTTGTACCAGCTGGGTTAATCCCTAGACAATCCTATGACAATCACTATTGTCATTCCCATTTTACAGAAATAACAACCACACTGAGAGGTGAAGACATTTGCCCAAGGTAACATAGCTTGTAAATAACACAGCAGGAACTTGAACTTGGGTGGTCTGACTCCAGAATGCCAATATTAGGTGCAATATAAAATAAAAACTCACCTTTGCTCACCATTTAGTAACTATAGGTAATGAGCCAAGCGCTGTAAGTTGGCTTTTTCATGTCACTCTCACGGCTGCCCTGTGATAAGGGCATTTTATAGTGACCAGAGAAGTTGGCAGGGTCTCCCAGGTCAAAGTGGGACTGTGAGAAAGTGGGAGGAATTGGGGCTGGAACCCAGTTCTGCCCCAAAAGGCTATACAGAGAGCCCAATCCCTGGTCCCTGCTGTGAAGTGAGCAGTGTAAGAATTCTGGGGAGGACAGAGACCAGCAGCTGTGACTTGTGCCTTCCCCAGCACTAGCACCCAGCCCTCGCTCTGCCCATAGAACACACTCGCAAACAGCTGTTGAGTTGACTTAGCAGGAGTGGGAGGTGCAGAAGCAAGGGGCCAGGGCTGAGCTGAGTGTCCTTAAGAAGACCTTGACCTCTCTGGGCCTCGGTTTTTTCTCAGGGCACTGTGCCATGGGGGTTAAAAGGATGGACTCTCAAGTCAGAGCTGGGTGTGGTCACCAGTTTTATCATTAACCCACCATGAGAGGCCGGGTGGTGCAGTGGTTAGGATTGCAGACTGGAGCCAGAATGCTGGGGGGTTCTTCCCAGCTTCTCCTCCCCAGAGCTGTGTGACCTTGGGGAATTCACTTCACCTCTCTGGGCTTCCCCATCTACAAATGGGATAATAATGCCTACCTCCTCTGCCTCCCTACTTCATGGCCAGTGTTAGCTACTCTGATTCTCCATAGAACGACTCACAGCCAGCTTTGAAAAGAGAATTCAGGTCACCCCCCAGCTCCAGCTTAAAACCCTTCTCCAGCTTCCCATGGCGTTTGCAATAAAATCCGAACTTCTCACCAGGGCTTGCAAAACCCTGTACACCTCTCTGACATCCCTTTGATCTCAGTGCCCTGCCTGCCGGCTGTGCTCTGGCCACCCTGGCCTGGGCCACACACAAGCTCATTCCTGCCCCAGGACCTTTGCACTGTTGCTGCTACCTGGAAGCTGTTTCTCCAGATCTCAGCAAGCCCCGCTTCTGAGAAAGCTCTCAGTTCCTAACCTCCTATTCCAGAAAACCCACCCTGACCCTACGGAACCCACGCCCTCAGCATCACGCCACCCCATTATATGTGTTCCACAGCACCTTATCTCTCTCTGAAATTATTCATAAACGTGTTTACCCAGCTACTTAACCAGAATGCCAGCTCCATGAGAGAGAGGATGACTGTCTATTTTGTTCACTGCTGGATCTCCAACCCCTGCATCAATGTCTGGCACATAGTAGGTGCTCACTGAAAAATCAATGACTGACTGACGCTTTGAGACTTCTGAATGCAGAGAGAAAAACAGAGCCCTAGTTCCGAGTCGCGACAAAGCCATTCCCTACTCGTCCCACCCCAATGCTGTAGAATCTCCTTCTCTGTCCCCTCTCTGCAGAAGCACGTCCAGCGCAGCGGGTTGTGTTTTGTTCCCGGTTTCGTTCGCGGCAGCGTCCCCTGGCCCACCACAGCGCCGAGGGCGCAACCGCGCTCAGTGAATCGACGAACGGCTTTGCTCCTTTCGGAGCCTCCATTTCTTCATCGGCAGACCAGGAACCACTGCACTTGCCCCGGGCTGTGGGATGAGGCGCCCGGGAGAGCTCCGGGGTCCTAGTGGGCGCCACAGCAAGTGGGGGGCCACTTTTTCCGGGGCAGAAAGGACGCTGGAAGGAAGCACCACCGAGCCCCGTCCCAGCCCCCGCCGCAGGCCTGCAGCCCCGCGGGCCCCGAGAGGCGGAATCCGGCCGGGGCGGCGCAGGCGGAGCCAGGGGTCGCGCACTGTTGGGGGCGCGGGGGCGGTGTCTACACCCCGGGAAGGGGTAGGGCTCCTGCCCGTGGCGCCCGATTGAAACTTACCCATGGCGAACGGGACTCCGCGGCGTGCTGGGGGCGCTGGAGGGCCGGGCGCGCATCCCCCGGGCCGGAGTCCCCAACGCCGCCGCCGCCGCGGGACAAACTTTCCGGCCCGCCCCCTCCTGCACTGCCCGCCCGCTCGCAGCGCCGCCAACGCCACGTCGGCCAGCCGGGTCCCGGGACCTGGAGGCGGGACGGAAGGGAGTCCGGGACCGCCCCCGGCCGCGCCGGCCTGGCGGGGACCCCCCTCCCTCGCCCGCTCTCCTCCCAAGGACCCCCATGGGCTGTCTTCTGAGTCCCCCATAGATAATCCTCCCCTGGGGGGTCACTCCAGCCCGCGGTCCTCCCCAGGTCCCGTGAGACGCTCACGCATACGCACTTGTGCCGCTGGCTCTCCCGTGGATTCATCCCTCGTTCACTCCACGCTTGGATTTGAACACCTACCTCATGCAGACGCTGTCCTAGGCTTGGGATGGGCCGAAGAACAAAACAGACAAGCCTTTCGTTTACATTCTAGGAGGGGAAGAGTTTACATTCTAGGAAGGGAAGACGAAAAAGAAATAACTAAAGGATCCTGAGAAATACCAGCTGGTGATAAAGACTAGGCAGAGTTAAGCTAGGGTGGTGGGTGAGGCCGGCACAGGTGGCGGCTTTAGCTCACTGATCTGAGGCGAGGATGTCGGGGCAGAGACCAGGCATTCCCCACAGAGGGAACAGCAAAGGCAAAGGCTCTGGGGTGGGAAGGTATAAAGAACCCAGAAATTAAGCCAGTGTCTGGAGCAGAGGAGGAGGCAGGGAGAGTGGAGGGAGATGGGGGCTAAGGGAGGGGCTTTGGTGGGCCAGGGTCAGGAATGTGGATTTCATCCCCATCAGCAGGAGAGATAACTGGGGAGTTCTAACTGGTTAAGGGCAGGAAGAGGGAGACCACTTGGGAGGCAAGGTGAGAAGTTGGTTTGGGCTCATGTCACAGCGGTGAGGTTGGAGAAAAGTAGGCCGATCACATACAGACTCGGTCAGAACTTACAGACTGGAAGAGGGGCAGCTTGGGGCTGGAGAAGGAGATCCAGAGTTCTGTCTTGGCTGTGTGACATTTGAGGTGCTCATCAGGCAGCCTTGTGGAAATAGATGGGCAGTTGGCCATGAGCCTGGGGTTCTGGAAAGGGGTAGGCTGGGGACACCACCACTAATGCTCACTCAGGCAAAAATACATGTACAAGCCCAGCACTCACATGGGCGCAGCCTTATCCAGCCTCTAATACGTGTTCACAGATAGGCACCTTCGCACACGTGCACCAATAGCTGTACCCTCACCAGATAAAGTCACAGCGACCCCTACCGTACAGGTGGATACACAGGCATTCTTCCAAGCTCCAGACACAAGCAGGTATCTCAGCAAAGATGACAGCATCTGCAAGACCTCTGAGCCAAGGGAATCCTTGTACAGTTCCGGAAATAATAATAGCTGGGGCAGTTTGAAAACATGGCTTCAGAATTCGTTGTTCCTTCCCTTGAAATCAAAGTGGGCTTGTGACTGGTTTGATCAGTAGCCTGCAGAGTGACACCATGTAACTTCCGAGGTTGGGTCATTGGAACACTGGCACCTGGAGCCCTGAACCTTCATGTAAGAAGTCCAATTACCCTGAGACCCTCCTAGTATTTGTGGCCTAGTGGCATCCCCTCCCTTCTAGATGTCACAAGAAGTATCACTTAGCAACTTACTTCTAAGGAATAGAATACGGCAAATGTGGTGGATGTCATTTTCAGATTAGGTTATAAATGATGGTGATTTCTGTGTTGTTCGGTCTCGGGATCTCTCATTCATTTGCTCCGTTGAAATCTTTGAGCTGCCATGTTTTGAGCTTCCCAATGGAGAGGCCCACATGGAACCAAGCTATTGAATCACATAGCTAATGCCTCCAGGCAATAGCCAGGAGGGACTAAAGCGCTTAGATCAGCAGCTCCTGGGGAACTAAATCTGGCCAACAAGCTTGCGGTGAGCTTGGAGGTGAATCTTCCCTCAGCCTAGCCTGGAGGTGACTCTAGTCCTGGCTGACACCTTGATTTCAACCTTGCAAGACTCTAAGCTCTTGCCCAGAGCTAAGCTATGCTAAGTTCTTTATCCTAGAAGGCATGAGATAATAAATGTTTGTTTCTTTAAGCCACTAAATGTTGGGGGTAATTTGTTACACAGTGATAAATAACTAACATACATTTTATTATTGTTAATTATCTTGATTAGAAAAAGGAACTGGATCATCTCCAGGAGAAAGTAGGGATTCAGTTATATCTACATGGACATTGGGAGGCTTATCACTGGGAGGCCTAGAATCTCTCTTTCAGCCCTTGAGCAGTTAACCATCAGAAGCTGAGAAATCAGTGAGAGTAGCATCTAACTTTAATTTAATGTAATCTTAAGGGACTGAAAATGCCTTTGCAAAGATCAGAGTGTGAGAGAAATCTGGCACGGTTGACTCCATTTTGCCTCTAATCTCACAGGCTACCTCTCTTCACTTACTGATTTCTGCACATAGGCCAAGCTAACCATGGGAGGAATTTAGTTTTTAACTTTAAAGGAAGGATGGTAATAATCCCTCCCTAAATCTAACCCCCTTCTTGCTCAGGGGCTGAGCCACCTTTGTAAAATTAATGAAAGACCGTGAGGTTCAGATTATGGGATGGGCCTGAATTATGCTAACATGCAGGTGTCGTTTCTATAATTCCTATTGCTCAGGAGTCATGTAGCCAGAGGTCACAAGGTTTGTAATTTTCCCAACTGCTCCTGTAGATAACATCACTATTGTAGAACCTTAGATGGTTTTCATACTTTTGCGTCCTGGCAACCAGCGGACCCGCTCTGGACTGAAGATTGTTGACTCAGCGAGTCCTGTGGTCCCCATCTAGAGGCAGACTCAGTGCATGGGGCCATTTTCCATCTCAATGATTTCACCCCTCAACCAATCAGCACCACCCATTCCCTAGCTCCCTGCCCACCACATTATTTATAAAAACCATGGCTTCTGAAGTTTTCAGAAAGACTGATTTGAGTAATAACTCCACTTAGCCCACTTGGTTAGCTCTGCATTAATAAAACTCTATCTCTACGCAATACTGCAGTCTCGGTGAATGGTTTTGTCTATGCAGTGAGCAAGAAGAACCCACTAGGTGATTATAGGGCTTTGCTGAAAAGCCCTTCTAACCAACGTCTGTCTCTAAGAGTTGTGAACCTCTCACTCACTATTTAAAAAGCCTATTCATTAGCTTGGGGGTCTGTCATGGAAAAAGGAGTTTCTCTGATTTAAAAAACAATCCCTTAAAAAGCCACTTTACTAAACTTCCTTTTACAGACGGCCTCAGAACCCAAGTTGATTTCTTGGGGAGTGACACAGAATTTAGATAAAATACAGGATGCCCAGTTAAATGTGAATTTCAGATAAAACATGGGACATACTTTTACTACAAAATTATTTGATGTGTATCTGAAATTCACGTCTAACTGGGCATACTATTTGTTGTTGTTTTTGCTGAACCTGGCAACCTTACCAACCATGGATTTGGACTGAGCTCCTGCACTAGTCCGCAACAGAACAGACTGAAAATCAAAATGGAGTCACCCATGCTAGAGTTCCAGGTCACCAAACCTAAACTAAGTTGTTATCTGACCTTTCCTGAAATCAGGAGAAAGAGAGAGAACAGCCCATTTCCCAAACAGGCCAGCTTAAATCTTCAGTCAGCGTGATGATGAAGTTCCTCTGCTTTAATCCTTACACTAAAAAAGGTAGCCTAAAGTAACCGGATGTTAACGAGTTATTTTTCTATTGCTCTGTCTAAAGTAACTAATAGACTTTTTGTTCTTTGTTTCTGCTTTCTTCAGTCCTTCTCTGTCTTTATAAAGCCAACCTCTGCTGCTCGGCTTATTGGAACATTTATTCTATTTGAGGAAATGAAGTGTTGCCCGATTTTAGAATTGCAGATAAAGCCAACTGAGATCTTTAAACTTGTTGTGATTTTGTCTTTGGACACAGCTAACAAGGAACAGACCAGGAACAACTGCACTTCCCTGGGGCTGTAAGGATGGATCAGAAGAGGCGGGATGAAGACAGCAAGAGCCAGAAGGAGGCTTCAGCTGTGAATCATGTAGGAAGGCGCGCAGCTTAAACTCAGCTGGCGGCAACCCTGACGTTTAGCAGGAATGATGGAGGGTTGGATTAGGGCTGAGAAAGGGAGTATAACTTGCACATTTAGAGTTCGTTTTGAAGTGGATTCTGCTCTGAGATTTTATTTTGTATTTTTTGCGGTGGAGTCTCACTATGTTGCCCAGGCTTGAGTGCAGTGGCTATTCACAGGTATGACAGTGGTGCCCTACAGCTTCTCACTCCTGGCTCAAGTGATCCTCCTGCCTCAGTCTTTCGAGTAGCTAGGACTACAGGCATGTGCCACCATGAAATTGTCCTCATAGGGTTAACAAGAATTACATGCTGGGCTCTGGCAGAAATATAGTTATAATGAAGCATTAATTTGGCTGCACTTTGGCTCCTTCATTGTAACTCAAAGTCATGTGGCACTAGACACTGCCTTTTCATCCCCATTGTTCCTTTAGATAGGATTTCTGACCTTAGAATCATAAGGCTTTTTGTGTAGGAATTGCTTCAGATGTTCTTCAGATCCTAAATTCCAGTGGACTGGCAGATGCCAACCAGCTTGAAGACCCCCACAGAGGAACTAAATCAGCCTAAGAATGCATTTTTAAAAATCCCCCTATCCTGTGATTTCACCCCGTATTCTTTGACCAAACAATAATCCCTACACCTCAGCCCACTCCAAAACCCTTAAAACCCCAAGACTGAAACTCCTCCAGGAGGTGGATTTTAGGTTGCCTTCTGTCTCCTCATTCATTCAGCCGCCCTAAGATGTTTTAATTCTTTCTCTGCTGCAACCCTTTGAGTCACAACCATAGTCAGCTTACTTGGAGACCTTTTTTTTTTTTGAGACAAACTCTCGCTCTGTCACTCAGGCTGGAGTACAGTGGCATGATCTTGGCTGGCTGCCGCCTCTGCCTCCTTGGTTCAAGAGAGTCTCCTGCCTCAGCCTCCCAAATAGCTGAGATTAGAGGTGCATGCCACCATGGCCAGCTAATTTTTGTATTTTGAGACAGGGTTTCACCATGTTGGCCAGGCTGGTCTCAAATTCCTGGCCTCAAGTGATCTGCCCGCCTTGGCCTCCCAAAGTACTGGGATTACAGGTGTGAGCCACCGCACCCGGCCACTATGAGCTCTTAATTACTGTTTTTCTCTGTCTTCTCGTTTACCATTTATAATCACCTCCCAACTCTCTCTATATCTCTTCTTTGCATATTTCTGTCTGTTGCATTTATCACCATCTGATACACTATATATCTTTTTTGAACAAAAAAACAGAGCTCGTTATTAAAATAGCAATATATGTCACATTAAAGAACATCATATGTTAAAAATAATACATATTTGGAACAAGACTCAAACAAAAACCTAGTTACATTTTTGTATCTTTCTAGATAAGCAGTGTTTTTTCTTCATTCCTTCTTTTATAAAAATAATTTTAAAAAGCTTTATTGAGGTGTGAAAAGAAAAACTTTAACAGAGTTTAATTGAGCAGAGGATAATTTGTGAATTGGGCAGCCCCCCTGAGCCAGAATAGGTGTTACCGTATGGTTATGAACAGAGAAAGGAAAGCGACAGAGAGAAAACGTGAGGTATAGAAACAATTGGGTTGGTTACAGCTTGGCATTTGTCTTATTTGAAAACAGTTTGAACAGTTGGCCACCATTGACCGAAACTTGGTGATTGGTACAAGAGTTAGTTGTGTAGTCTGTTTACACATCTAGTTAGGTCACAGTACATTTTGTACAGAGAAACCTTTAGGCTAAACTAGAAACAGGTAAGAAGGCAGCTTTAGGCTAAACTTAACAGAAGTACAGTTAGCATATAATAAGCTGCACATGCTTCCAGTGAATAGTTTGACACATTTTCACGCATTTACACCTGTGAAACCACCATCACAATTAAGGACCACGTCTATTATCCTTAACACATTATATCGCTCATGTACTTATTTCTTCTGTCTTCTCCCTTAAAATGGAGCTCCATGAATGGGATTTGTTTTTTTCTGAGACAGGATCTTGTGTTCTGGCCTAGGCTGGAGTACAGCAGAGCAATCGCAGCTCACTGCAGCCTTGACCTTCCTGGGATCCAGTGATTCCCCTCACCTCAGCCTCCCAAGTAGCTAGGACTATAGACGTGCACCACCACAGTGGACTAATTTTGTTGTATTTTCTCACGAAATGGGGCTTTGCCATATTACCCAGTCTAGTTTCCGGGGCTCAACTGACCCACTTGCCTCGGCCTCCCAAAGTGCTGGGATTACAGGCATGAGTCACCACACCTGGCTGGGAATTTTTTAAAATCTCCCTTTTTCTCTTCTGTATCCCCAGTGTTTTGGTTCAGGATAAACATCTAGAGCTATGCCTAGCACATTCTAGTTGCTAAATCATAACTGTTGAAGGATCTTACCTTCGTCTTGTTCACCCAAGCAGCCAGCTTACAAGGCTGTCTGGTTTTTGTTCCCCAAACTCTAACCTTAAAAAGAACTTAGATTAGAGGCCGCACATTCAAATGCCTACAGGGCCCACTCAGATCTTATAAATGAGGGAAGTGAGCCAGGCATAAGACAGTGTGGAGTGGTGAGGACCGTGGCAAGCTGGAGGCTGTACGTTTAGGGCAGAAGTCAGCAGACTACAACCGGCTGACTGTTTTGTCTATAAAGCCTTATTGGAACGCAGTCATGCTTGTGCATTTCCATATTGTCCATGGTTGCTTTTGCACTACAACAGCAAAGTTGAGCAGTTGTAACAGACATGATGGTATGGCCCACAGTGCTTTAAATATTTACTATCTGGCCTTTACAGAGAAAGTTTGACAACCACAGGTCAAGACTGACAGGGGGCCAGATGCGGTGGCTCACGCCTGCCATAATCCTAGCACTTTGGGAGGTGGAGGTGGGAGGATTGCTTTGAGCTCAGGAGTCTGAAACCAGCCTGGGCAACATGGCAAAACCCTGCCACTACAAAAAAATACAAAAATGAGCCGGGCATGGTGGCTTGTGCCTGTGGTCCCAGCTACTCAGGGGGCTGAGGCTGGAAGATCACTTGAACCAGGAAGTGGAGGTTGCAGTGAACCGAGATTTTGCCATTGCACTCCCGCCTGGGTGACAGAGTAAGACCAATTCCCTGCCCCCCACCACCCCCAACAAAAAGACTAACAGGGGCAGCTGGGCAGAGCTCAGCAGGCTGGCTAGGTAGGAATGTGGGCCCAATGCTAACATTTTTCATTATAGGAATGTGAACTTCCCTGAGTTTTTTTTTTTTTTTTTTATGAAGCAAGAGATATTATGTTTTAACACAATGTGTTAGCAAACTGGATTCAACCCAGAGGCCACCAGAATCCATATCAAGTTAAGTGGATAGGACACAGACAACCTCCACAAAGCTCCCCCCATGTGCCACATGCTGCTCAGGGTAGCTAGGCACTCTAAACCTGACTGGGGCATTGGAAAGTATGATGTTGGGCCAGACAGATTCCATTTGCCACATGGTATTTGTCATGGTTAACTTGCCACAAAATTGCTACACGGCAAATAAACAGAACGACAACAAAAAAATCCCACAAAACCTCAGAGACATAGAAAAATCTTTGTTTCTTTTCCAGGATCTGTGCTGTTCTTTCCCATGTCTGCAATTTGTCTGGTTCTCTCGTTTGTCTGCAACATCATCTCGTCTCCACATGTCTCATCCTGGTGGTCAGGATGCTTTCAGTTGCAAGTGACAGAGACCTAACTGAAAGCAGCTTAAGAAAAAAAAAATATACATTAACCAATAAATGTATATTGGTTAAAAATCTGCTTCAGGCATGGCTGGATCCAGGCTTAAATGGTTTCATCAGATCTCTGTGATTCTCTCTTTGCTTCTTTTAATTGGGGTTCCCTCTCAGGCAGGTTTACTGGGTAGTCTCAGACTCACATTCTCACAGTTTATTTTCCTAGGTATAAAGAGAGCGTCTCTTTTCAAAGAGTTCTCTCCAAAGTCTCAGAATTGATTCTTATTGGCCAGGCTGGGAGTTAGTGGAATACGCTAATGAGTCAGTTCTGATTCACATGGAAGAGGAGTGGTTTACTGATTCAATTACTTTAAAATAATTAATGAGATTCATGAACAATTAATTTCATGAATGAATAAATTCATTCTTATGTTTAATTTTTGATTCAACAGGTATCGATTGAGTATTTATGCTGAGAACTTATCTAAGCGCTGGGAACCGAGAAATGATCAAAACAGAGAAAAACTCTTGTCTCCATGGAGCTTACATTCAGTAAAGGGAGACAGATAACAGCTCAATCTGTAAAATACAGCACAATACAAGATAAATACGTGAAATGTACAGTGTGCCAGATAATGATAAACAATATGGAGAAAAATAAAGCAGGGAAAGAGGATTAAAGTTCCAAGAGGAATGGCAGTGTGACAATTCCTAATCAGGTGGTTCGGGAAGTCCTCAGTGAGAAGGTGACACTTGGGTAAAGACCTGAATGAGGTGAGAGAATGGGCGGGATACTTGTGGGACCAGCATTCCAGGCAGAAGAAACAGCAGTGCCAGAGCCCCGAGGCAGGCGTGTGTCTGAGGAAGAGCAGGGAGGCCAGGAAGACTGGAGCAGAGTGAGGGGGAGAGAGTGAGGGGGGGACAGAGGGGATGAGAGGTGGGCGGGGCTTTTGAGGGCTTCTGTCTCCTAGTGCAATGCTCGTTGCTTCTCTCCAAACAGCCTTTTTTTCTCTCTGACTTTCTTTTACTCCTTTCTTCACCCCTGGGGCGCAAGGATGGTGACAGCTCCACGGTTACCCTCTCTGGGGTACAGCACCATCCCTCCCCTTCTGGTTCCCAAATGCTAGGCTTGAATCGTTGCAAATAGTCCTTTATCCCTGCTCTGCCTGCTCCACTCTCACTGAACGCTACTCAGCTGATTTGATACAATCACAGATTTGTCCCCTAAGTAGTGCCTTCGTTTGTAAAATCTTCACGTGACTGATCAAATTTGAGTTCCGTAAGAACTCGTGAGTCCTGTATAATTCATCTTGTTTTACAGCTGAGGAAACTGAGGCTCAGAAAGGTTAAACCAGGTTTCTCAACCTCAGCGCTATTGACATTTTGGACTGAATGACGTTGTAGGAAGCTGCCCTGGGAACTGTAGGATGTTTAGCAGCATCACTGGCCTCTTCCCACTAGATGGCAGCACACTCATTGCTCCTCGCATTGCCAAATGTTCCCTGGGAGGCAAAATCTCTTCCATTTGAGAAGCACTGGGTTGAATGGATGCGTGTAGCATAATGGTTATGGATACAAGCATAGGTACTGTATGCAATTTATTGGAAGTGTCCTTAAGGCCAGCCAGAATGCAGTTATGATTGATAGATGTCCAGCAACCATTTTGTGCCATGAGACCTTGAGAGTAGAAACTGAACCCAGCAGAGCAACCCCACAGCAGAAATCTGGGTTCCGAACTCCATTGTGCACCATTTCAGCCCTAGCCCCACTATCTCTATACTTCAAAGATAAACTGCTTGATTGTTTGAGTCACTGCTATTGTGAGTTTCTCTATTATTCACAAACGAACAAATCATTTCTAGTATGTTTTAACAGTAATGGAATAAAGATGTAGTTTTTAAAAATCATAATTAAGCAAATATTATGCCGCTACACTCATATAAAGGGAAATCGAATGTTCTGGAGCTGGATTCTAGGAGAAGGGTAGATGGAGGAGGCTGAAATTTCTCCTGATCACGTCTTGCTTTTTTTCCTGTACTCTTGCCTAATTCCCTATCACTGCTCAAGTCTTAATTCCCGTAATAATTGATCCATTTTTCTTACAACTTTGGAGTCGTGGAGGAGGCGATGTATGTGGTTATATTTATTGTAGGTTTAGTGCCGAAATTTTCTTTTAACTTAAAACTCAACATTACAATTCTAAACATGTATCAGCTTCTTCCTACAACAGGGAATTCTGGCCTGCTGACCTGCAGTCGAGTATCTCTGACATTTGCCTGCCTGGTATTCATTATCCCTTTTCCTCGTAAGCCCACTTGGATTTTCCTTTGGGAAGCCACACCTCCTCCACTCTCCGTGTGAAGTCCAATGGGGCTGGCCCCACCTCGCTTTCCACATGACCCAGATCTGGCCAATCAGTCTTTTCCTTTGTTTTGTCTACAGCGGTCTGTCCAGAAACAGTCATGTGACCCAAGGCAGCTCAGTGAAAATTGATCCTGGGATTTTTGCTAGAACTGTTGGGGAAAAAAAGTGTAGTGGGCAAAATAATCCACAAAGATGTTCCTATTCTCATCTCTGGAAATTGTGAATATAGGCCACATGGCAGAGGGGAATTCAGGCTGCAGATAGAATTAGAGGTGTTAGGCTGGGTGCAGTGGCTCACACCTGTAATCCCTGCACTTTGGGAGGCCGAGGTGGGTGGATTGCTTGAGGTCAGGAGTTCAAGACCAACCTGGCCAAGACGGCGAGACCCCATCTCTACTAAACATATAAAAATTAGCCAGGCATGGTGGCACACATCTGTCGCCTCAGCTACTCGGGAGGCTGGGGCAGGAGAATTGCTTGAATCCAGGAGGCGGAGGTTGCAGTGAACAGAGATCAGGCCACTGCACTCCAGCATGGGGGGCAGAGTAAGTTAAAACTTTGCCTCAAAAAAATAAATAAATAAATAAATAAAGTTGCTAGCCAGCAGATTTTGGAGAGATTATCCTGGATTAGCCAGGTGTGCCTAATGTAATCACAAGGATCCTTAAAAGTGGAAGGAGGAGGCAGCAGAGGAGACTTAGGAGATGGCAGCCTGAGAAGGTGATATGATTTGCATGTGTGTTCCCTCCAAATCTGATGCTGAAATATGACCCCCAATGTTGCAGGAGGGGCCTACTAGGAGGTGTTTGGGTCATGGGGGCAGATCTCTCATGAATGGCTTGGTGCCCTCTGTGTGTTCATGAGTGAGTTCTTGCCGTATTAGTCCCTGTGAGATCTGGTTTCTTCAAAGAGCCTGGCACCTCCTCCCTTCCGTTTTGCTCCCTGTCTCGCCATGTGGCATGTCTGCTTCGCCTTCCCCGTCTGCCATGATTGCAAGCTTCCCGAGGCCTCAGCAGAAGCAGATGCTGGTGTGGCACTTCTATAGCCTACAGAACCATGAGCCAAAATAAACCTCTTTTCTCTATAAATCACCCAGCCTCAGGTATTCCTCTATGGCAACACAGAATGTCCTTACACAGAAGGACTTGACTGGATGTTGCTGGTCTTGAAGACAGACAAAGGGGGCCATCAGCCAAAGAATGTGGGCAGCTTTTAGAAACTAGAAAAGCAGGTAAACAGATTCTCCTCCTAAAGCCCCCAGAAAGGCACACAGCCCTGCTGACCCCTTAATTTCACCCCAACGAGACCCATTTCAGACTTCTGATCTCTAGAACTGTAAGATAATAGATGCCATTTAAGGCTGGGCGTGGTGGCTCATGCCAGTAATCCCAACACATCGGGAGGACAAGGCAGGCAGATTACTTGAGTCCAGGATTTTGAGACCTGGCCACCTCTACTACAAATACAAAAAAATCGGAGGGCGTGGTGGCTCACACCTGTAGTCCCATAGTCCCGGCTACTCGGGCGGCTGCAGCAGGAGGATTGCTTGAGCATGTGGAAAGGTCGAGGCTACAGTGAGCCCTGATTGTGCCACTGCACTCCATCCAGCCTGGGTGACAGAGTGAGACCCTATCTTAAAAAAAAAAAAAAATGTCATGTAAGCTACTAAGCATATGGCAATTTGTTACAGCAGCAATAAGAAACCAATGTAGAAAAGTCTGTCCTTCTGCTGGGATGCTGGACTGGTTGACATGGAGCTCATCACGAGAAGGGGAGCACTCTTGGGGATAAAGCCATCAAAGAAGAAAGCAACGTTGAGAGGCAGCCAGATACACCGTGTGAGGCCCTGGGTCCGCCTGCATCTAAAATAAATTTCTTTTTGCGTTTAAGCTCATTTCTGTCATTTGCAGCCACCATGGTGATGAATAATGCAAAATGTATTCCTATTGGGCAGTCACTGGCAGTGCTCCGCCCAGTCCTCTGGCCGCCTTGCCCTTCAGTGCACGTGGCTGACAGTCAAGCTGGCATCTGCGTCTAGGCCTCCCTGCCCCGGCTCTGCTACTCAGTGGCAGTCCAGGAGCACAGAGAGAGTAACATCTTGGGAACAACCCTCAATCAACGACTGGTGTCTAAGTACCCGGCTCCCGTGCCCCTTGGGTCTGAGGCCTGAGTCATCTACACTGGTTTCCGATTCCCAGCGGGATTCAGCTCTAGTTGCCCAGAGTGGAAATGGGCTCACCTTTCATTGGCTGCCTTCCTGTGCTTACTTCACTATTCTGGTGTTTCTTGAGAGTACAGTTGTCTAGGAGTTGGAGACCATCCTGGGTAACACAGTGAGACTCCATCTCTATAAAAAATACAAAAATTAGCCAGGTGTGGTGGCTCATGCCTGTAGTCTCAGCTACTCAGGAAGCTGAGGCCAGAAAATCATTTGAGAGCAGGAGGTTTGAGGCTGCAGTGAGCCGAGATCATGCCACTGCACTCCAGCCTGGGTGACAGAGTGAGACCCTGTTTCTTAAAAAAGAAAAAGAAAAAAAAAAAAAAAAAAAGCAGAGACCAAGGAGAAGGGGGAGTTTTGTGGGAGATGAGTTTCAAAGAGGATGCAGGGATCTCATGCAGGGCCTCCTGGGCTAAATCAAGGATTGAATCTTTAACCCAAGTGCAGTGGGGAGCCATTGAAAGGCTTTAAATTGAGTTTCTGCCAGAGCAGCCAGATCTAGTCTGACCATAGCAAGCCCAGGCTATGTAAATATGTTTTCATGCAGATTTCTAAGGCGGGGGCTCAGATGAATTTGGTCACCATAGCAACAACTATGTGGACGCTAACAATTATGATAATGAAGCCACAAACTTGGGAAACTGTGAGTTACAAATAGAATTGATCCTGGGTGAGCTTTGAGCTTTCCGTCGGGCTGATGAAAGGTGCTGGAAACCACATTATACCAACATAAAGGGTCTTATGTTTGAAAAAGCGACCTGCCTTGTGTATGAATGAAACCGAAGGACTGAAGACCCCAAGGCGTTGGTGTCATAGCAACCCTCAGACCAATGGGCTTTTCCTTGGTATTTCAAACAGGGCCCCAATGACTGAAGGGTGGAAGGAAGAAAAATTAACAAATGAAGAGCGTCTGCTATCCACCAGGTACCCTCATGTTGAGCATCTTATTTAATTTTTATAAGCGCTTGCCAAAGTAGAACTAATTATCCCGATTCTGAAGATGATGAAACTGAAATTCAGAGAAATGTTGGTGGGTGCATCACAGTGTGCCAGCCATTGGTGGCTGCCTTTCTAGTAGCTATGCCCAGCTCCCTTCCTCGTTGATTGATGGAGATGAATACATCTCCATCTTCAGGGGCTGAAGATGCCAGATCCTGACTTTTCCAGCTTCCTCTGTAGTTAAGCCAAAGACGCACAACTATGTGTCTTTGGTCACACACAACTGTGACCAATGCCCTTTACAGGAAGTGACAGGGAGAGAAGAGACTTCAGCAAAGGATTTTCTCCCAGATAAAGAGAAGTATACAGGAGGTACTACCCCTCTTCTTGAACCAAATGTTTTTGTGTCTTCAGATAACATGTGGAACTTTGGTAGCCATCTTGAGATCATAAGGTGACAAGAATCAGGACCAAAACAACATGCTGAGGCTGGTGGAAAAGAATGAAAAGACCCTGTGTCCTTGGTATCTAATGACAGCTGGGATCTTCCACCTCTTGAAAAATTTTATTTTTGAGATGGAATTTCACTATCGTTGCCCAGGCTGGAGTGCAATGGTGTGATCTTGGCTCACTGCAACCTCTGCCTCTGGGTTCAAGTGATTCTCCTGCCTCAGACTCCTGACTACAGGTGTAGACTGCCACGCTTGGCTAACTTTTTGTATTTTTAGTAGAGTTGGGGTTTTGCTCTGTTGGCCAGGCTGGTCTGGAACTCCTGACCTCAGGTTATGCACTTGCCTTGGCCTCCCAAAGTTTTGGGATTACAGGCATGAGCCACGGTACCAGGCTACACCTCTTGAAATTTTGTAAGATAATAAATCAACTTATTGTTAATTAGTTGACTGATGTTACTTGCAATTTAAAATATCAAACCATTGCAGTCTATTAATTGTCCCCCAGTATCATTCCTCTCCTACTTCCTTTTAGTAATAATCCCCTATGGTTTTAGCTGAGTCTGTGGCTGCCCTGCTAAAGAATACATTTCCCAGCTTCCTTTGCATCTTTCATGTGACTACGTTCTGGCCAATAGGATGAGAGTGGAAATGACATATGTATTGGGCCAAGTTCTTAGCTGGTTGATCTCTTTTTCCTGATCCTTATCACCCTTTTTGCTGCATGGAGAGGGCAACAAGTGGAATAGACTCAGGAGGAAGCCAGAAGTTGAGAATGACAAATCTGAACTGTTACATAAGCAAGAAATAAATCTCACAGATATTTAAGCCCCTATTTGTAGGTTACTTTGTTACAGCAGTTTATTTTGTTTCCTAGCTAATTAATACAGTAACCACAACACACCTCCACTCAGGAGTGGTACAAGTCAGGGTTCTTGTTGCAAGCCACACGAGGATAGGGCAAAGGAGAGGCATCTATAGTGGGAGGTGGTTTCTGTGTTCCCTGAGACACCACACAATGTGAAGCCCCGTCCCCTATAAGGAGTGGTGGTTGGATACTGGGGGTCCAATTGTAATAGTCATCGTACTAAACACTCCATCATAATAACAGCTTCCATTTCAAGTGTGTATCATGTGCCCAGCACAATTCTATGTGTTTTACCTCTCATTACTCATTGAATCATCACAAAAACCCTACAAGGTAGATGTTATGTAAAATCGTATTTTACAGATGAGGAAACTAAAGCACAGAAAGGTTAAAGAACTCACTCTTCCTCAAACATGTCAAGCACACTTCCTCCCTGGGGCCCCTCCTGTCTGGAAAGATCTTCCCCCAGGAATCCATTCACAAGGCTCAAATGTCACCTTTTCATTGACACCTTCTCAACCACTTTATTTAAAATTAGCCTGGGCATGGTAACTCACGTGTGTAATCCCAGAAGATCAGGAGGAAGGGTGAGGCAGGAGGATCACTTGAGGCCAGGAGTTTGTGACCAACCTGCACTACACAGGGAAACCTGTCTCTACAAAATATGATAACAATTGGCTGAGCATGGTGAATTTGGTAAACATAGAGACAATGAATGAATTTGGTATCTTTTTCACATGCCTGCGGTCCCAGGTACTTGGGAGGCTGAGGTAGGATTGCTTGAGACCCAGGAGGTTGCACCACTGCACTCCAGCCTGGGCAATAGAGCAAGACCCTGTCTCAATTAAAACAAAAATAAAAACTAACATAAAATAAAATTGCATCACTCCCTCCCATCTCCATTCTACCACCCATAGGGTAACCATATATTATATCATCCAAACTAGGATGCTTTTGAGAGTAAAAAGGGGATACTAAGTTGGGTGCAGTGGCTCATGCCTGTAATCCTAGCATTTTGGGAGGCCGAGGCAGGCAGATCACTTGAGGTCAGGAGATCAAGATCAGCCTGGCTGACATGGTGAAATCCCATCTCCACTAAAAATACAAAAAAAAATCGGTCGGGCATGGTCATGGCACATGCCTGTAGTCCCAGCTACTCGGGAGGCTGAGGCACCAGAATCACTTGAACCTGGGAGGTGGAGGTTGCAGTGAGCCAAGATTGTACCACTGCACTCCAGTCTGGGCAACAGAATGAGACTCTATCTCCCAAAAAAAAAAAAAAAAAAAAAAAAAAAAGTTATGCCAGGGCAACAGGCAAAAACTGGAGCGGTCCCTGGCAAGCCCAGATACATGCCATTCTTCCCATCCCCCTTCCCTGCTTGATTTCACACCATTTTACCTGTTAGCCCTGCCAAGGTCACATTTTCCTTATTTGTCTATTGTCGGTTTCCACCCACTAGAATATAAACTCCATGAAGGCAGTAATAACTATTCTCTATTTTGTTTACAGCTCTGTCCCCAGGGTCTAGTATAGTGCCTGGCCCATAGTAGTCACTCAGTAAATATTTATTGAAAGAATTAGTAAATACATGAATGAATGGGCATCTGGTGCTAATGGGTGGGAAGTGAGGAAGAGGCCATAGGTTCTCTTTCAGGCTCAGAAAGGGCTGAAAAGTAGAAGCCTCTCTCCCCTTTACTGCTTGGCTGTTCTACTCAGAGCCCAGCTGCTTATTCCACCATCAGAGGTCAAGGCCTCAAAGGGCCATGCTTGCTGCAGTCACCTCAGGCTCACAGCACCTCTCGTCCAGCAAGAAGGTCCCCACCTCTTTGGGACCAGACCACGGTCCTTGTTCTTTCAGCTCCCAACCTGTCCCCAGTGCCAACTTGCTCCAGCCATGTGTAGCTGCTGGTCCTTTTCCAACACAACCATAGCCTGTGTCCATTCTTGCTGTCTGGAACCTGAGCACCCTCCACTCCACCCCCTGATTGAGCGTTCCAGCACCTGAACTTGATGAACTTGAAGATATGCGAAAATGAGGCATGAGTTTGGCTGAAGTGTAAATAAGCACAAAACTTTGGGAGAGTAGTTTGGCTGAGGTGTCGAATTTCAAAGTAGAATTCGACATATACAGGTGTAGAATTTCATCTACAACTCAGCAATATCACTTGTAGAAAGATGTCCTCAGAAACACTCATTTGTGTGTACAAAGATGGCTGAATAACCCTGGTCACTGCAGCCCTGTTTATAAGAGACCAAAAAACAAAAAAAAAAAGTAATGAAACTGGAGAAGAATTAACACTGTTAAAATGTCCTACAGATTCCATGTAATTCCAATCAACATTCCAATGACTTTTTTTGTAGAGATAAACAAATTCTAAAATTCTAAAATTTATAAAGAATCATAATAGACTCCATATAGTCAAAGCAGTCTTGAGTAAAAAGAACA
Organism: Sapajus apella; assembly: GCF_009761245.1. Classification (NCBI taxonomy): domain Eukaryota; kingdom Metazoa; phylum Chordata; class Mammalia; order Primates; family Cebidae; genus Sapajus; species Sapajus apella. The sequence continues at coordinate 651,139 of NW_022437077.1, forward strand.
AAGCCTGATGCATCATACCAGCTGACTTCAAAATATACTACAAAGTTATCATAATCAAAATAGCATGGCACTGGCATAAAAGCCCACACACACAGACCAATGGAACAGAATAGAGAGCCCAGAAATAAATCCACATACTTACAGTCAATTGATTGTCATTGAACATGCCAAGAACACATAATGGAGAAAGGACAGTCTTTTCAATAAATGGTGTTGAGACAAATGAATATTCATGTGAAAGAAATTAGATCATATGCAAAAAAATCAACTCAAAATGGATTCGACTTAAATGTAAGATCCAAAACGATTATAAGAAAACAGGCAAAATGCCATAGCATCAGACTAAGCAATGACTTTTTGCATATGACCCCCAAAACACGGCAGCAAAAGTGAAAATAGACAAATGGAATTGCATCAAACTAAAACGATTCTGCATAGTCAATAAAAAAAAAAAAGAGTGAAAAGACAAGCTATAGAATGGGCAAAAAATTTTGTAAACCATACATATGATAAAGGGTTAATATCCAAATATATAAGGAACTCAATCCAATAGTAAGAAAGCACAAAGCCTGAATTAAAAATGGGCAAAAGATCCAAAGAGATATTTCTCAAAAGAAGACATTAAATGGACAAATATATTTTTAAAAATGTTTAACATCACTAATCATCAGAGAAATGCAAATTAAACCCGCAATGAGATATCACCTCAGACCTGTTAGAATGGCTGTTATTAAACATATGAAAGATAAAAAGTGTTGGCAGGGATGTGGAGAAAAGGGAACTGTTGCACTGCTGATAGGAATGTAAATTAGTACAGACATTATGGAAAACAGTATGGAGGTTCTTCAAAAAATTAAAAATAGAACTACCTTATGATCCAGCAACCCTACTACTGGATACATAACCAAAGGAAACAAAATCAGTATATTGAAGAGATAGCTGCATTCCTCTGTTAATTGCAGCATCATTCGCAATAGCCAAGTCATAGACTCAATCTAAGTGTTCATCAACGAATGAATGGATAGAAATGTGGTACATATATACACAATGGAATACTATTCACCTTTAAAAAGTAACGAAATGAGGCTGGGCGCGGTGGCTCATGCCTATAATCCCAGCATTTTGGGAGGCCCAGGAGGGTGGATCACCTGAAGTCAGCAGTTCGAGATCAGCGCGACGAACATATAGAAACCCCGTCTCTACTAAAAATACAAAATTAGCCAGCGTGACCAACATGGAGAAACCCCATCTCTACTAAAAATACAAAATTAGCATGCACCTGTAATCCCAGCTACCCAGGAGGCTGGGGCAGGAGAATCTTTTGAACCAGGGAGGCAGAGGTTGCGGTGGGCTAAGATCATGCGATTGCACTCCAGCTTGGGCAACAAGAGTGAAACGCGGTCTCAAAAAAAAAAAAAAAAAAAAGAAAAAGAAAAAGAAAAGAAAAGAAAAACGTTGTCGTTTACAGCAACATACATGGAACTGGAACTGGAGGACATTGTGTTAAAGGAAATAAGCCAGCCACAGAAAGACAAATATCTCATGATCTCACTTACATAAGGAAGGTAAAAAAACTGAACTCACAAACTTTCAGTTAGACAAGAGGAATACATTCATGAGATCTATTGAACATGGTGACTGTAGATAATAACAATGTGTTGTATTCTTGAAAAAATGCCAAGATAATAGCCCCAAAATGATCAGTATGTGAGGTAATATTAACTAGCTGGATTTAGCCATTACACAATATATACATATTCCAAAACTATTTACGATACTTACCATATTTAATTTTCCCTATGTATCGCTTCATTTGGCTGTTCATTTTTATCTCTTATACTATCTTTTATAATAAACTGGTAATAGTAAGTAAAATGTTTTCCTGAAAATCAACAAACTGGAAACAACTGTTTAGCAGCAAGAAACTACCTGACCAGGTAGAAGGACGTGGTAGCTCTGTGTGTACTGAAATAGAATGTAGTCCGAGATAAATTGTCTAGGAAAATGAAAAGCAAGTTGCAAAAGAACCCACAGTATGATGTCATTTATATTGGAAAAAACGCCACAACTATGTGTGAGTGTGCACATTGAATAAAAGAAAAGTCTGGAAAGAAACTAACGGCCAGAGGCGTCACAGATTGCAAGGGGAGAGGCAGGTTTTGATGTGTGTGCGCGTGTGCAAAGTTCTGTATTGTAAGAATTTGCTACGGCCTGTATTAGCTTTACAACGAAACAGGTAGAAACCGAAAAGTTAAATTACTCCCAATTCAGTTTAGGTTCTGTCTCCGGAAAATTTTCCTGGATTCCCCAGCCCCCACTCCCCGCCCCATCCCACCACCCCCATTGCCCTCTCTGAGTCTCCATTTTCTTTTCCGTAAGAAGGGTTTTCATCATTTAACCTTATTTCTTCTGAATGCACTAAATGGTAGTTAACCTACCACTTAAGACGATGTCGGAAACATGGTTCATTGTCTTGATCCGCGCGACTCTGACTAGTTTGAGTACATTTTGGGGAAAATTTAGGAGTCAGGGGAAGAGGAGTTCCAAAAACAAACTACTAGGGGGTGCAGCTGTCCAGGAAGACTCCTGAAAAGAGCAAAGAGCTTCCGACGTTTTTCTCGACAGGCGCCGAAGTTTTCCGGAAAGAGACAACCAGCTTGGAGGTGGGCCCCAAAGCCGGCTGCGAGAGTCACCGAAGATTTCCGGAGAGAGCCGAGGAGTGGGGAAGGGCCGCTTTCCGAGAGTTGCCGAACGCTACGGAGATAACGGAAGAGTTGGAAGGCGGGGCCGCAAGAGCCATTCCTGCAGGGAACCCAAGGCTTCAGAGTCTAAAAGTTGAAAGGCGTAACCACTCACAGGCCGGAAGTTTCCGGGGTAGACGCATTCGGGTAGCAGAAGAAGTCCGAGGATTTCCGAAGCGAGCCGAGGCATCGCGATCGTTTTCAGGGACAGCTGATCGGTCGGAGCTGTTTCGCGGCCCACAGTCATGGCGGCACCCAGAGCTGCTGTGCCGGACGGTGGCGAGGAACCAGCGCCGGAGGCTGAGGCTCTGGCCGCGGCCCGGGAGCGGAGCAGCCGCTTCTTGAGCGGCCTGGAGCTGGTGAAGCAGGGCGCCGAGGCGCGCGTGTTCCGCGGCCGCTTCCAGGGCCGCGCGGCGGTGGTGAAGCACCGCTTTCCCAAGGGTTACCGGCACCCGGCGCTGGAGGCACGGCTTGGCAGGCGGCGGACGGTGCAGGAGGCCCGGGCGCTCCTCCGCTGCCGCCGCGCGGGTAAGGTGGGCCCGGATCGCGGCGTGGGTGGCCCCGGGGCTCTGGGCCTTGGATGGGTGAGGGACTTTCCTGCTCTCCGAGCCTCGATTTGCCTCAGCTTCTCCTTATGTGCCTTCTGCCGTGGCCTGCCTTTCGGAAATGTTATTCTTTCATCCCTTTCTTCGTGAAGTCTTAAGAAACCACGTGGCCTTGCAGGGTCAAGCGTTTGTCCTGGGCCGTTCTGCTTGGCTCAGATCTGGGCTCTGTCATTATTGCTCAACGTTGAACATGTTTAACTTCTCTGAGCCTTGGTTTCCCTATTTGACTGGTTTCAATTTTCGATCATTATCTATTCACTTACTAGTCTTAAGAAACAGATGTAATTACAAGTATTTGCCCTGGAGCCAGGCTCTTTGGGTTGATATACTAACTATGCTGCTTCTTATGTAGCCTTTCAACAAGTTATTTAGCCTCTCAACCTCATTTTTCTCACCTGTGAAATGGGAGCCATAGTAGCAGTATCCATGTCATAGGGATGTTGTGACCATTAGAGAAGGTATATGTGCCATGTATTATGTTCGAATGTGTGCCTGGCACATAGTGCTCAATAAATGCTGGACTTCATTAAGTTGCCTATTTATTTTTTCATTAAACATCATTGTACGCCAGCACCATAAACCTTGTCCTCAGATGGGAGATTGACACTCAAGAGAGAAGTAACTTGCCCAAGGTTGCACAGCTACTAAGTGGCCGGTCCAGGCCCTCAGGTCCGTGTGCCTCTGACTCAGAAGCACTGGCTTTTCACTTTTACACTTTTTGCCTTTCTTTCTTTTATCGGTATTTTTTAGACAGCGGTGGGCACCAGAACATTGTTAAGTGCTGGGAGATCAGGGGGAGGGGAGCCGAGAAATTCATTAGCCAACAAGCAGGCACATGCTGCCCTTGTAAAGACTTAAGATTTCATGAAGTTATTTGTGTGTTCATATTTCCGTTTTCGGCCTCTTATGATATGTTAAGCAGGGATTGTATTATAACTGCCTTGTTTATTGCTATATCCCCATTGATTTATCTCTAAGTTTCTAGAAAAGTATACTGAGCCTGGTTGACTTTCGGTAAAGATTCGTTGAGTTTATTGGTGCTATTGTTCTATGTTATAGCAGCAGAAACTGAAGCTTAGAGAAGTTAATGCAACTTTAAGATTAGACAACTAATAAGAAAAGGAGATGGGATTTGAACACTGTCCTCTCTGAAGATAAACCTCGAAGTCAGCCACTGCTTGGCCTCCTGTTTGTGACCTCATCAGTAGAACCTGCCCTGACTGGGCTGTGCCTTGCTCTTTGTTTTTGTTTTTGGTTTTTGAGACAGTGTCTCGCTCTGTCACCAAGGCTGGAGTGGTGCAGTGGCGTGATCTTGGCTCACTGCAACTTCTACGCCCTGGGTCAAGCTATTCTCCTGCCTCAGCCTCCCAAGTAGCTGGTACTACAAGCTACTTGTATTTTTGTATTTTTAGTAGAGATGGGGTTTTACCATGTTTGCCAGGCTGGTCTCGAACTTCTTACCTCAAGTGATCCTCTTGCCTCAGCCTCCCAAAGTGCTGGGATTACAGGCATGAGCCACTGCACCTGGCCTTTGTTTTGTTTTTTCAGGGAGAGAGTGTGATAAATGAAGTTCAGTGAGAAAGGGTGGTTTGGAAGGGAGGAGGAAGCTTTTGCCTCCTCAACTTAGCTGTGGGGTGGTCCCAGGCATAGTCCTGCAGAGGGCATGAGCAGGGGAATATTCCAGATGAGTTAAGTTGTACCATTTCATGCAGCATTCCTAAATCATCCTGAAATAAGTAGATATAGTTGGAAAAACTGGCTTAATCTTTGAAAATTAAGTTTACCATTAAAAAAGAAAATCCAACCCAATAACCACTTACGTCTTGATTTCAGGAATATCTGCCCCAGTTGTCTTTTTTGTGGACTATGCTTCCAACTGCTTATATATGGAAGAGATTGAAGGCTCGGTGACTGTTCGAGATTATATTCAGTCCACTATGGAGACTGAAAAAACTCCCCAGAGTCTCTCCAACTTAGCCAAGGCAATTGGGCAGGTTTTGGCTCGAATGCATGACGAAGACCTCATTCATGGTGATCTCACCACTTCCAACATGCTCCTGAAACCCCCCCCGGAACAGCTGAACATTGTGCTGATAGACTTTGGGCTGAGTTTCATTTCAGCACTTCCAGAGGATAAGGGAGTAGACCTCTATGTCCTGGAGAAGGCCTTCCTCAGTACCCATCCCAACACTGAAACTGTGTTTGAAACCTTTCTGAAGAGCTACTCCACCTCCTCCAAAAAGGCCAGGCCAGTGCTAAAAAAATTAGATGAAGTACGCCTGAGAGGACGAAAGAGGTCCATGGTTGGGTAGAAGAATGTGTCTGACAACCACACACAGTGAAGCTGTTTTTTCAAAGTACATTTGAAGAAATGCTGCGAGTAAGAGAGTAGATCTAAGTAAAGGTGTTAAGATATTTTTAAGTGGTGTGTGATCGTGCCTGGTGTGTCATCATCTGCACTAGTGGAGCTTTCTATGTATCTAAGACACGTTCTAGGTGGAATTGGGTATTTAAAAGTAAATCTGGGACAGGCTTTCTCCCAGGTTGTGACTTGTAAATCTCAGGTACATGGGTGGAGCATTGAACCACATGAGAACTTCATTCTCTTTTTAGTCCCTGTGAGACAAGGGTGAAGTCTCAGTTGCTGATAGTATGTCTTTATCAGCCCCATAACCTAATGTTTTTTTGTTGCACATGATATATTTATCTTGAAACCAGTTTAATGGGAATACAACTAGAATTTTTTAAAATGAAGTAGAATTACAGAATAGACAATATCAGCGTATTGTTTTATGAAACTTTCTCATGTGAGACAAGGCTATGTACTGAGTTTTGATGTCAAATATATTTCTCTTTCAGGGTCATAATCAAAAAATGAAAACTCTGTTTAACTCCGATTTCTCTCGTAAAAAAGCAGACTTACAACTTTCAGGCAACTGAGATTCATGTTAACATTGTTTTTATTGCTCTGTATTTTTGTGGTTACCTTCTAAGTAAGACAAGTGATTGATATAAAATTCCTTTTAAGTTTATACAGGTAAGCAAACTGAGTTGATTTCTATCACAGGCAATAAGTAGGTAGAGCCAAAATGGTAAAGTGACTCATGAAGACTGAAGTTTGATGAAGTCTGGCCTAAGGCACAGGTAAACTGAGTGTGGATTTAGAAGTACTAGGAGCTAGCTTTTAACCTTGCGCAGCCTCAATTTCTTTCCCCAGAAGAAGCCATGTGTGGGTGAGGAGGGAAGGGAGGTATAAAATACCTGTCTTCCTTGTAAACTCCATTCAACAAACATATTTTTAGTGCTTTCTCTGTTCCTTGGCACCATATTGGGGATGGGATACAGTGGTGAGCCAGGCAGACACAGCGCCTATTCTTTTGTAAGAAAATTTATTTTTATAAAAACATAAAGTATACAGTATGATGTTTTCATATACATTATGAAATGATTACTACAGCTGAGCTACTTAACACCCATCGCCTCACATAGTTACTGTCTTGTTTCTTACTATGGACATTTACAGCTGTGCATTTCCCTCCACACACTGCTTTCATCACACGCTATCGGTTTTGGTATTTTGTGCTTTTGTTTTCATTCATCTCAATGTATTTTCTAATTTCTCTTGTGATTTCTTCTTTGACTCCTTGATTCTTTAGAAATCTGTATTTCCACACACTTATGAATGTTCCAGTTTTTCTTTTGTTACTCATTCCTAGCTTCATTCCATTGTGTTCAGAGATGATACAGTCCGTGCCTGTTCACGTGAAGCAAACATTCTGTAATGGTGGGACCAGTACCATGTCTGTTTCATTCATCACAGTCAGCACGCCCCAAATGCCAAACACGGAGTGGATGGCTGGGAATGAGGGAAAACTTCCCTTCCGGGGTAGTTGTCACTAGCAGAGAGGAAAACTAATATTGCCTGCTTACTGCATGTCAGGCATTTGGGCTAGGAATTTTTACACTGGATCTAAAATAACTCTTAAGTTAGGCATTGTCCCCATTTTATAGATGGAGAAACTGATCCCAAAAGGTGGGAACTTGTCCAAGACATCACAGGTAGCAAGAGGCACTTTTACCTGGCTCCAAATCTGTATTCTTTCCACTGACAAACGAGATATGGGATATGGTGCTTCTTTATAGCACTGTAATAAGTATTGGCATATAACATTATTTTTTAGGAACTCCCAGGGCCAGAGGAGCTGACAAGTTTTTCAATTAATATTCCCAACATGACTGAGATGGCTCATTCCTCAGTTTCCTCACATGTACTATAAGGCTAGTACCTGCTTTGTGCTTTTGTGCATTAAGTCAACAAATCCCTTAGCTGATACGGTTTGGCTGTGTCCCCACCCAAATCTCATCTTGAATTGTAGTTTCCATAATCCCCAGAGGGACCCTGTGGGAGGTAATTTGATCCTGGGGGCTGTTCTCGTGATAGTGAGTTCTCACAGGAGCTGATGGTTTTATAAGGGGCTTTTCTCTTGTTCAGTACTTCTTCCTGCCGCCATATGAAAAAAGGGGAGTTTTTGGCTCCCCTTTGGCCATGATTGTAAGTTTCCTGAGCATCCCCAGCCATGCTGAACTGTAATTAAATTTCTCCTTTATAAATTACCCAGCCTTGGGTATGACTTTATTAGCAGCGTGAGAATGGACGAATAAGTACTAGGTGCCAGGCACTGGAGATTGCTATAATAGAGGGGAACATAAGACAGTTTCAGACAGCGGTGAGTGACGATGTGAAGGAAAACCTGAAAACACAGGAGATGACGGGAGCATATCCCAGGCAGGCTGTGGCGCATAAAGTTGGTGAAGAAGGAACATCCCCAACGGCAAGGCGGATGTGGCCGGCATCAGCGAGCAAGGAGCAGAACCTGAGATGGGAGAGGCAGAGCCAGATCCTGAAGGGCCCTGTAACAAGGTTGCATTGGTTGCTGGCAGAAAACCTAGAGGGCAAGAGTGGAAGCAGGAAACCTGGAAGTGAGAAGGCAACTAAAAGCAGCTGGACCCGTGAAAACATTAGCCAGGGTAGAAGCCATGGTGAGCATGCGCCAACTGGTTGGCACAGGACCAGGCAGCCATCGAGGCAGGAAGAATGATGGAGGAGCAGCCTTGTCTGGGGTAACACCGGAGGTTTCTTGTCTCATGGTCACAGAGGTCAAGGATGTGGACCCACAAAGAGTGAGGTTAAGAACAGAAATTTAATAGGTGAAAGAAAGAGAATAGCTCTCTGCTACAAGAAGGGTCCTGGAAAAATGGGTTGCTGGATCTGCAGTGAAATGCAGGGGTCTTTATAGATGAGCTGGTGAGGAGGTGGTGTCTGATCTACAGAGGGCATGAAAAACTGGTTGGACCAGGTGTGCCATTTGCATAGCGTATGAATCTCGGTGCCCCCACCGCAATCTTTTGTGCATGCGAGTTCTCTGTCTGGGCTGTGCCATGTCGCCCACTTCTTTATGACTGTACACTTGGTGAAAGAAAAGGGAAGATGGAGCCTCCGTGCTGGACATGCCGGGCTCCCAGGCATCCCTTTTCTGTTGGCACAGCTACCAGCATTCCCCTGTGCAGGCGTCCAGCTTCCTTATCTATGTTTGCAGCTGGATTTTTCAGGCTGCTCTTTGTTAGAAAATGAATGATTTCTGGGGCTGCTTTTTGTTAGAAGGGAAATTCTGCCGAGGATTCTTTTGCCCTCAATATCCGCCTAAATAATTTCTTTCTGCCTCCTGTGTCAGTGGCCAGTGGTGGTGGGGGTAGCTGCAGCTGTCAGAAAACAGTCATGATCTTTGCAAGTATCGAGATTGGAGACTGGAGAAACTTCACAAATGCCCCCAGGAGAATTGTCCATCTGTGCACTTAGCCCACAGTGGGAAATAAAGGGTTAACAAACGTTCCTATGTGAACAGTGGATTTCTTCCCTAGTTCAATCTTACAGATGGCTAAGGAGCCCTCTGCACTTTCAGATCCCTTGACGTCCACGGGGGAGCAGCAGGTGCTTTACAGAGCTGAGCCAACACATCAGCAGTTTTGTGTGAATCCCCACCTGAACCCAGCCAGGTGAGGATTATAAGCTCCATTTTACAGTGGAGGAAACCTTCGGCAACGGGAAATAACCTGTTCTAGGGTGTTAGTGACAGAGCTGGGATTCAGCCCATGCTTTTAACAGCAGCTGACTTTATTATAGAGTGACTACGTTCTTTGCATGTATTAACCCATTTTACAGAAGATGCAAATGAGACACAAGAGAAATTAAGCCTTGCCCCAGGCCACTCAGTGAATGGCAGAGCCAGGGAAATGTGGTATGACACTGAGATGCGACCAACACTTGACACAGGCCCACATTCCTGGAACATTTAAAAGTGCTTCTGGGCCCAGTCCATGGGGCCAAGAGAGGTAGTTCCAGAGCAGAGCTGCTTTAAAGCTGGCGTAGTAAGTGCGCCAGACAAGCGGTGTTCTTATTGTTGGATGGGCTGAGCTGACCACGCCCACACCTCGTGCTACCTTAGGGGTTGGGAACACCTGCGTTAGTGAAGGCATGCAGGGCATAATCTCTGATTTAACTGAGAGAGTCAACCATATTCCTGGCCCTGCTTCCAATAAAACTTTATTTACAAATCAGACAGCCTGTGGGCCATAGTTTGCCAATTTGATATTTAAAACCATCCCATTAAGATATTTGTCTTGATTATTGAGTTTTTTTGGTGCCCCCTTAAATTCGTGCCTCACTTGCTTCACTCTAGTCCTAACCCAGCTGTCACTGACTGCCAGAACCCTGATGGAGGAGCCCGTGTTCTTACAAGTGTCTGCACCTGCTGTGGTTTGAATGCGTCCAAATTTCAGGTGTTGGAAACTTAATGCCCAATGTAGCAGTATGGAAAGATGGAGCCTTTAAGAGGTGATTGGATCCTGAGGGCTCTGCCCTCATGGTGGATTAATCCACGTGTGGATTCATAGATTAATGGGTATTATGAAAGCAGGACTGGCGGCTTTATAAGAGGAAGAGGGACCTGAGCTAGCACGCCCACCATCCTTGCTTTGTGATGCCATGTGCTGCCTCGGGTCTCCGTAGAATCCCCAACTTCAAGAAGGCTGTCACCAGATGTGCCCCCTTGACCTCGTACTCCTCCATAACAGTAAGGAATAAACTCCTTTTCTTTATAAATTACCCAGTTTAAAGTATTCTTTTAAGAGCAATAGAAAGCAACTGAATGCAGCCCTAACCTCTTGGGGAGCTAGGAGTCTCCCCTTGGGTCCTTAATTCTAGGCACCGCAATTTCAAAGGACTGTGCACTTTTCTGCCACCAGGGGTCATAATTTACTGTCATTCTCGGTGCCGACAAGTAAAGAAACCTCCCTTCTCTTTCTTCTCTTCCTCCTCCCTCCTTCCGCTTTCTTCCTCCCTTTCTTTTCTCCCCTACTCCTTCCTCTACTTCCATCTTTTCTTCCCAAGTCCCTGCCTTCCTTCCTCCCCTCCCTCCCTCCCTTCCTTGAACGTGTTCATTTATTCACTCAACACCCCCTTAGCTGAGCACCTATATGTAGCAGGCACTGTGCTAATTGTGCACCATGTAGTGATCGAGACGGACGTAAGGATATTTAGTTCCTTCCGGTCTTAATGTTTCATCCATTCTCTCTTCACTCACTCCTTTACTGGGTATTTAGTGAGCACATGGGCTGTGTCTGGCTCTTCCGAAAAAGCTGCAGCGGTGGTGACAAGGTCCAGCTGCCGCCTGGGAGCCCCTGGCCTCTGTCCTGGCCCCTTCGTTCTTTGTCACTCAGCAGCCCAGGGAACCCTTTTAAAGCCAGAACGTGCCACTTCTCTATTCACAAGTATGCTGGCTTCCCAGCCCATGTCTCCTTGTTTACCAGGTGCATGGCCTGGGATCCCTTCCTTGTACCTCTCTGAGCCTCAGTGTCCTCATCTGAAAAATGGGCTCACAATGGTGCTGCATGGTGGAGTTACTGTGAGTATTGTCACTGGTCAGGATCCCCGGGAAGCAGCCTCTGAGATGCAGCTGAGCTGCAGGGTGTTTGTGAAGGCTGGCCCTTGGGATCAACTCCACAGCATGGAGGAAGCAGGAGAGGGGGAGGGAGAAGTGGAACTGAGACCTAGCAGCAGCTACAGCCAATCCCGTGGGAGCTCTGCGGCTGGAATGGCTCTTCAGAGATGTCGCAAGATGGCCTGAGATGGCCAGGACTTTGCAATCTCACATTGTGCAGTCATTGGGTGGTAACCCCTGGAAGGGACCGAGCTCAGGCAAGGCCACTCTCCGCCCACTGTGAGGTGATCCGTGGAGGGGCTGAACACAGAAGCTGACTGCAGACCACTCTCCCTGCCACTGGGGCAATCAGTCCTTCCTTGAAGGGGTCTGGGTCGCACATCCACGTCCACCACAAGCATTCATATGAAGAAGTGCGTGGAGAACTTGGAGCACAGGGCATGGCACGTGGTGACAGTGAGCAATGTTGTTATGATGTCATTTAGGTGGCTACTGTTCTTAGAGAACAACCAACAGGCGATTGTAATACAGCTTCATGTGTTCCCCTTATAAGCCAAGGGTCGACGAGATGCACTCTCCCGCATCACCAGGCTGCCATTCCAAAGCTTCTGAATCAAAGGTCTGAGACTGCCCTGAGAATCTGCATTTCTAACAAGCTCCCAGATGATGCTGAGGCTGCTGTTCTGAGTACTCCTACCTGAAGGAAAATCAAAGTATATTATCAGAAAAATAGGAAATGGATGCCCGAGAGGGCAAGAAACAACATATCCACCTGCCATACCCATTTTACAGACGGGGAGTAGTGGCTCAGAGGTGCTAAGCAACTTTCCCAGAGTCATCAGCCTGGAAATGGTAGAGTTTGTGCCAGGCATTATTGCCTACCAAAAGTCACCCTCCTTTTTTTTCTTTCTTTTTTTTCTTTTTTTTTTTGAGACAGAGTCTCGCTCTGTCACCCAGGCTAGAGTACAGTGGTGTTAGCTCACTGCAATGTCTACCTCCTAGGTTCAAGCGATTCTCCTGCCTCAGCCTTCCAGGTAGCTGGGATTACAGGCACATGCCACCATGCCTGGCTAATTTTTGTAATTTTTAGTAGAGACAGGGTTTCACCATGTTGGACAGGCTGGTCTCGAACTCCTGACCTCAAGTGATCCACCCACCTTGGCCTCCCAAAGTGCTGGGATTACAGGCATGAGCCACGGCACCTGGCCTACCCTCCTTATTCCTTTTGGACAGAACCCCAGTTAGTCTAGATATTAGTTAGGTGAAGACAGCTTCATCTCAGGAGAGAGGTCAGATTGGTCCCTGATTAGAAAGGGACATGTGTATTAGGCTGTTTGCATTGCTATAAAGAAACACCTGAGGCTGGGTAAATTACAGAGAAAAGGGGTTTAATTGGCTGATAGTTCTGCAGGCTGTCCAAGCATGGCTCCAGCCTCTGCTTCTGATGAGGGCCTCAGGAAGCTTCCAATCATGGCGGAAGGTAAAGGGAGGGCAGACAGTGTCACATGGCAAGAGCAGGAAAAAGAGAGAGAAGGGGGGGGAGCCAGATTCCTTTAAACAATCAGCTCTCTTGTGAACTAACAGAGCCAGAGCTCACTCAGAGGTTACCACGGAGAGGGCACCAAGCCATTCACGAGGGATCTGCCCCCGTGATCCAGCACCTCCCACCAGCCCCACCTCCTGCACTGGAGGTCACATTTCAACCTGAGATTTGAAGAGGACAAACCTCCTAACCATATCAGCATGCGATCCTTTTCTGACCAATAAGATACAAGAGCAAATTTGTGAAGATTGCTTCTGCAGAAGATTTTGCTTCTCCTAGAAGGTGAGGAGGTGTAAGAACTCTGTCCCTCCCTGACACCAGCACATCGCCATCAACAATTTCTGCTTTTCATTGCAATGGCGATAACGAGGTTCAGCAGCCATCTGGAGACCATGAGGCCACCCCTGACAGTGAAGAGTCAGTGAGAGGAAGATGATGAGGTAGAGGAGTGGGCAGAGTGTGAGTCTTCCCTTAGTGACCTCAGACCTCGCTTTCTGTACTTATTACATGGACAGGCAAATATCTCCAATGCTGAAGCCACTGCAAATCAGGTTTTCCATCACTTGAAGCCAAAATTATTCCTAAGCAACACAGACAGTGATCTCAGGTCCCCAAAGCCATATTTGTTCATAGCATCTTGCTGCCTTTCATGGTCAGGTTGGGGCCTCTCTATCTAGATCAAAGTCAAGGAGACGGACTGACTCCAGCCCCTTCTTGCCAAGGCCTGGGAGGTGGGAACCCCACACTGAGTCCCAGCCTACTCAAGGCCTGGCCAAAGTCTGCCACCAATTCCCTCTGTGAGTTTGGGGAAAATTATAGACTTCCCCGTGCCTCAGTTTCTGCATTTGTAAAGTAGAGGGTTTGATCTAGATCCAGTGAGTTGCTATAACTGTAGGCAGTTTTGTTGGGTCCACATAATGCTTGCTTTTTAGTTGCCGATGTTAAACAATTGGGATGGTTTCATATGCAAAAATCCAGACATCAGGCTTCTCTGGAAGCATCATCAGGAGATCTGGCCACACTGGGACCCTGTTCTAACTCCTCTTTTTAGAGGGGCCTGTGCTTTCCAGTTTGCTCCAGTCTCCACTGCCCCCATTGCTCCTTGGCTCTGAGTCACTGTTTATCACACGCTGGTCCCATTGGACTTCTTATAGAGGTAAGAGGAGCGTGAGCTATGTCTTACCCCTCCTGTTACTTTTTCCTGAGAGCATTTGAATTTGCAGCCTTTAGATAAGACAGCTTGTATCTTCCCCAGGGGTCTTACAGGCATCTCAAAACTCAACATGTCCCCAAACAAACCCCTAGTTTCACCTTTGGTCTCTGCCCTCACCACAAACTTTTGTCTTAGTAAATGGCAGCCCCAGGAATCCACAGATTCACCCCAAACCTGCAGGCTCTCTTCAACTCCCATCTTTCACCAGCTCCCCTTGATCCCATTCAGTCCAGCAGCAGATCCAGCCAGAGTCACTTTCAAAATATAATTAAAAAGTGGGGAGAGCGGCTGCCCTTGGAGGAGGGGCAGTGATTTGGAGGGGGCTTCTGGGGACTTCGGGGGGGAGGGACAAGTTCTAATTCTTGAGTTTGATGCTGGTTATGTGGGTGGATTGGGTTTGTAAATAACTTCATCAAACTGCGGCATGTTTATGTGTGTGCTTTTCAGTATTTATGTTTCACTTCAATAAAAAGCTGATAAGGCTGGGCGTGGTGGCTCACACCTGTAATCCCAGCACTTTGGAGGCCGAGGTGGGCGGATCACCTGAGGTCAGGAGTTTGAGACCAGACTGGCCGACATGGTGAAACCCTGTTTCTACTAAAAACACAAAAATTAGCTGGGTGTGTTGGCGGGTACCTGTAGTCCCAGCTACTCAGGAGGCTGAGGCAAGAGAATCGCTTGAACCCAGTAGGCAGAGGTTGCAGTGAGCCGAGATCATGCCACTGCACTCCAGCCTGGGTGACAGAGCGAGACTCTGTTAAAAAAAAAAAAAAAAAAGTGCTGATGAATTTGGACCTGCAATCTGTTCCCCTCCTGGCCACCCTGGCGTAGGCCATGTGACCATGTGATCTTTTCCCTGAACCCCGGCAGTGGCCCCTCATGGTTCTCCCCACTTCTGCCCTCATCCCCACTGTTTCCACATAGCCCGGGAACTCTATTAAACCTCAGTTCAGATCTGCTGGGCAAGGTGGTGCGTGCCCATAGTGCCAGCCACTGGGGAGGCTGAGGCGGGAAGGATCACTTGAGCCCAGGAGTTCAAGGTTGCAGTGAGCTGTGATTGAACCACTGCACTCCAGCCTGGATGACACAGTGAGGGCCTGTCTCTAAAAAGAAACAAAACAAAACTAAAAAATAATAATAAATTTAAAAAACTAAAAAAAAAAGGAAAAACCACTCTTGGGGTCCCCACCTCACCCGGGGGAGAAGATCAATAGCTCAACCTCCCCCCACCTACCCCAGCACTCCTGGTTCTGACCCCCCTGCTGTTCTTCTCCCCATGTTCCCCTGGGTAAGCCACACTGGGCTCCTTGCTGTCCTTCCAACATGCCAGCCTCGGCGCATCTCAGGCCTTCGTAGCGCTGTTCCCTTTCCCTGAAACACTGTTCCCACTGATCATCACATGGCTGCCTCCTCATTTCCTTCAGGTCTCTACCAAATGCCACTTTGTCTGGGCACCCTCACCCCAGCCCCATCGGCTGCCCAGCTTCATTCCTCTCCAGCACATCATGGCCCCCGACAGCCTCTATATTCACTTGTTCATTTGTTTGCTGTCTGTGGCCCCCTGTAGAACCTGGGCTCTGGGCAGGGAGCTCTGTTTGGTTCACTGCTCTAGTCCTAGTTTGCACCGTGGTGCCTGGGATTTAGTAGGTGCTCCTTAGATATTTTGAATTGAATTGAATTCTCTCTTCCAAACCTAGCCTGCTTGTTGGAAAGAAAATCAAGGATCCATGTGAGCCTTCCTCTGATTCCTCCCACTGCCCCAAACACACACACACACACACACACACACAAGCGTGTGCACACACACACACACAAACACACACACGCATGCCCCGCCTACCCACTGTCTTCCCTGCTGGAGGCAAAACAGAGTATGTTTCTGGCCTGAGGTTTGGAACAAAAAACAGAACACTAGGTGTCTGCTGCCAATCAAAGGCCTGTTCATGTTTGTCAACCTCGACCCTCTGTCCAGGACGGAGGAGGCCTGAGGATGACCCAGAACCCGGGGTTAGCCATAGCTCCACACCAGGAGGGCCCAGGCCTGCCCCCTTTCCCACAGTGAGGAAAGGCCCCACAAGGTCAAACTGCTTGACTTCCCCTCCAGGAGAAAGAAGCGGGGTCTAATCCCCACTCCAGTCTGAGGGCTCTCTCCTGGGACCTGCATCAAAGCCAATATTGTTCTTGGAGCTGCAGAGACCTCAGACCAAATGTCACACTGAGAAATGTTGACAGGGTTTGGGGGTCAGGGTGCGGAGGTGGAGGGGAGGGGAACTGAAAGTCCCTTCTGTGGAGGGAAGAATGAAATTTGGTGCCAAGATTCCCCTCGTACTCTCTCCTACTGCCTACCTTATTTTTCTTCATAGCACCAAGGTCCACGTGACACGCTGGGCATTTCACACATGCATCTTATCAGAGCTACTAAAATGAAAGCTCTGTGAGAGCAAAACCGGTGTCTGCTTTGATCACTGTTGTGTCCCCAGCACCCAGAATAATGCCTGGTACACAATAGGTGCTCAATTAATCCTTGTGGCATGAACAATGGTCATGATTTTGACTGATGTTCCTAACAATAAAACCCAGTAATATAGAGCGCGTTTCATCCTTCGATATTTATTGCTCCTCTCCATGTTCCAGGCACTGGGAGTGTGGAAGAGGGCGATTGACGCTCCCTTGTTCCCCTGGAGTTCAATCTAGTAGTGAACACTTTCAGACAACAAATCATGCTATGAAGGAATAACTCAGGGGGATTTTGTACAGGGTGAGTGACGTGGACTTGAAGAAGGCTGCATTTCATTAGATCAGGAGGTTGGGGGTGGGAGACCCTCTGAGGAGGTGACATTTGAGTTGAGGACTGAGTGAGGAGAAGGAACCAGTCACTGTGATGGTGGCGGGAGCTTGGGGAGGATGCACAAGGAGATCCAGGCAGACTGAACGTTTTTAAAAGCAGAGAACTTGGATTTATGCTCAAGAAGCAGAAAGAAGGCTGCAAAGAGGAAAGCCCCCAGCAATGAAGGGGAGGGAGGGAGGGTTGAAAGACCAGGCAGGACCTGATCGTTCATGTAAATGCCTAGCACTGTGCTTGGCACACAGCCAGCCACCATAACTGGGCTGATGACCATAGTTAATATATTTATTCATACCTCACATAGCTTGTTATTTCCCAATTAGAAATCATACTTCCCTGTAATTAGGGGTTGATAGGTACCTGGTTCTGTGCTAAACGACTAAAGGAAAAGCACTTCTGGTGGGAGGTCAGCAAATGTTGGACTTTGCACATCAATTCAATTCAACCCAACTCATATTGATTTCCCACCCATGTGCCAGGCAGTGGAGAGACAGCTGTGTCTGAGCAGGCATGGCCTCTGCCTACAGGAAGCTCAAAGCCATGCTTTCTTTCTCTTCACATGAGTTGGCTTGAAGTCTGATGGAAGGACGCCTGGACTGGGTACTGGCCATAATTCAGACCCTGACTCTCTGGGTGGTATTGGAACAGACACTGTGACCCTCTGTTTGTTGACCTATTAAGTTGGATAGGTGTATCAGATTGGATGACTACAAAAAATCCCCTCCAGCTAGTGGGAGTCATAGACACGCATGGCTCAGATTCCCCTTCAAACTGGGACTCTCAGCCCAGCCGTTATTAGCTCCTTTGGTAACTGCCTCAGTTGTCAAGTTAAAGTCATACTCTCCTCAGGGAGGCCCTCAGCCCATAGGCTTGTTGAGCAAGATGAGGGTACAAGTATCTACCCACCTGGTGCAGGACTCCTCCAATGGGTGAGCTTTGCCTGGGGCTCTCCATTGTGCTGGCAGAGACTTTGTCCTGCCTGAATGCTGCCTGGTGGCTCCCTTTGCCCAATCCTGCTTCTCCCTGTTCCTTTTCCTTTTCACAGGTGTTATTCCCAATAAATCTTAGGCAGTCCTAACCCCCTGTTTCCTAGAGAACCCACACTGTGATATGGTTCTACATCTGAATTCTGTCTTATTCACCTTTTTTTTTTTTAAGTGAGTAGTATGGACATATAGTATAACATTCAAAGAGTTGAAAAACACTGTGTTGTAGGTTGGGTTTTCCAGGATTTGGAGACTAGTGTGTAGGAAATTTTTTAGGGCATGCCTTTGGGATCCACACCTGTGTAAGGCAAGGGAGGGAAACAAAGGTATGGTGAAGGGAGATGTTGAGCTGAAATGCAGCCTTGACAGAGCCCTTGGGCAATTGCATGAGTTCTTTGAAGGGGGATGGCCCCTCAAAGTTGTCTCAAGTTGGGGTGAGGAGGCTGGGCATTCCTGTTTCAGTCAGTAACTGGATGCCAGCCACTCTGGGAAGGACACATGACCTTGGCTAAAGTGGCACTGTTTGCTGAGGCAATCATCAAATGGGCTCATAGCTGAGGCTTGACTGCTGGAAGCATTCCAAGCAGATGGAGTTTTTAATTCCTAAAGGGGCATTGGGCAGTGCATTCCAACATTCATAACAGAGTATGATGTGCAAATAAGTCTTCTGCTTGCTCATGTCCCCAAAATAACAACTTCAGTCACACCTAACTGAAAACAGACACATAAGGCTCAACATATTAGGCTTTCTACTGCCTTGTAAACAAAGTACAGAGGTGGTTCCATG
This sequence comes from Sapajus apella, assembly GCF_009761245.1. Taxonomy (NCBI): domain Eukaryota; kingdom Metazoa; phylum Chordata; class Mammalia; order Primates; family Cebidae; genus Sapajus; species Sapajus apella. Next base: position 669,856 of record NW_022437077.1, read on the forward strand.
AATTCATGAAGGATCCCAACTCCCATCTTTCTGCTTTTCTATCCTTATGTATACCTTTCATTCTTAAGGTCGGTTTGTACTTATTTCTCTCTCAAATCATCTCACAACTTGCAACAACATTAATTTTGTTATTTCTCATAATTCCATGATTGACTGGGCTCAGTTGGGTGGTTCTTCTGCTCCACATGGTGCAGCTGAGATCACTTAGGGGGTTACATTTAGTGGGAGCTCTGCTGGGGCTGAAACATCTAAAATAGCTTCCTGTCTTTCAGGGTTCCTCTCTATAGAGTCATTAATCATTTGGTAGTCTAGTCCGTGCTTCTTTATGGTGTGACATTGGCTGCCAAGAGGGAGTGATTAAAGAAGACAATCCTTAATGTGCAAATGGTTATTAAGCCTTTTTTTGCATGACATTTGCTGATGTTTCATTGGCCAAAGCAAGTTACACGGCCAAGCTCAGAGTCACTGTGGGAGGGAACTACATAGGGGTGTGAATACCAGGAGGCATGGGTCTGTGGAGGGCACCAGTATAACACATGCCTTACACTTCCTGATTTACAATGCTGCTGGAGCTTAAGCCATGAGTCAGGAAGAAAGAAGGGAGAGGAAAGAATAAAGGGTATGCTTCTTTAAAGACACGGTCTTAAATGTCCCACATAACAACTTCTATTAACTTCTCATTGGCCAGATCTTAATCACATAGATACCCCAACTGTAGGGGAGCCTGAGGATTGTTTTTAAAGCTGGCCATGTATTCCAGGGAAGTGGCACCAAGGACCAAGGGAAGCTGCATATGGGTGGTCCCTGCTACACCAGCATCCCAAGCTTCCTAGTGCACCTTCTAGGAGACAAGCCAGGTAACCAATTTTTTATTTATCCTTCTGTATTATTGGTAATGCATGTAATTTTTTTTTTTACACACTGGCCAGCATAAAGTTTTTTAAATGTATTTCTATATAGATCTTAACTTACAATGGGGTTACCCCTCAATAAACCCATTGTAAGTTGAAAATATCCTAAGTTAAAAATGTACTTAATACTCCCAATAAATCCATTGTAAAGTTGAAAAATTCTAAATCTAACCATCAAAAATCAGGAAGCGTCTGTATCATGTTCTTAGCACAGTGCTTGGAAAACAATTTCATAAATTGTAGGTATCGTTCCTCAAAAAATGGTATTTATTATTATACAAATAGTAGTACAATGAAATCATGGGTGCCTTGAGTCACATTCTCTAGTTTGCCTTGGATGCCAGTGGTCAGACCCACCCAGCTCATGTGGTCTCTTGCCAACAGCTCCCATCAACCTGGGTTTTTTCCAACTTTGCCCTAAGGTGGGCAAGATGGTAGGCTTGGGAACAGTCTAGTTGAGGGTGAGCAACACAGACTTTGGAGTCAGAAGACCCATCTCTGAGTTTCAGTCCCTTCCTCTGTAATGAAGGTAACCACACCCATCTGGAAGGGTGGTTGTAAAACTAAAACGAGAAAAGCTGAAGAAGCATTGCGCATAGTGTCTGGTGCATAGTAGGTGCTCAATAAATGGTATGGGATGCCTCTTCACCCGTCTCTCTGACAATCTTTAAAAGTAAGTTAAGTGGGTGGGGGGTAAGAGGATGGAACACAAGATTTCTCCTTTAGCTGAAGTGTGTCTCTGGATTTCAGGCCATGTGTTACATTTCTTCACTCAATATACATAATAACCTCCTGATCTTCTGATGGCTCCAACAAGAAAAAAAATCTCAGCATTTGTGTGGGAATATGGGAATAGCAGTGTGTATCATTGGAATTTCAATTCTGTCATGTACCAGCTGTGTGACCTGTGACAAATGTCTTAATCCCTCTGGGTCTCAGTTTCCTCATCTGTCCAATGGACATACCTAGTAAGGAATGAAAATTAATGTTGGTCAAGCCATCCATTGACTGTGGAAGTTCCTTAAGAATTCCCTTCCACAGTCTACTCAACAGTATATCTCAACAGTAGGCTTAAAATATTCAGTAAAACATGCTGTAAAGAGATGTACTGTCATCTAGACTTTGTTGCTCCATTTATAGAGCACAAGCAGCATAGATTTAGCATAATTCTTATGGGCCTTAAGATTTTCAGAATGGTAAATGAGCATAGTTTCAACTTAGAGTTAACAGCTGCATTAGGCCCTAACCAGAGAGTCAACTTGTCCTTTGAAGCTTTGAAGCCAGGCATTGACTTCTCCCTGGCTATGAAAGTCCTCAATGGCATGTTCTTCCAATAGAAAAGAATTTCATCTATGTTGAAAATCTGTTGTTTAGTGTAGCCACCCTCCTCAGTGACCTTAGCTTCATCTTCTGATTAAGTTGGTGCAGCTTCTACATCATCACTTACTGCTTCACTTTGCACTTCTGTGTTACACAGATGGCTTCTTTCCTTAAACCTCGTGAACTGTGCTCACTTCAAACTTCTTCTGCAGCTTCCTCACCTCTCTCAGTCTTCAAAGAATTAACGAGAGTCAGGGTCTTGCTCTGGATTAGGCTTTGGCTTGGGAACGTTGTGGCCGGTTTGATCTTCTATGTTAGACTACTAAAACTTTCTACATATCACCATCAGGCTGTTTTGCTTTCTTATTATCCATGTGTTCACTGGAGTACCACTTTTAATATCCTTCCAGAACTGTTCCTTTACACTCACAAGTTGGCTAACTGGCACAAGAGGCCTAGTTTTTGGCCTGTGTTGGCTTTCGACATGCCTTTCTCATTAAGTGTAATCATTTCTAGCTTTTGATTTAAAGTGAAAGATGTATGACTCTTTCTTTCACTTGAACACTTTGAGGCCATGAAGGATTCCTAGTTGGACTAATTTCAGTAGTATTGTGTCTCAGGGAATAGGGAAGCCTGAGGAGAGGGAGAGACATTGGGGAACAGCCAGTCTTTGGAGCAATCAGAACACACACAACATCTATCCACTAAGTTTGCCATCTTATATGGGCACAGTTCACCTCAAAGCAATGACAATAGTAACATCAAAGATCACTGATCACAGATCACCATAATAGATATAACAATAATTAAAAAGTTTGAAATTGTGCAAGAATTTCCAAAACATGACCTAGAAACATAAAGTGAGCACATGCTGTTAGAAAAATGATGCCAAGAGAATTGCTCACTGCAGGGTTGCCAGAAAAATGCAGTATCTGTAAAGCACAATGAGACGAGCTATGCCTGTACACATTATAGTTCTCATTTCAGATGAGGAAACTCAGTCCGAGTGAAGCCTCCTGCCCAGCAGCAAGCAAGTGGCCCAGCCAGAATGTGAATGTAGCTTTGTCTAATGCAGGGATGACAGACTCACACAGGTCATGCAAATGGATTTTTAAAGGATGGAATGAGTTAAGGCAGGTGAGCGGAGCCTGGCAAATAGTAAGCGTGGCATATGCGCTTGCTAATATTAATATTATGATGACAACGACCTTTGAACCACCAGATTGAAACCTCTGCTCTAACACCAAATTTTGCACTCTTAATCTCTTAGCTGGTTCTGGAACAGGGAATTCCACCCAGGGCCACCGGGAAAATATGCCGTGGTCCCAGCTGCCTCCACTCAGCCTTTGGGGTATGGACCAGAGTTCCTTGGATGCCAATGAGTCCAATTCTCTTGAAGTAGCTTTTCCGGTTTGGAGTACCCCATCCTCCCATGCCCAGACCTTGAAGGTCCAAAGTGCTCCCTGGGGGCCTTGTCCCTCATACACTGTTGCCTGGAGCCTTTGATGAAGCCGGCTATTGGACTGACTCAGGATCAAGTCCCAGCCTGAAAGGTCATGGAAGACAGTTTCATCATAGCTTGGAATGGGTCCATTGGGAAATAACTGGCCCTCAGGGTTTATAGGAACGGCATCAGCATGATCTGGGTGGGAGGCGAGTGCTACACCTCTTCTTGGGTCTTTCTCTTGCTATCTCTTGGCCTCCCAAATTTCAGATTTTGTCATCAAATTTTTGGAATTTTGCCATTGCCGTGTGCTCCGGCACTCTGAGTTACTTGGCATTTTTCTTTGAGTTGCTTTACATTGTAAACTTAAATAGATTTAAGTTAAAAGGAGAGCCTTTTAGAAAAAGTTGTAGGCTTTAATAAAAAAACAAAAATCACAGCCAGGTGTGGTGGCTTATGTCTGTAATCTCAACACTTTGAGAGGCCAAGGCAGGAGGATCACTTGAGCCCAGGAGTTTGAGGCCAGACTGGGCAACATAGCAGGACCCTATCTCTACAAAAAATAAAAGAAATTAGGCAGGCATGGTGGTGCGTGCCTGTAGTTCCAGCTACTCAGGATGCTGAAGTGGGAAGATTGCTTAAGCCAGAGAAGTCAGGCTGCAGTGAGCTGTGATCAGGCGACTGCACTCCAGCCTGGGTAACAGAGCGAGGCCCTGTGTGGAAGCAACAACAACAACAACAACAAACAAACACACAAACAAAACCAACAAAGCCAAAACCAAAACCAAAAAGCACTGTCCTTAAGAAGTCAAAAGTTATTATAGGAATAAATTAAATAAAAATAAAATAATATTGTCCGGTTCAGAAAGAGGCCACTGTTTCTGACTCCAAACCCCTTCTCTGTCTGTTACAAAGGAAGGTTTATAGGTGATGAGGTCTTTTTTTTTTTGAGATGAAGTTTTTCTCTTCTTGTCCAAACTGGAGTGCAATGGTGCTCCCAGGTTCAAGTGATTCTCCTGCCTCAACCTCCCAAGTAGCTGGGATTACAAGCGCATGCCCCCACGCCTGGCTTTTTTTTTTTTTTTTTTTTTTGGTATTTTTAGTAGAAATGGGGTTTCGCCATGTTAGCCAGGCTGGTCTTGAACTCCTGACCTCAGGCGATCCTCCTATCTTGGCTTCCCAAAGTGCTGGGATTACAGGTGTGAGACACCGCGTCTGGCCGGCGATGAGGTCTTAAAAAGATGCTGACACCCAGCTGAGACTCTCTCCATGGTATAATGAGGAGTTAAAGAAAAGCGACACAGGATAACTTGCACTTTCTGTGATTCAGTGTTATTTAAATGCCCGACGTGAATTTATCTGTGTTTCCTCACTGGTACGCCTCTCACACTTTGAGAAATATTCCACCATCTCATATTTGATCCCAGTACCAGTTCCTCTCTCATAGCCTCATCAGACTTTCCACAAGACCTGCCAGCTCTGCTGGCAAAGTACATCCAGCATGGAATCCTTTCTACCGCCTCTGCTCTTACTACTCTGGTCCAAGCCACCATCATCTTAGCCTGAGGTATCTTTGAAATAAAAAGCACACGCACGAGGATGGCTATCATAAGAAAGGCAAATAATAACAAGTGTTGGGAAGCTGTAGAGAAACTGGACCCCTCTTACACTGCTGGCGGGATTGTGAAATAGTGCAGACACCCTGGAAAACAGCCTGGCAGTTCCTCAAACAAAAGCACTCTAACAAAACGTTAGACACAGAGTTACCTTATGATCCAGAAATTCCACTCATAGGTAGGTACCTAAAAGAAATATAAACATGTCCAAAAACTTGTACACTAATGGTCAGGGCGGCGTTATTCATCATAGCTAGAAAGTTCAAACAGTCCAAATGTGTCTTAACTGATGAATGAGTCATAAAGTAGGGTACATCTATACAATGAAATATTACTCAGCAATAAAAAGAAATGTAGTGCCAATGCATGCTATGACATAGATGAATCTTGAAAGCATTATGTTAAGTAAGAGAAGCCAGACACAAAAGGACCGCATAGTATATGACTCCATTTATATGAAATGTCCAGGATAGGCGAGTCTATATAGACAGAAAGTATCTTAGTAGTTGCCTGGGACTGGTGAGGTTGCAGGGGGGTGGGGAGTGACTGTTAATGGGCATGAGGTTTCCTTTTGGGGTGATGAAAATGTTGTAAATTGATTGTAATAATGGTTGCATTGTGAGTGTCCTATAAAACCATTAAATTACATATACTTTAAAAAAATATTTTTTATTTTCGAGACAGGGTCTCGCTCTATTGCTCAGGCTGCAGTATAGTGGTGCAAACACCATTCACTGCAGCCTTGACGTCCTCCTGTCTGAGCCTTCCGAGTAGCTGGGAATACAGGCACATGCCACCATGCCTCGCTAATTGGCATATTGACTTTTAAATAGGTGAATTATATGCTCTGTGAACTATATCTCATTAACACTGACTTTTTTAAAAAAAATGAAAGCAGAATATGCCACTCTGCTTAAATCTCTATAATGGCTGCTCTTGTCGCTGAGTGTGAAAGTCCTTACGTGGGCTTTTGGGATCCTGCTTTGAGTCCTTGCTGGCTGTCTGTGACCCTGTCTCTGCACTCCGGTTCCTTGATGATGCTAAGAACTGCCATGTTGGCTGCTGCCTTAGAGCCATTGCATTGGACTTCTCCTTCCTAGAATGCTTCCTTTGCATACCCAGAAGTTCACTTGTTCAGTTTCTTTAGGTCTCGGTTTAACTTAGGGTCCTCTTGTTGGACATCTTCCCTGACCACCTTGCCTACAACAGCACCTCCAACGCATCGCTGTCTACTTCCCTGTGCTGCTTCCTGTGTTTTCTCCCCAGACTTGTCATATCTTCATCTTTTGATTATACTCAAAAATGAGTAAAATACATTTTACTCATTTGTTTGTTTATTATTTGCACCTGTCATCATGTAAGTTTCATGAGGTCAGGGATTTTAGTTTTTTAGACTTATTCATTACTATATATACAGCCTGGTATAAAAATAAAAAAACATGATGAAAGGTATGTCTGATTAATCCCAAGTTTACTAACGAGCAAAACCAAGTCTGGTAGGTATTCAAATATTATTAATAGTTAAGTAAACACTGACAAGGCACCTAGCATAGACCATGCCCAGGTCCCAGAGGTGCTGGGTGTCAAGATTCTGTACTAACTTAGGAGGGTTGCAAGACCTAGGTTGAAGCCTTTTAGATGTGATGTGATAAAAAGCAAATTCACATTTCCCAGCTTTCACCAGAATCTGGCAAAGGATGAATTAGATTTTTAGGGACAGTGGTTCTCAATCCAAGCTACACATTAGAATCTGCTGGGAGCTTGAAAAAAAAAATCCTGATGCCCAAGCCACACCCTAGACAACGAAATCAGACTCTCTGAGGATGGAGCATCAGCACTTTTAATGCTCCTCAGGTGATTCCGATGTGCAGCCAGGGCTGAGAACCACTGTGCTAGAAGTTTAGAGAAGGGCGGGTAGCACCCTTGTTATCCGAGGGGAATGAGTGTTGGGAAACAGTCTCCTGACCGAACACACTCAAAGTGTCGACAACTCCTTTAATATGAATACTTTCGGCAGTTTGAATCACGGTGCGACGGAGGAGTAGGTGGTGGGATCTCGCCGTGGGTCTGATTAGCTCTTTCTCCGCCTTGCTGGCTTGAGCTTCAGCAGAATTCGAAATGGCTGGAGGTAAGGCTGGGAAGGACTCCGGAAAGGCCAAGACAAAGGCGGTTTCTCGCTCACAGAGAGCCGGCTTGCAGTTCCCAGTGGGCCGTATTCATCGACACCTGAAATCCAGGACGACCAGCCATGGACGTGCGGGCGCGACTGCCGCTGTGTACAGCGCAGCCATTCTGGAGTACCTGACTGCAGAGATGCTGGAACTGGCAGGAAATGCATCAAAAGACTTAAAGGTAAAGGTATGACCCCTCGTCACTTGCAACTTGCTATTCGTGGAGATGAAGAGTTGGATTCTCTCATCAAGGCTACAATGGCTGGTGGTGGTGTCATTCCACATATCCACAAATCTCTGATTGGGAAGAAAGGACAACAGAAGACCGTCTAAAGGATGCCTGGATTCCTTGTCATCTCAGGACTCGAAATACTCTAACAGCTGTCCAGGGTTGGTGATTCCAGTGGACTGTATCTCTGTGAAAAACACAATTTTGCCTTTTGGTAATTCTATTTGAGCAAGTTGGAAGTTCAATTAGCTTTCCAACCAACCTAATTTCTGCATTCGAGTCTTAACCATATTTAAGTGTTACTGTGGTTTCAAAAAAGCTATTGATTCTGAAGTAGTGGGTTTTGATTGAGTTGACTGTTTTTAAAAAACTGTTTGGATTTTAATTGTGATGCAGAAGTTATAGTGACAAACATTTGGTTTTGTACAGACATTATTTCCACTCTGGTGGATAAGCTCAATAAAGGTCATATCCCCCCCCCAAAAAAAATATTTTAAATTTAAAAAATTAAAAAAAAATAGATTAAATTCTCTTGAACAATATAAACTGCAATTATAAATCTTAGTAAAGCCTTTTTTTTTTTTCTTTGAGATAGGGTCTTGATCTGTCACCCAGGCTGGAGTGTAGTAATTATAGCTCACTGCAGCCTTCACCTCCGGGGCTTAATCAATCCTTGCACTTCAGCCTCTCGAGTAGCTGAGACTACAGGCATGCACCACCATGCCCTGCTAATTTTTGTGGTTTCTTTGTACAGACAGGTCTTGCTATGTTGCCCAGGCTGGTCTCAAACTCCTGAGATCAAATGATCCTCCTGCCTCAGCCTCCCAGAGTGCTGAAATTACAGGCGTGAGCCACTGCACCCAGGTGAGCTGATCCTTTTTTATTTTATTTTTAAAAGAGAGGTGGTATCTCAGTATGTTGCCCAGATTGGTATCAAACTCCTTGTCTCAATCAGCTCTTCTACCTCGGGCTCCCAAACTGCTGGGATTACAGGTGCAAGCCACCATCGCCGGCCTCCGAGCAGATTATTTTGAATGGTTCAAGCATATTAAACAGCAGACCAAATGTACACAACTTCTTTGCTGATAAGACTTATAAATTCTTATCTTTACGCCAAGGTCAGTTATAAAAGTGCTGAACTCATAGAATTTACTTTGTTTTTTATTTATATTTTCAGGACTTTGCAAGGTTCTAATTTTTACCTCTCCTAGATACAACAACAAAGAAAAAAATCTTCATGGGCATTTTGGTAATCTCACCCAGACTCAAAAGCAAAGGAGTGCTGTCTCAAACATGCTATGTCTATAGGAGCTGAGTTACCAACTGGCTGACTTCTGATCAGAACATTTTGGATCTTGTCGTATATTTCAAGATGATTCAGGTCCATCTTGAATGATCCAGAGTGTTTGAGCAGTGTGCTTAGTTCCTTTCTGTAATATAATTTTCCCCTGCTATAGCAGGGGCTTACTTCCTTTTTGTAATATCATTTTCCTCTGCTATATCAGGTGCCCATAAGTCTCTATATTCTATGAAGCTTAATCTTGAAAGACTTGAGCTCCCCCCGACAAAGGAAATATTCTTTAAGTTTCGTGTGGTAGGCAGGAGTGACCCAATGGTCCTGGTATTTTGATAGACTGCAACAATGTCTGATGGCATTATTAGAAACATGTTTTTGAAAGAGTTCCATTTCTGGTTCTACTATAGAAAATGATGAGACTGTTGCTCCCACTCTAACACCACCCCATCAAAATAGGCTGTATTAGCTATAAGATCATAGTTTTAAAAACTTAATGGAAAGCTGAGGACACAAAGAAACCTAAAGGAGCTAAACTCCAAGAGGAAGTGCCAGTATCATCATAGGGGAGAAGAGACTCACAGCGGCTCCAAGTCCTGGCACAACTGCTGGAGAAAGAGGAGCCTGTCATGGATGGGCAGGAAGAAACCAGCTAAATTTTCAACAGCATGGGAGCTTCTGTGTAAATTATAATGAAGATGAACTCTACTAACTGAATAGGTCTGAATCTGCCCACCAAGTCTTACCGTGGGATTTATCAAGTGCAGGCATATTACACCAAACAGACGATAAGAGGAGGGCAAAGAAGGATTCCCCTGAGAGCAAGAGGGCATCTCTTAAGTATAAGACACTTTCAAAAGTAGGCACAGGGGAGCAGGTCAGGAGAACTGAGAGAAAACCTGAGGGTGGAAGAATTGAGAGATTCCCTCCCCTCCCAGGCATGTCTGGCTTTTGACTATCAGAGGCTGATAGTGAAAAGACACCCCTACCAGTCATTCCAAGCATTCAAAATGTGTAGAACCATAACCCTCCAAAGGCCAGATGAACAATAACTGGGCTGAAAGAAATCCTCTCAGATGCAGGAAATGGGGGGCAGGATTTGAGAAAAAAGAGAACTCACCAACCACCATAAAACCTCATGGCAACTTGGTTTACACAAGAGAGAGAACTCCCAACATTCCAAAATTGGGCAGCTCTACTGGGAAGCATCAGCAGATTCCTAAAATCTCAACAGTGCTCAAGTCTCAAATCCTGCTGAAGGAAAAGTTCTAAACCAACTTTCAAAATATTTAGAGCCAGTGATGAACTGAAATAAACTAAAACTGCACCAAACCTGAAACCCAGCTCAATCACAAGTAAGATTGGTTAACTTCACACTACAGGTAAAACCGATTAACTCCATACTGCAGGTAAGATTGGTACTGCATACTCTTATCAGTTTTACAGAAAAAGGGGAGTACCCCCTTCTGGAGGTAAATATTATTTACTTCATTCTCTACTGTTCCTTCTGTGAAAAATGGCTAAAACACCTTCAGAGATTAGCAAACACACCGACAGTTATCAGAGAAAAGTATTAATAGAAGCAGATTCAGATTTAGCCTAGATTTTGGAATTCCCAGAGACTTTAAAAATCTATAACAAAAATGCTAAAAATGAAAGACTCTAAAGAACAACAGGCATAAACAAATGGAAAACTTCAAAGACTTTAAAAATCTACAACAAAAATGCCAAAAATGAAAGAATCTAAAGGACAACATGCATAAACAAACGGAAAACTTCAGCAGAGACCTGGAAACTATTAAAAGAACTAGTGAAAATTCCAGAGATGAAAAATACAACATCAGAAATGAAGGCTTAGATTGATAACGTTCTGGGCACAACAGAGACAGGAATCAGTAAAGACAGGTCACAGAAAATGCCTGTTTGAAATGTAGACAAGAAAAAGTGAAGAAAAAAAAAAAGAGTCTGAAATTTGGAAGGTGATACCAAATGCTCTAACATAAATGTTATCATAATTCTAGAAGAGCAAAAGAGGTGTTTGAAGATATAATGACTGAAAATATTCCCAAATTGATGAAAGATGTCAATGCACAGATCCAAGCAGCTCAGCAAACTCCCAGTAGATAAATACAAAGGAAATGCTGCACCTAAATGTTTCAGTCAAACTGCTGAAAGCCAAAGATAAAGAGATATTACAAGTAGCCAGAGAAAAAACAGGACATTACTTACAGGGGAACAATGATATGAAGTGATGGCTAATTTCTTACCAGGAACAATGTAAAATTGAACACAATGGAGTCACCCATGCTAGAGTTCCAGGTCACAAAACCTAAACTAAGTTGTTATCTGACCTTTTCAGAAATCAGGAGAAAGAGAGATAACAGCCCATTTCCCAAACAGGCCAGCTTAAATCTTCAGTCAGCGTGATGATGAAGTTCCTCTGCTTTAATCCTTACACTAAAAAAGGTAGCCTAAAGTAACCGGATGTTAATGAGTTTCTATTGCTCTGTCTAAAGTAACTAATAGACTTTTTGTTCTTTGTTTCTGCTTTCTTCAGTCCTTCTCTGTCTTTATAAAGCCAACCTCTGCTGCTCGGCTTATTGGAACATTTATTCTATTTGAGGAAATGAAGTGTTGCTCAATGTTAGAATTGCAAATAAAGCCAATTGAGATCTTTCAACTTTAGACATAAAGTTGAAAGATCACATAAAGTGATTTTGTCTTTAGACATAGCTAATGAGGAACAGATCAGGAACAACTGCACTTTCCTGGGGCTGTTGGGATGGATCAGAAAAGGCAGGATGAAGACAGCAAAAGCCAGAAGGAGGCTTCAGCTGTGAATCATATAGGAGGGCATGGAGCTTAAACTTCCTTCCTTCCTTCCTTCCTACCTACCTTCCTTCCTTCCTTCCTTCCTTCCTACCTTCCTTCCTTCCTTCCTTCCTTCCTTCCTTCCTTCCTTCCTTCCTTCCTTCCTTCCTTCCATCCTCTCTGTCTTTCTTTCTTTCTTTCTGAGACAGGGTCTCACTCTGTCACCCAGACTGGAGTGCAGTGCTGTGATCGCAGCTCACTGCAACCTCCACCTTCCATGCTTGAGCTATCCTCCCACCTCAGCCTCCTGAGTAGCTGGGACTACAGGTGCCTGCTACCACACTTGGCTAATTTTTGTATTTTTTGTGGAGATGGGGTTTCACTATGTTGGCCAGGCTAGTCTCGAACTCCTGAACTCAAGTGACACCCTCTTTGGCCTCCCAGATTGCTAGGATTACGGGCATGAACAACTATACTCAGCCACCATTATTGTAAGGCTCTTATATTGCTCCTAAAATAATAGATTATTATTCGAAGGTAGACTGTGATAAAGATGCATATCATAATCCCTAGAGAAACTGCTAAAATAATAAAACAGAAGAGAGGCTAAAAAGTTAATAGAGAGGCCGGGCGCGGTGGCTCAAGCCTGTAATCCCAGCACTTTGGGAGGCCGAGGCGGGTGGATCACGAGGTCAAGAGATCAAGTCCATCCTGGTCAACACGGTGAAACCCCGTCTCTACTAAAAATACAAAAAATTAGCTGGGCATGGTGGCGCGTGCCTGTAATCCCAGCTACTCAGGAGGCTGAGGCAGGAGAATTGCCTGAACCCAGGAGGGGGAGGTTGCGGTGAGCCGAGATCGCGCCATTGCACTCCAGCCTGGGTAACAAGAGCGAAACTCCGTCTCAAAAAAAAGAAAAAGAAAAAAAAAAAAAAGTTAATAGAGAAAATAAAATACACCAAAATATAATCAACTGATACAAAAGAAAGCCAGAGAGGTGGAAGAGAGGAACAAAGAACAAATAAGATCAATAGAAAGCAAACAGCAAAAAGAGACACTTAAATCCAACCAGATAAATAATTACGTTAAATGTAAATTGATTACACACTTCAATTAAAATATCAGAGAATGTTAGACTAGATTAAAAAAAAAGCAGAGTTCGTCAATACACTGTATATAAGAAACATACTGTACATATAGAAACAGACAGGTTGACATTTTTAAAAAGTGGAAAAAGATATACAATACAAACATTAAGCATAAGAAAGCTACTGTGGCTATTTAAATATTAGATAAACTGGACTTCAAGATAAAGGGCATGTATGGAGATAAAGAGAGAGATTTGAGAGTGATAAACTCTAGAGTGATAGAAAGATGAATCCACCCAAGATGACATGAGTCTTAAGTGTGTACACATTTAATAACAGAGCTTCAAAATCTGTGAAGTAAAAACTGACAGAACTAAAGTGAGAAAGAGACAAATCCACAGTTAAACTGGAGATTTTAAGAATCTAAATTTCAAGATCATGATCAGTCAACTTGACCCAATGAATACTTTTTATCACTAAATATACTCAATTGCTTTTTAAAAACAATTATTTAAAAAATTAGAGACAGGGTCTTACTGTGTTGCCCAGGCTGGTCTCAAACTCCTGGGTTCAAGCGATCCTCCTGCCCTGGCCTCCCAAAGTGCTGAGATTATAGTTGTGAGCCACTGCACCTGACCTCAATGCACTTCTGTTTTGGCTTTATTGAGGTTTAACAATATATAATAAAATTCACCCATTTTAAATGATCAGTTTGATGGAATTTAATAATTATATGCAACTGTATTACCACCACCACAGTCAATAGGACACATCTATTACCCTATACGTTTCCTCATGGTCTTTCCGATTGATCTTGTCTTTTGACCCCCATTGCTTGGCAATCACTGATCTGGTTTCTGTAACGAAATTTTGCCTCTTCTAACCCTTCATATAAATACAATTATACAGTATGTAGTGTTCTTGTGTGTTCAGCTTCTTTCATATAGCATAATGGTTTTTAAAAAATATTTATCTATAGTGTTGCATGTATCAATATTCCAGAGTAACTACCACCCAGCAGTAACAAGGACACCACCCTCCAGCCGTGTCAATGGAAGCCATGTGGGGAGCAAAAACAAGGCACTCCTACCCCTCCAGCCAGGGAGGTATCAGGAAAGGGCTTATGGGAGCTAAACTCTCAGCACTCCCCAGCAGTAATGAACCCCCTGAAATGGTTTCAGTGTTTGTCCTGTACAAATCTCATGTTGAAATATAATTCCCAATGTTGGAGGTGGGGCCTGGTGGGAAGTGTTTGGGTCACGGAGTTGGATCTCTCATGGCTTGGTGCTGTCCTTGAGATGTGAGTTCTCATGAATCTGATTGTTTAAGTGTGTGGCACCTCCCTCCACCGCCTTGCTCCTGCTCGTGTCATGTGATGTGCCTGCTTCTGCTTCATTTTCTGCCATGAGTAAAAGCTCCCTGAGGCCTCCCTGGAAGCCAAGCAGATGCCGGCACCATGCTTCCTCTACAGCTCACAGAACCATGAGCTAATTAAACCTATTTTCTTTATAAATTACTCAGCCTCACATATTTCTTTATAGCAATGCAAGAACAGCCTAACACCCCCTCCCACACCCATGACCTCAGATATGAATGGAGGATGAGATAGGGAACTTGGACTCCTACTTTCATCTGGTGGTAATTAGGTGACATCCCCATTTCCTTTGTGAGAGCACTGAAAGAAGTCAGCAAAAACAGAAGGTTTCAATAAGAGCCAAAATCTTATAATACAATATCCAAAATGTCCAAGTTCCAAATAAAAGTCACTTATTGTATAAGAGAAGTGTCTCAAACTGACCTTTTTTTGAGACAGTGTCTCACTCTGTTATCCAGGCTGGAATGCAGTGAGTAGGGCGATCTCGGCTCACTGCAATTTCTTTCTCCCAGGTTCAAATGATTTTCGTGCCTCAGCCTCCCGAGTAGCCAGGATTACAAGCGTGCCATCACACCCAGCTACTTCCTGGAGGTAGAAGCCTTATCTTACAAGCCAGTGCCCTCTGATGATGCCCCAGATCATGGTAAAAGTTTTTTTGTTCTTTTTTTTTTTTTTTTTTGTATTTTTAGTAGAGATAAGATTTTGCCGTATTGACGAGGCTGGTCAAACTGACTTTTGATGATAGATGCTTAATATCAAGATGACAGTGATGGTGTTACACTGGAAACAAATGAAAAAAGTAGAAAACTTCAGCGAAGAAACAGAAGACTTAGCAAAGTAATGAAAACACAAAGAAGAATCAAGTGAAAATTGTATAACTGAAAAATATCGTTAAAAGGAGAAACACAACGGATGGGTTCAACATTAAGTGGAGAGGGCAGAAGGGTCAGTGAACTGCTACACAGAACGATATTAATTACCCAACATGAACCACAGAAACAGAATAGACTGAAAAGCAAAGAGAGCTGCAGGGACAGGGGGAGTTACAGCAAAACATCTAACATCTGTGTCACCAGAATTATGGAAGGAGAGGAAAAAGAGGGTGGGCATAAAATTATTCAAAGAAATAATGGCTGAAAACTTCCTGAATTTGGCCATATATAAAAAAATCTACAGACCTAAGAAGCTGAGTGAACTCCAAATATTACTAGGATAAGCCAACGAAATCCACACCAAGACATTCATGGCCAAACTTCTCAAAACAAAGACAAAAAATCTTGAAAAAGATTTTTTTCAAGAGAAAGAGAAATGAACCTTACCTACAGGGAAGAAATAATTCCAGTGATATCAGATTTTTCACCAGAGACCATGGAGGCCAGAAAGTAGGTGTATAACATTTCTCAAGTGCTGAAAGAAAATAACAGGATTCTATATCCACTGAAAATAGGAACCAAGGGGAAATCAAGACCTTCTCAGCTGATGGAAAACTAAGAGAATTTGTTGCCTGCAGACCTAGTCTCAAAGAATGATTAAAGGAAGTTCTTGGCCGGGCTCAGTGGCTCACACCTGTAATCCCAGCATTTTGGGAGGCCAAGGCGGGCAGATCACCTGAGGTCAGGAGTTCAAGACCAGCCTGCCCAACATGGTGGAATCTTGTCTCTAATAAAAATACAAAAAAGTAGCCGGGCATGGTGGCACGCACCTGTAATCCCAGCTACTCAGGAGGCTGAGGCAGGAGAATCACTTGAACCCGGGAGGTGGAGGTTGCAGTGAGCCAAGATGGCACCATTGCACGCCAGTCTGGGCAACAGGAACAAAACTCCATTTCGAAAAAAAAATTATATTTGATAGTTAAAGCAAAAGTTAGAACACTGATGTAGTTCTAAACATATGTAGAGAAAATATTGAAAACACTGTTTTCAACTGGGTAAGGTAAAGAGGCATGAAGTAAGGTTTCTGTACCTTTGCTGGAATTGGTAAAATAGCAATACCAGTGTATTATCTTTTAAGTTATGTACATACAATGTAATACCTTGAGCAATTACTGAAAAAAGCCATGCAAATGACAAAAACCAAAACGCTAAAGAAATGGACAAAGGCCCTGGCTAGGCATTTCTCCAGAGAAGATATACAGATGTTCAACATCAATCATCATTAGAGAGACACATCAAAATCACAATGAGATACCACTTCACACCTATTAGGATGGCTATTACTTAAAAAAATCACAGAAAATAAGTGTTGGTGAGGATGTGATGAAACCGGAAACTTTGTGCACTGTTTGTGGGAATGTAAAACGGTGCAGCCTCTGAAAAACAGTATGGCCATTTCTCAATCCTAATTTTTAAAAAGCACAGAATTACCTTATGATCCAGCAATTCCACTACTGGGTGTATACCCAAAAGAACTGAAAGCAGGGACCCAGACAGATATTCTTTGTACATCCATGTGTATAGCTGCATTACTCACAATAGCCAAAAGGTAGAAACAACCCAATGTCTATCAACAAATAAATGGATAAACACGATATGGTATATCCATACAGCGGAATATTATTCAGCCTTAAAAAGGAATTGTGGCACATGCTACAACATGGATGAATCTTAGGGACACAAAGCTAGTCACAAAAGGATAAATATTGCATGATACCGCTTGTGTGAGCTATCCAGAAGAATCAAATTTAAAGAGACGGAAAACAGAATGATGGATTCCAGAGGCTGTGGGAGGAGAGAATGAAGTTATTTTGTAATGAATTCAGAGTTTCAAAACTGTAAGATTTCTGACAAGCTTATCCAACCTGACTTATTTTGTTGTTGTTCTTTCTTTTTTTTTCTTTTTTTTTTTAGGCTTTTAGCAGCCTGAAGCCATGGTTTTTAGTTTCTGTCCCTAGTGATGAGTGGAAAAGAGGGATGAGGAAGGGGCTTTACTGGCCCAACCAGAAACAGAAACTAACAACCCGTGACTGTATTCGCTCCCTTGGACACCTCTGTGAGAACCAAACAAACTGAATCTAAGAGAAACTTTTTGGGATCTAAGGCTATGCAGAGAGCTCAACCCCGAAAGCATGATCTGAAGGGAAATCTGATAAATTTAACTACATCAAAATTAGAAATATTTGCTTGGTGAAATATAGTTAAGAGGCTGAAAAGACAAGCTACAGATAGGGAAAAATAGTTGCACACAACATCTGACAAAGGACTGATATCTAGAATTTGCAAAATCTCTCAAAACTCAAATATCTAGAATTGGCAAAGAACTCTCAAAACTCAACAGTGAAAAAAAAAAAAAAGCAAAGAATACAACTAGAAAATGAGTAAATGACAGGAAGAGGTAGTTCACCAAAGGGGATACAGAGATGGCAAATTAGCATGTGAAAAGATGGTAAACATCACTAACCATTAGGGAAATATAAATTAAAGCCACAATGAGCTATCGCTGCATCCCTATCAGAATGGATAAAATTTTTTTTAAAAAGTGACAACACCAAAGGTTGGCAAAGATGCAGAGAAATTGGACGATTCATACATTGTTGATGGAAATGCAAAATAGTACAATCACTTTGGAAAACAGTTTGACAGTGTCTTACAAAGCTAAGGATGCAATTACTGGGCAACCTAGCAGTTGCACTCCTGTATGTTTACCTGAGAGTAAATCGAAGTGACTTACCCATCTTAAAAAAATAAGAATAGGCCAGACGAAGTGGCTCACGCGTGTAATCTCAGGACTTTGGGAGGCTGAGGCAGGCAGAACACAAGGTCAGAAGTTCGAGACCAGCCTGACCAACATGATGAAACCCCATCTCTACTAAAAATACAAAAATTAGTCAAGTGTGGTGGTGCACACCTATAATCCCAGCTTCTCCAGAGGCTGAGGCAGGAAAATCTCTTGAACCCAGGAGGGGGAGGTTGCAGTGAGCAGAGATCACACCACGCTGCACTCCAGCCTGGGCAACAGAGTGAGACTCCATCTCAAAAAAATAAATAAAATAAGAATAACTCATCAACAGCAATAACGCTCATTGAGCACCTGCTCTGCCTGACACTGTTAATCACATTACATGTGTTATCTCATTTAAACTTCCTAACAGATCTCTTGTCTGGTGTAGACTATTTTTTAAAATTTAACTTTTAAGTTCAGGGGTACATTTACAGATTTGTTGTATAGGTGAACTTGTGTCATGGGGATTTGTTGTATGGATTATTTCATCACCCAGGTGTTAAGCCTAGTATCCATTAGTTATTTTCCCTGATCCTCTGTCTCCTCCCACCCTCCAGCCTCTGATAGGCCCCAGTGTGTGTTGTTCCCCTCTCTGTGTCCATGTGTTCTCATCATGTAGCTCCCGCCTATAAGTGAGAATATGCGTATTTGGTTTTCTGTTCCTGTGTTAGTTTGCTAAGGATAATGGCCTCCAGCTCCATCCATGTTCCTGCAAAAAACTTGATGTCCTTCTTTTTTATGGCTGCATAGTACTCCAGGGTGTAGACCATTGTTCTCACCACTCCACTTTCAGCCTCAGAGGCTGCTGTTTAAGGCCACGCAGTTAGCAAGTGGCAGTGCCAGGATTTGAACCCGGGTAATAGGAGCAGGCGCCTTAATCCTCGCCTTGTCATCCTCAGCCATCTCATAGGAGAGTAAACAGAGGCGAGGAGAGGACAAGCCAGCTGCCCCAGGCCACATTGCTGGGAGGCCGCGAGGATGAGACCCAAGGCCACGCGGCCCTGCGGCTGGGGTCCCGGTTCTCCAGTTCTCCTGCCTAACTTTCCCCAACGTTCCCGCGCCTCTTTCACCCGGTCCCAGGGGCCCAGGCACCACCCTTTTCCTCCGGGAGGAGCAGGGAGAGGGCGGGTTCCCCGGCGCAGTCCCCTCCTCGACCCTCCCCCAGGCTTTAAGCAGGCGCCGGGGCCAGGCGGGGCAGTCCCGGGCCGGCCCGCTCCGCCCGGAGATCGCGCTGATGGCGGCGCTGGCGGCGGCGGCCAAGAAGGTGTGGAGCGCGCGGCGGCTGCTGGTGCTGCTGTTCACGCCGCTCGCGCTGCTGCCGGTGGTCTTCGCGCTCCCGCCCAAGGTAACACCTCCTCCGCCCGTGCGCCCCCAGTCCGCCACGGACGGGATCCTCTTCTCCCAAGCCTCCAAGTTGGGAGACCGCTGAGGTCCCGGTGTAGACAGGCTCCACTAGACCCCCTCGCGCGCCCTCCCTTGCAACGGACTGCTGTGAACCCTGCTAACGTCTCTTCCCTCTTTGCAGCTGCTCCTTAGAGCTTGAGTCCCACCTGCCTTCTGGATCTCACTTCCATGGGATAGTGGAGTAATTTCTTTTTGCCTTAGAGACAGGGTCTTTCTTGTCACCCAGGCTGGAGTGCAGTGGTGTGATCATAGCTCGCTGCAACCTCCAACTCCTGGGCTCAAGCGATCCTCCTTCTGCAGCCTCCCTAGTGGCTAGAGCTACAGGTGCATTCCCAGCTAATTTTTTTAAAAATATAGATAGGGTCTCGCTATGTTGTCCAGGCTGGTCTCGACTCAAGAAATTCTCCCACCTTGGCCTCCCAAAGTGCTGGGATTCCAGACGTGAGCCACTGTGCCCAGGAGAGTTCTTTCTTTCCTGAGCTCTAACTCCGTGCTTCGTGCTGTGTTGCACATTTTACCTGACAGTCACAATGAACGCTTACTGTGTGCCAAGCTGTGTGACCTGGGGCAAGTCACTTAACCTCTTTGAACTTCAGTCTACACATGTGTAAAAATGGGGAAAATGATAGTGCCCACCCATAGGGCAGTGGTGAATATCAATGAGGCAATATAAATAAATCTCTTAGAACAAAACCTGGTACAGTGTAAATGCCTAATAGCAGTGGCTCATCGTTTTCTGCACGAGGTCTTTACATTATGAGGACGGTAAGATTCATAGGTGTTTACCAGGAGTGAGAATATGCCTTTTGTGTATCATTTTATTTAATCCTTTCAATGCCTCTCAGAGGGGAAAGATTATTTGACCCATTTTCCAGAAGAGAAAACCAAGGCTGAGAGAGAGAAAGTGACTTCAGAGAGGTTAAGTGACTTGCCCCAGGTCACACAACAAGTAACTGTGTCGGTATTCAGTCCTGGGCTTGTTGGAATCCAGAACTCTAGCTGTTTTCAGTCTCTCCAAGAAAGTAATCCCTGTAAGATCAAAGGCTGCAGGTGGAGTTCAGGAGTCATAACTGAAATCAACACTAGTGGGGGCTGGAAGGAGATGGTCCCACAGGTCCCTTCTGGGTTCTTCACCTGTGCTCAGCCCATCCAGGGTATCAGGAGAGGGCACTGGGCTTGCAAGATACGGCTTCTACCTCCAGAAAGTTGCTTCACCATCTCTCAGTGAGATATTACATGTTCACAAAAAGTAAAGAGGTGTAATTTAGTGGTGCATTACCCAGCACTGATCAGCTGAGGCCAGGAAAGTTCTGGAAGAAGGAGCCCTCCTTGAGCATGTGGAGTAAGAAGGTGACACCAGGTGGTTCCGAGGAGACCCAGGGCTAACACACAAGCAGTTTCTTTAGTGTGGAATTATCTAAGCTATTAGACTTTCTCGACGTGGAAGAGAAAAAAACTGATAAACGATGGAATAAGGATGAGGCCACCTTTTCCAAAACTGGCCCACCCTGGGCCACTTTCTGACCTGCGGATCTTGGGATCTGGGATCAATCTCCTTTCCTCTTTGGGTCCTGCTTTTCTTCTCTATAAACTGGAGTGATCGCGATGCAAGCTTCTGGGATTGATGTGAGGGATTGAGTAAGGCTTTGCGAAACGTCTCTGGTGGAAGTGTGAGTGGCTGAGCCTTGACTGATTGCTGTCTGTGAGGCCCTGGTCAGAGCTCTCCGGCAAGAAGAAATGAAACACAGGGTGTCTATTCTCAGCAGGGGTCCCGACAGCTTCTCTCTGCTCTGTTCTCTAGGAAGAGCACGAGCCCAGGAGAAGATCTGAGGGTTATGGGGCCTGGAACATTGGGTACAAGGCTTGGGAGAGGCTCTGAAGCTTGAGCTTCACAAGGTATCCTCTTCCCATCTGAACCCCAATGTGCACAACTGAATGGAAGGCAGGGAGAGATAACAGGGAGAGCCCCTGGGATGTAACACCCCCCCCACTACTGATGGTGCTAAGGCTGACGAGGAAGGTGGTTTATTGAATGCTTAGCTCTTACCACGCACTAGGAGTTTGTCAGTCTTGTCCCATGTAATCCCCACAACAACCAGAGAGGCAGCTGTTATTTGCATCCCTGTTTGACAGGTGAAGAAATGGAAGCTCAGCGGGGTTAAGTGACTTGCTTAAGGTCACACAGCTGCTAAGCCAGAATGTAGAGTCTGAACTTTTTTTTTTTTTTAATTTTGTGATAGGGTCTTGCTGTGTCACCCAGACGGGAGTGCAGTGGCACAATCTCTGCTCACTGCAACCTCCGCCTTCCAGGCTCAAGCCATCCTCCTGCCTCAGCCTCCCAAGTAGCTGGGACTATAGGCTCCTGCCACCACACCGGGCTAATTTTTTATATTTTTAGTAGAGATAGGGTTTCCCTATGTCACCCAGTTTGGTCTCTAACTCCTGGACTCAATCAATCCACCAGCCTTGGCCTCCCAAAGTGCTGAGGTTACAGGCAAGAGTCTATACTTCTTTCCAACTGCTGTGCCTCACATGCTCTTCTTAGTTATAATTCAATACAAACCACTCCTTTGTTTCCTATAGTTCCTTCGTGGGGACTCTTTATGTGGTTCTAGATGTCACTGCCTCTTTAAGTGGTTGATGAGCCAGGGCCTCCTCCCAGGGGGCAGGTCTGACTGCTTGGAAGACCTTAGCCTCCCTCAAAATCTCTATTGGCATACCCAAAGCCCCCCCTCCCATATAACAATATTTATATGATTATCATTATTAGATTCTCTGCCATTAAGAACAGATGTGTTTCTCAATCTAATATACAATGTGAATAAAAAGTATCCTTAGAAAACATTGCCCTCTTTATTGATCTGGGACATACATTTAAACCATTTCCCATTTAGAAAAAAGAAGTGCAACTGACTGCTGGTGCGGTATTCTTGGGGCAAAACGGGAAATGGGTTAAAGCAAGCATAGTAGGTTTGCTCTGCACACGGAGCTTCAGGACAACCCTGGTTATCTTAACCAGTCACTCCGTGTGATAGCCCCCCAAACAGAAGCTGGTGGACTAACTTCCAAACATGCTTGCTGGGCAAGTCAAGACAGGTGTCCTCAGGTCCGCTCCAACTTCGGATTGCCACTTCTCAGCCTCTTCCACGTGGGTATTCTGGCGCCACAAATGCAGGTCGTATTGTACACATTGGTTACTAAAAGCTTGCGAAGTTGCAGATATCAGATCAGGAAAGAAGTTGGAGATGCTTGTTCATGTGTCATTTCCCAGGCAGTGTGGAATGGGAGACAACTGGTGACAGCTCCTGTCCATTGCTGCTTTGCTGTCATAGGAGTCTGTGTGGTCAAGAGGGTTGGTTCTCCTGCACCTGTCCCTGGGACTGGTGAGCTGGTCTGCGGGGAGGCTGGAGTCAATCAGAGCAGAGCTGGAACAATTCTTACATTATGGTCTCTGGCTCAGAAATGCTGTCAGCAGGGTTGAAAAGGAGTGGGATGAGCTCTGGAATGCATGGCTGCCACTTCCAGTGCCACTAGGGATCCCGGCTCTTGCTATTGAAGAGTGCCGGGGGCTCAGGAAGCTGGGATTCTACCCCAGCTTTAGACTACATTAACGTTTTCCAAGAATGGCCATCCTGGGAGTTAGAGGTTTGGGGAGTGATCTTACCTAGTGGGTACAGACGAGGCTGTTATTAATAAATAAGCTCCAGCCCCACATGTTTGCAGAGAAGTCTTGCCCTCTTTCCTGCCTTATACCCCCAACAGCAAATTAAATGATACTGACCAAATGTCCAAGAGGAGTTCTTAGCCCTGGGGGTTCACAGGTGACTCTAAAGATGCTCTGAGAAGGAAGAGTTGGGGATGTTGTTGGCAAGGCTGCTACAGAGTGTTGTGCAGGCTGTGCACTGCACAAGGTGCTTGCAAGTAAGGCTGAACCAACCGGCATTCCCCGCGCCAAGCTGTACATCCTGGTGCAGAGCTGGATCCACCTGACGAAGGACCTTTTTTTCTAATTTGTACAAAGGTGTCGCGTGGGCTAGCAGCAGACTTGCCCTGGGGTAGAGATCTTGTGGAGGGATGGTAGTACACTGATAAGGTCAGATTTTGCCCAATTTGTGGGCAGGTAGATGACCAGGAAGTTGGTCCTTTCATTCCCAGTTTTGAGGCTTTGGAATCAGTACTGCATTTGCATTCCACATACTTGCTGGGCAAGTCATTTTATGTCTCTGGCCTTAGATTCTTCATTTATAACAATATTATATTCCTTCCCAGTTATTTTCTGGGCTCAATGAGTTAATACATTGCACCTGCACTATAAGTTCTTATATTCATATTTAATGCTGAAAGTATGCTTTAGTTCTTTCATTTTGCAGATGAGGAAACTAAGGCTCAGAGAAGTTAAATGATGGAGAGAACATGGGCTTTGTGTTGGGAAGACCTGGATCTGCGTCTTGGCTGCGTCAGACTATGAAAGAGGGGAGACTGGGCTAGAGACCTTGAATTCCTGAGCCTCAGTCTCATTTGTGAAGTGGGGAGGACTCACACCCTCCCATTTTGTTATGAGAATCAGGGGAAGATACCTTATGTATCCAGTGCAGTGCCCAGCACATAATGGGAGTTTATAATTAGAGCAATGGCCACACATTTTTCTCACATTTACCAAATGCTGTTTTACGTTCCTTTCCAATTTCAGCTCATTTACTCTTCACATCAGATGTAGGAAGCTCAAACAATAAGTATCCCCATTTTTAGAAATGAGAAAAGTTAAATTCCCAAGGTCACACAGCTACTAAACACAACTTCAGTCAGTCCTTCTCCTTCTCTCTTGGTCCTGGATTCTGGAAGAGAGGGTGGCCAGGGTTCAGAGAGGCCCTTGAGTTTTCCCCAATAGAGGTTTTCTGGAAAAACACTGCAAGTCCAGCTCTGCGGACTGAGCACCTTCTCTGGCCAGACACCACCTGCTGATTTTAACTTCTGCATCTCATTTGAACCTCAGGGAAATCAGACAGGGATTTTTCCAAAGGCACCCCAGAATGGAGTGAGTCTGGTTTGGTTTCCATCATCCAAGTACCACTCACATCGTTTTTGCCAGAATCCCTCACGGCTCAATATTATTTTGGTTTTTTTTTTTTTTTTTTTTTTTTTGAGACGAAGTCTCACTCTGTCACCAGGCTGGAGTGCAGTGGCTCAGTCTCAGCTCAGTGCAACCCTCGCCTCCCGGGTTCAAGCAATTCTCCTGCCTCAGCCTCCCGAGTAGCTGGGACTACAGGTATGTGCCACCACCCCCAGCTGATTTTCTTTTTTTTCATTTTAGTAGAGAAGGGGTTTTACCATGTTGGCCAGGATGGTCTTGATCTCCTGACCTTGTGATCCATCCGCCTTGCCCTCTCAAAGTCCTGGGATTACAGGTGTGAGCCACCGCGCTCTGCCAATATTACTGACTTAATTACATTCCTGTTATTATTATTTTTTTTTACATTAATGCCATACTGCCTTCTCCTTTTTTTAAAAAAAGAAAAAAAACTTAAATGCAACTTTAAAAGGAGATTTTATGTGGGTGTCGTTTATGGAGAATCGGGATCATCATGGATGATTAGAAAAAGAAAACTAGCAATAAATAGGTAAATATTTAATGCTGATTACTACTGGGTACACACTGCTGCCTGCTTGAAGCTGTGGACCTGTGACCTGCCCTCTTTTTCTTGCAAAGGGAGGGACATCATCAAGTGAGCCATTAAAGACAAGCTAGTACCAAACTGAGACTTTGTTTTGGAAATAATGAGAGGGAAAGAATTAGAGGGAGGAAACCTCATTGTTCTACCCAAAGTCTTCTGGAGTTGGCTTTTTATACTTCAAGAAATATTGGACTCGTGCCTTGTCTGGGGGTGCTGAGGTCGACTGACAGCCCCAGCACCTCCGTTTCCACATCTGAACATCGATGGCCTTCTTGCCACCATGATGCTTGGTGGGCCGTTAAGTCAGCTGAACAGCGACCCACCAAAGATGTTGGTGTCCTAATCCCCCGACCCAGTGAATGTTAATTTATATGGAAAAAAAAAAGGGGGGGGACTTTGCAGATGGGATTAGGAGAAGGATCTTGAGATAGGGACGTTATTGTGCAGTATCCAGGTGGGCCCGATGTACTTCCCAAGGGGCCTTCTGAGAGGCAGGCAGGAGAAGTTGAAGTCAGAAGGTAATAGGATGATGGAAGCAGAGACAGGAAAAGCAACGTGAGGTGGGGCTATGAGCCAAGGAATGCAGGCGGCCCCCAGAAGCTGGAACAGGCAAGGAATGGATTTTCTCTCCCGGAGCTTCCAGGAGGAACCAGCCTGGCCAACACCTTGACTTTGGCCCAGTGAAAATGATTTCAGACTTCTGGCTTCCAAAACTCTAAAAGAATACATTTGTGTTTCTTAAGCCACTCCTTTTGGGGTCATTTGTTACAGCAAAAGGAAAGAGGAATACATGGTAAACCCGCCCCACCAGACTGGTTCTCCCAGGAGTGGTTGGGAAGTTTGGCCCCATGTCTGCCTCTGAAGTTTGATGCAGTAATTGCCCATTATGTGGGCCTCTTGTTCCTGGGATGCAAACCCTGGTGCTCAGGACAGAGCCTGGCTTGGTCAAAAAGGTTCCAGGTTTTGGATTCATTTGGATACGAATTAATCTCTGGCCTTTACCCTGACGAGCTGTGTGAAGAGCGTCTTCACTTCTGGGAACTCAGTTCCCCATATGAAAAATGGAAATGTCCTTACTCCCTTCTTCACAGGATTTTGTAATGAATAAATAAGTTCATATATGCAAAACATGTGTCTTTTTTTTTTTCTTTTTACATGTGAGGACATGTAAATTTTATTTTATTTTTTGGCAACTTAACCTTTACACATGCTTTTCTGGCTGGAATCTTTGAAACTGATTTGGAAAAAAAATAGAAGATGCTGGTAGCATTTGGTGCAAAGGACTATGTTGAAATGGTCAGTCCTGTGCCTCAGTTTTCTTATCTGGAGATTGGGTCTAATCATAGTTCAGCCACATAGCGTTGAGGGGAGGAAACGAGTTCGTATGTGTGAGGTACTTAGTGAAGTGCTGGCTCCTGGGAAGCACTGAGTAACTGTCAGCTCTTATTATTACCGTTGCCATCACAACATTTTGAAACTGGTGATCGTTCTAGTTTAACCGTCACAAAAAGGAAACTGAGGTCTAGAGAAGGAGGTGAATTTTCCAAAGGCTTCACTGATGGGAAAGGCAGGGATGAGCACTTCCATCCCCCCCCTCCAGGGAGCACCCCGTCCGGGGCATCGGTCAACAATGTTTTTATTTTAATTAATTATTTTTGAGACAGGGTCTTGCTCTGTTGTCCAGGTTACAGTGCAGTGACGTGATCACGGCTCACTGCAACCTCCACCTCCTGGGCTCAAGCCATCCTCTCACGTTAGCCTCCCCAGTGGCTGGGACTACAGGCACGCACTATCATACCTGGCTAATTTTTGTATTTTTTTTGTAGACACGGGGTCATGCAGCTTAGCTGGTCTCAAACTCCTGGACTCAAGCTGTCCGCCCCTCTCAGCCTCCCCAGATTCTGGGATTATAGGCATGAGCAACCACATCTGGCCTCATCAATGTTTAATTCTAAAGACATTTTATTTAATCTCTGATGGCTAACTGGTCAGAGGTCAAGTTTACTTATTTCTATTCAGATCATACCTGGCTCTCAACAAAGGTTAAGGAGAGCTGATGTTTCCTGTGTGCTTATTAGGAGCTCTGGTCCCCATTTCCTTGCTGATCCCATCTTCCAACCCCACTCCCCCTCTCACGCCCTCTGTTCCCACCACTCTGGCTTTCTTACTGCTTCTAAATATCCCAAGCTTGCTCTCACTCCAGGACCTTTGCACTTGCTGCTCCCTCGGTCTGAACCTCTGTTCTCCCAGATGTCTGCAAGGCTTGTTCCTTCCCTTCACTGATCTCCGTTTGGATCTTTCCTCTGAAAAGCCCTTCCCATCTTTAGACCCTTCCTAAAATACAAAATGAAAAATCCTTTTCTCTGCATTCTGCCTTATTTTTCTTCATGGTCTTTGTCACTACCTGGCCATGTATTATGTATTTAATTATGTAGCTGCCAGTGCATTTCTGTATTGCCCCCTTCCCTGCCTCCCCACCCATGGGGTGTGAACTTACAAGGGCAGGGAGATTTTGTTTGTCCTGCTCACCGTTGTCTCTTTGGTGCCTAGCTCAGTGCTTGGCACATAGTAGGTGCTCAATAAGTATGTATTGAATAAGTGACAGAAAGAATGCCAGTTGTGTGCTAAGTTCTTGGCATGCATTTTCTCATGAATCCTCACCACGACCCCAAGAAGGAGCTAGCACGATTCCATTTGCCCATGACCCCAAGAAAGAGCTAGTACGATTCTCTCCATTTGCCCAATGAAGAGCCCAAGGTGCAGACAGGAGGAGCCCCCTACCCACATTAGGCTGACAGATGGCGGCTGTGGGCTTGGCTCCCAGGCTGACTTCCACACTGCTGTTGCCTACCTCCCCAGGCCCTTTGCCTCCTGCAGAAAGATGCTTACCCTGGGCACTCTGGGA
The DNA here is from genome assembly GCF_009761245.1 of Sapajus apella. Lineage (NCBI taxonomy): Eukaryota > Metazoa > Chordata > Mammalia > Primates > Cebidae > Sapajus > Sapajus apella. Next base: position 697,813 of record NW_022437077.1, read on the forward strand.
ATAATCAGAGGCTAATTCGAGAGCCAGGTTGGCAATCCAGGGACAGGGACAGGTTGTGACTCGCCATAAAGCTCTGGGGTCAGGCTGGCAGGCTGGGAAGGCTTCCTGCCTCTGGCTGGCTTTGCGCTTGGACTGAACGTGGTGAGATGAAGACAGGGAGGAAGCATGTTCCTGGAGAATGGGAGGAGCAAGAGGCCAGGAGCAGGAAGAGTCCTGAGCAGGGGACAGGGCAAGAAGTCCATCTTCCCAACTCTTTTGATGCAGACTTCCAGTGCACAGCAACCCAGGAGGGCAGAAACTGACAAAAGCGACCGTAGACTGAGCACCTACTAAGCACCAGGTGTTGTGCTGGGTACTGCACATGCATTGCAGCCAGTGTATAGAACATCCCGACCAGGGAGGCCCGCGAGGAGGCCGCAGTGTTGGCACAGTGCACTGTTGTACCCCAAGGTCTCCAGCTGGCAAGTAGATTTTTTTTTTTTTTTTTTAAATTTTCTGAGAGCTCTGCCTCTAGGCTGGAGTGCAGTGGTGGAATTTCGCTCGCTGCAACCTCCGCCTCCTGGGTTCAAGCTATTCTCCTGCCTCAGCCTCCTGAGTAGCTGGGACTCCAGGGGCCCGCCACGATGCCCAGCTAATTTTTGTATTTTTAGTAGAGATGGGGTTTCACCATGTTGGCCAGGCTGGTCTCGATTTCTTGATCTTGTGATCTGCCCAACTCGGCCTCCCAAAGTGCTGGGATTACAGGCATGAGCCACCTCACAGCTGTGGCCCCAGAGCCCTGTGTCATCTAGCTCCTGCCCACATGTTCCCTGTGTCTGTTTTAATGTTACTGGTATTTGTTTTAATCCTCTTGTAATCATTTGTTTATGATAAACACACGGACACATAAATCACCATCATCAAAGAAGCAGTTTTTATACTCACAGGGCCCTAGAAGCAGAAGGCACATCATGTCACACAGCGTCACACAGGGAAGCAGCAGGGCCTGCTGGGAGGCAGGGGGAGTAAGAGAAAACATGGGCATGAGCCTTTTTTACTGTGGGGACTATGTCCCGGCAAGGCAGGGCGGGCAGGTTTAGGATCGGTTAGTTAATTTGAATAATTTCAGTGGCTCTGGGGCATGGAGACTGCCCCTAGTTGTCTCGTCCCTGGGTCTGGGGTGATTAGGGCAGGTGGGTTCATGTGAGAGCCCTCAAAGAGAGGTGGTAGGGAGTGCCGCCTCTGGATTGGCGGTTTCGCATGTGAAGAAATGCTTGCAGGCTAGTTGTTTATTATTATTATTATTATTAATTTTAATTAACAACTTTTTTTTTTGAGACGGAGTTTCGCTCTTGTTACCCAGGCTGGAGTGCAATGGCGCGATCTCGGCTCACCGCAACCTCCGCCTCCTGGGTTCAGGCAATTCTCCTGCCTCAACCTCCTGAGTAGCTGGGATTACAGGCACGCGCCACCATGCCCAGCTAATGTTTTGTATTTTTAGTAGAGACGGGGTTTCACCATGTTGACCAGGAGGGTCTCGATCTCTTGACCTCGTGTTCCACCCGCCTCGGCCTCCCAAAGTGCTGGGATTACAGGCTTGAGCCACCGCGCCCGGCCTAGTTGTTTATTATTTCTAGGAGTTGGTTAGCCCTGGGAAGGGGCAGTCTCTCCAGGGTGTCAGAGCCTCAAATACAGAAATTAGAAAACGTGATTTTACAACTTCACCTGCCTTTCTGTTTTTTAGCTATGCCCCAGCCTCAAGGGCCTTCTTTTGGTTCTTCAAAGCTGCCAAGCTTGCTCCTGCCCCAGGCCCTTTGCACTTGCTATTCCCTGGGCCACTCTTGCCCCAGATCTTTCCCAGCTGCATGCTTCTGGTCATTTAGGTCTCGGCTCCACTGGTAATGCCTCCTAGGAGTTCTCCCTGATTAATGCTTCTGCAGCACACCTGCCCTCTTTACCCCACAAATCACTCTCTAAAACAGCTTCCTGTTTTATTTTCTTTGTGGCATTCATCCCGATCTGAAATGGTCATTTCTTTGTCTAGTGTCTGCCTCTCTTCCTTCGCTGTGAGTGACCTAACAGCAGGTTCATGTCTATGGTGCGCTCTACGGCAGCCCTGTACCCAGAGGAGTGCCTGACACACAGTAGGTGCTCAGTAAAAAGATTCATTCCATGAATTTGAATTTGAACGCACGTTCTGATTTCAGAACCTGTACAGGGTCTGAAACCCTAGACTGCTTCCCGGTTTGCGTAACGTTTGAGTACAAATCAGGGTTTCCAGCCCTTTCTATTTTGAGCTGGAAAGACAGGCCCAGAAGATGACTGCAGAGACTTTGCTAACTTCTCTCAGCCTAGTGGACCCAGATCCCTCATCTGTGCCCCAACACACTCTCCCCACCTGGTTTGACCCATTGCCCCATCCCTCAAGTGGGCACATAGAGCCCAGAACAATTCCTCTGAGGTCCAGCCAACTTTCCACTTTCCCGGCACTCCTGCCAGGTGTGTAAACAGACTGGCATGACTCCCAGTGATGCCGCAGGGAGCAAGATTGTGTTTCCTGACCCAACGCAACGGGACAGTGCCCTCTGGACTGATGAGCAGATTTCTCTGACATCCCCAGACCTTGAAGACATGAAGTCAGCACCCTAGGTAGCGGCAGACCCGGCCAGGGTCTGGAACAAGTCAGACACGTGTGTCCAAACTCCTCTCTTCAGCTGAGATGCATCAGGCACTTGGGAAAAGCCACATGAGGTCACCCCGCTTCCTGGCAAGTCAGTTCCCTCCCCTGAGCCTCAGTTTCTTCATCTGCAAGGTGGGCATAATGATACTCACCTGCCCGGAAGACGTAAAGGTGCTGACACGTTGTAGGTGCTCAATAAAGGATTGCTGCTGTTGCTATTATCTGCAGAGTTCAGGCTCTCTGCTCTTTCTGCTTCTCCTTGAAATTCACATGAAGGGGGACAGCTGTGGGAAAGTGCGTGTGATGCTGGTGGGAACACCCATAGTCAGAAGACAACAGTGAGCCCCAGCTGGAAAAAGACTCGGGAGTAGAGCTGAGAAGGCCATCAAGCCCCTGTTCTGCCGGTCAGCTGGGTGCAGTCCCTTCCCATCCTCTTAGCTCTACTCTCCTGCAGGACCTTACCAGCCCTCTGGGCAGAGAGACGACTTTCTTTTCTTTTTTTTTTTTTTTTGAGACGGAGTTTCGCTCTTGTTACCCAGGCTGGAGTGCAATGGCGCAATCTGGGCTCACCGCAACCTCTGCGTCCTGGGTTCAGGCAATTCTCCTGCCTCAGCCTCCTGAGTAGCTGGGATTACAGGCACGCGCCACCATGCCCAGCTAATTTTTTGTAGTTTTAGTAGAGACGGGGTTTCACCATGTTGACCAGGATGGTCTCGATCTCTTGACCTCGTGATCCACCCGCCTCGGCCTCCCAAAGTGCTGGGATTACAGGCTTGAGCCACCGCGCCCGGCCCGGGACAACTTTCAATTCCACTCTACTAAGCACCCCTACAGGAAAGTGCTGGTACCTGGGAGGCTGCAGGAAGTGACCTCAGCTTTATTGATGTCCTGGGCGACATCACACGCCTTATTCTTGCACTCTCTTCTGTCTCCCGAGGAGACCTCGTAAGAGCTATAGCCAGCACCTCTCTAGCATCTACTACGTGCCAGGCGTGGTTCTAAGCACTCACGATATGCTTGCGTGCTTTTTTATGTTCGTTGTGGCTCTGTGGGCTGGTGTGTTATTATCCACATTTGCCGACGAAGAAACCGAGGCACTGAGTGCTTCCGTCACTTGCCCAAGCTCCCACAGCTGGGAAGTGGCCGAGGTAAGATTCAAACCTCACCATTCTGGCTCCAGGGTCTGCGTTTCCAGTCATGCAGTATGACCCAGGGATGATAGACCCATTTTACAGATGAGGAGAGTGAGGCTCCGAGAGATTAAGCCATTTGCCCAGCGTCTCATAGCCATTGAAAGAGTAGTGGGGCTGGCACTTGAGCCCAGGTCTGCCTTGTTGAAAACCCACACTCCTTTGTGATTCAGTGGAGGCCAGCGGGGAACGGAGCAGTTGTGCTGGTTGGGGAAGGTGGGACATCAAGGCAGGCCTCCCAGAGGACAGTGACATCATCCAGAGACTGGAGTGGGAGTTTGGAAGTCTCAGGGGGCTTTCTGAAGATTGGAGTTTATGGAGACAAGAACTAACATGAGTAATCCGTCAGTGTGGGTAGGAGCTTGGATTCGGCTGCTTGGGTTCCAATCCTGGCTTTTTTTTTTTTTTTTTTTTTTTTGAGACGGAGTCTTGCTCTGTCACCCAGGCTGGAGTGCAGTGGCGCGATCTCGGCTCACTGCAACCCTCGCCTCCCAGGTTCAAGCAATTCTCCTGCCTCAGCCTCCCGAGTAGCTGGGATTACAAGCGCCTGCCACCATGCCCAGCTAATTTTTGTATTTTTAGTAAAGACAAGGTTTCGCCATGTTGGCCAGGCTGGTCTCGAACTCCTGACCTCAGATGATCCGCCCCCCACTTGGCCTTCCAAAGTGCTAGGATTACAGGTGTGAGCCACTGCTCCTGGCCCCAATTCTGGCTTTTTAACCAATGTTGTGACTTGGGCCAGTTACTTAACCTTTTTGTGCCTCAGTTTCTTCATCTGTAAAATGGGTATGATAATAATAGATGATGCTTGTAAAGAGCTCAAAAACGTTGGCTACCTTCAGGAACAAAGCACCTACTGTGTCTCAGGCCTTAGAGGACATGCTTTAAATCAGTAGTCTTCCAGCAAATTTGTCCCAGGAGACATGTGGCAACATCTGGAGGCAATTTGGAGCGTCACAGTGGGAGGAGGGTGCTACTGTAGCTGGTGGTTGGAGGCCAGGGATGCTGCTAAATATCCTGTCATGCACAGGACAGCCCCCCACAGAGAATCCTCAGACCTCAAATGTCAGCGGTGCCAAGGCTGAGAACCCCTGCCTCAAACGCATTAGTTCCTTTGATCTCTCTGACATGCTGGGAGGCAGGCATGATCCAGAGTCCAGTTTTGCTGATGAGGAAACAGAGGCCTAAACAGGGACATGCTAGCCTATGAGCAGGCAGCCTGGAGGCAGAGGGCCTGGCAGAGAGGAGAGGATTTGGAAATGGAGGGCGTTCCAGGCACTGCAGAGGCACCCCTGCCCTCAGTCCCTCTCAGAGGCCAGCTCCTGGCTGGACGGAGCTGACGGCCCCTCTGTCCTCAGCAGTCAGGGTAGCCGCGTTTCCCTTGCAAGGGAAATAACAAAACAGGCCCTTGTTCGCCGCCACCCACAGCCCTGCTTCTGCCCTGGGTTTCACCATGCCTCCTGTACCTTTCTCTCTTGACAAGCTGAAGCGCTGGCTCTGGGGGCCTCGGGGTGAAGGACAGGGCAAAGGAACATTCTTCCAGCTCCTCTTATTAACCTTTCCCTGCCCCCGCCTGTAGCCCCCTCAGACTTCTCTAGAAAGGGCTGGAACCAGTCAGCAAAACTTCTCGTGGTGCCTGAGTCGCGCGTTTTGCAGCATAGAGTCCCCAGCCACGAGCGTGGGCAGCTCACCGAGCAGCCAGTCCTGCTCTGCCAATGTCTGGGACCAGAATCATGGGACGTCCAGGCCTGGGGAGCCCTGCCAAGGCCTCGCTGTCACCTCCCATTGGGGGTGATAGGGGAGACTGAGGCCTGTTCCGAGAGGACATTCTCACCCCCACTAAACCAGACATCAACTGCTCCCTGCTCTTGACTTTTTTCTTGCATGGAATCTGTACTTTTCCAGACCTTGGCTTTCCCTTCCTGGAGGAGTCTGTGTCACGTGGTGTGTCCCCCAGAATCCCTTCCTGGGGGGCGGAGGAGGAGGGATGGCAGCCCGAGAGCATACACCCCAGCACCAGCCTTCCTGGATTCCAGCTTTGCTTTCCTACTTCCTGGCCATGTGACCTTGGGCAAGTTACTTAGCCTCCCTGTGCCTCAGTCTCCTCCTCTGTAACATGAGAATATTGATCGGGCCTACCTCATAGGAATGCTGTCATGATGGGCTCCTATGCCCAGAGTACTTAGGGGTGTGCCTGGCCCAGCACAGGTGCTAGGTGAATGTTTGCCATTGTCAGTAGCAGTCGCAGTGGTGTGATTTGCTTTACCAGTGAGCTCGTGGCTCTGGGTCTGGAAGGGCTTTACGAGGGTTGAAGTTTGTTCTCGAATTATCTTGGCCTCATCCCTTTACTCATTGTGTGAGTTCTTGGGTTCTCTGAGCCTCCATTTCCTCCCCTATAAAATGGAATAAAGCTCATCGCCTAGGGACTGCTGGGAAGATTAACTGAGATAATGCTTATTCAGAGAAAAATCTCAGTGAGTGTTCCCCTGTCATTCTTGTTCTTGGCCAAAATCCCGAAGTCCAGATGCCTGAGAAGTGAGGGACTGTGAGCAGCAGAGGTGCATTGTCAAATAGGGCCTGGAAACAGGTCGGGGCTTCCCAGCAGGGCCGGCTTCCCCTGGGACCAGCTTCCCCTTCACTCACTGGTTTCCCAACTGCGCCCCCTCCCAACATGCCTGGGGCAGGACCAGCTGGACCTGGGTGGAGCTGGAATGATGGTAAACACAAGAAAACTGAAAATGTCAAGGGTAGGGCAGACCCCAGTGCCCAAGAAGCAGTGGGGGCACAGGATGTGGGCTCGGATGATCCCGGGCAGAGCCAGGTTTGGCCAAGAACTTCCTTGTGAGTAATGCCAGGCACTTTCCTAGCCAGCCTCAGTTTTCTCATCTGTCCCACGGGCCCACCAGCATCATGCGGCTGTGATGAGGAGCCGGGGAAACCCTGAGCTTTGTAAAACAAAAGAGTGCCCTGCAAATAGCGAGGGGTTAATAGGGACTTTGTCCATCTTGTCCACCAACGCACCCCAGTACCTGGTGCACAATAGGCGCTTAATCCATGTGTCCTGAATGATTGTGGAATCAAACACTGAGGAATTTCCTCAGTGTTCCCTGTGTGCCAGGTGCTACCCACAAGTGACTAATGCAATCAGTCAGAAAGTTTCCATTGAGCACCTGCTACTATTCAAGGGGGACATGGCAGTGAACCAGACAGTCACAAATCCTTTCAGCTATGCAGCTGACATTCTAGAGAAGGATAAATAAGCAAGATCTATAGTATTGTTACCGGAAAGGGGTCCCAATCCCCCTCAAGAGAGGGTCCTTGGATCTTCTGCAAGTAAGAATTCGGGGTTAGTCCACAGAGTAAAGGGAATTTATTAGAAAGGTGAAAAAAACAAAGAATGTCTACTCCACAGGCAGAGCAGTGACCTGGGCTGCTCACCCGAGTACACTGGTGGTGATTTCTTGATCAGATGCTAAACAAGGGGTGGATTATTCATGAGTTTTCTGGGAAATGGGTGGGAAGTTCCTGGAACTGAGGGTTCCTCCCCTTTTTAGACCATATAGAGTAACTGTCGGATGCTGCCATGCATTGATAAACTGTCATGGCACTGGTGGCAGTGTCTTTTAGCAAGCTAATGCATTCGAATTAGCTTAGAATGAGCAGTGAGGACAGCTAGAGTTCGCTTTCCTTGACATCTTGGTTTTGGCTGGCTTCTTTGCTGCACCCTCTTTCATGAGTTGGGTCCCTGTGACCTGTATCTTGTGAAACCAGTCCTGCTGACCTCCTGTCTCATTCTGTGACTTAGGCTGCCTAACCTCCTGGGAATGCAGCCCAGTAGGTCTCAGCCTCATTTCCCCAGCCCCTGTTCAAGATGGAGTCGCTCTGGTTCAAACGCCTCTGACAGTAGGTCCAACGATGATAGTTTTTATGGAGAACAAAAGCAGGGAAGGGAGGGAGTTGGGGATGAGGGTAGTGCAATTGTAGAGTCTGGAAGGTGTCCTGGAAAAGGGAGCATCTGAACGCATATCAAAAGGAGAGGACATTTGAGCAAAGACCTGAAGAAGGTGAAGGAGCAAGCCCTACGCATTCATAAAAATAGAACATTCCAGGCATAGGGAACAGCAAGTGCAAAGTCCTCGGCACAGACCTGGGTGTGCTTCTTGGCCTTGGCAGAAGGTTTCTCTTGGGTTCTCTCTCATCTAACCAGGCTGGGTCCTTTCCCTGGGCCTGCCACGTGTGCTCTAAATTCCTTTCCCTTTGGGGCCTGTATGTATGTGGTACCTGGAATCATTACGTTATCTCCAAATGGCAGACTTGAAGTGGCTTACAGATCATTGGGATGAACTTCTTTTTTTTTTTTTTTTTTTGTAAAGACAGAGTCTCGCTCTCTTGCCAGGCTGAAGTGCAGTGGCGCGATCTCGGCTCACTGCAATCTCCACCTCCCGGGTTCAAGCAATTCTCCTTCCTCAGCCTCCCGAGTAGCTGGGATTACAGGCGCCTGCCACCATGCCCAGCTAATTTTTTAGTAGAGACGGGGTTTCACCATGTTGGCCAGGACGGTCTTGATTTCTTGACCTCGTGATCCGCACCCCTCGGCCTCCCAAAGTACTGGGATTACAGGCGTGAGCCACCGCGCCCGGCCTGGAATGAACCTTCTAACCTAAAGAAGGACGGGAGCATGGCAGGGGTCCAAGAAACAGCATATGGTCTTCCTTGGTTCTCATAACAGCCTTTTCCAGGAGACTGATCCTGGGTCCGCTGGTCACAGAAAAACTAAACTTAAGAGACCAGATGGGATTTAAAGGTTCATCCCACCCCAGTGTCTTTGGGCAGGGTCTCACCTCACCTGGAGAAAGGCCTCCTATTAGCACCAGCTGCAAAGGTGTGGGAGAGGCTGACAGGGGAAAAGGGAGGTGGAGGGGCCCTGAGGGGAGCTTTCAGTGCCCCCACCACCCCTCTCCAGGTTGGGATGAAGGAACCAGCTGGAGAGATGGGAAGACTGAGGCAAAGAGAGAGGCCAGCTGCCCAAGGTCACACCGTGATCGGAATGTGTTCTACCCGCCTGGGGCTGAGGCCACCAGGAGCTCCTGTGTCCAGGGCACCACCCCAACACCACCCTCCTGTCTGGCTTGTGAATGATTAGTGAGGCCTGGGCAGCCACAGGGTTGTAAGCCACTGCAGGAACACTTTTAATGAATGGCTCCAAGAACTTGAACTTGTCACAACATCCACTAATGAGTCCAGGGGTCTAACGCACTCCACTCTGGGGGAGGGGTGGGTGGCAGGGCTCAGACATCGCCTGGGGGGAGCTTGCTACCCTTTCTGTTTCCCCCACTGAGTCTTGTGCCCAGATGGACACAGGTGGCCCCTAGCTGCGTTCTCAGAGTGTTTGGGGGCATGGGACAAGGCAAGAGGGAGCCTCGGTTGGCAATCAGAGACAAGACTTCTGGGTGGCCTCAACAACTTCCATCTGCATCACCTCTGGATTAACCCCCCATGCCTCAGTCGCTCCCTCTGGAAAGTAGGCACACTAAAATCAGTTCTGCTCACTCCAAAGTCTGAATAGCCCCCAGAAAGGATGTGAAAATGCCTATCAAGCACCTTCTGTTGAGTGTCTGTCCTTTCATTTCTTCTAATAGAACCTATCAGATCTGGGAAGAGCTAAAGACGCAATTACTGTAAAGGGCTTACCCAGCACCCACACACAGTACGTGCTCAGTAAATGCTGCCTGCTCCCGTCAGTGTAATCTTCATTGCTGAGCCCAGGGGCTAGGGCTCATAAGATCAGGACCAGGGCCCTAGGCTAGACCACCGTGGTAGGATCGTGGCTCCATCCCTTGCTAGATGTAAACACATGGGCAGAGAAGTTGCCGAACCTCTGCGTGGTTTATTGTTTCTAAACAGGGTCATTGGGACACACAGGTGAGCTAATGCACCCCAAAAAGCATGGTTTGGTGCCTAACGAGTAGTAAGCCCTCAATAAATAGTTGCTTTGTTCTTGTCTGTGGCTTGCACTGAGGCAGAATGACCTTGAGCAAGTCACTTGAACTCTCTGAGCATGGTAAACTGCGCCACACATAAACAGTAGTTGTTGCTGCCTCTTAGGGCAGTGTGTAGAGTTTAACGAGGGAATTGCAGAACAGTGCCTGGCGTGTAGTAAGGGCTCAGCACGTGTCGCTATCCCGCACATCAGTGATATGACACTGAGGCCATGAGGGAGAGTTGCCCAGATGCTTGGGGAGAAACGCCCAGCATTGCAGGGCTGTCAAAGCATAGCCATGTCCACGTGCCTTCTCATCTCCCGCAGGCATTCTCTGAGATGACCTAATCTGCATCCGAAATTACAGATGGAGAGAAGGAGGCTCCAAAAAGCCAGTGAGTCAGCCTGAAGCTGCTGGCTTGTCAGTGGCGGAGCTGAGGTTTGCACCGCTCTCTGTGACTCCTGGTGGTCTTGTTTCCCTGAGGCTTCACCTGCCTTGTTTACCCTCCTCCTTCCAAGTGGAGGTCTCATGCCCATGTGTTTCTTGGCCTTGGCAGACAGGGTTTCTCTTGGGTTCTCTCTCTTCTTACCAGGTTGGATCCTTTCCCTGCTGGTGTGCTCCAAATTCCTTTCCCTTCGGGATCCGTATATATGTGGCACCTGAAATCATTACCTTTATCCCCAAATGGTGGACTTAAAGTGGCTTTAGATCACTGTGAACTTTCTAACATAATGAGGGCAAGGAACGTAACAAACAGCTGCCAGTAGTAGGTGACACTAGATATGTAGACAGATAGACAGTAGATAAACAGATAGATAGCTCTTCATCCACCCAGACCTGTCTATCATCTATCTATATATCTGTCTAACTCATCTGTCTATTTATCTATCTCAAGAGAGAAAGGGAGGGAAGAAGGAAGGGAAGAGAGAGATTACTCAGCGTTATGCCTTGTACCCAGCACTTTACCTACATGAACTTATTTAATCCTTCCAACAATAACTCTATGAGGTTGAAACTCTTATCGTTATTATCATCACTCCCATTTTGCAGATGAGGAAACCAAAACACAAAGTTAAGTCATTTGCTCCGGAAGCTGTAGAGGCAGGATTGGAACCCAGGCACTGGATGCGAAGCTCATAACCCATAGGCTTGTTTGCTTCTTGGCATCAGGTCAGGATTTCAAACCCCAGCTCCCAGCTCCCTGCCAGTGGCTCTTTCCCCTGACACTGAAAGCTTTTTTTTTTCCCTTGGGGGATGGCCTTCTTCCAGGCAATGTCCACTGTGGTGATTCTGTGATGCTGTCATTCCCATGTTTTCCATGAGTGAACTGAGGCTCAGAGTGGGGAAGTCACACCAGTCCTGAGTGCCTGAGCCGTGATGCTTCAAATCCGACATGGCTCCAGAGGCTCTAGCACCGTGCAGGATCAGTCCTGGGCGAGGAGAGGCCATAAGGTTTAAAGCTTGGCTTCTGCCTTGCTAGAGTTTAAAATTCAGTACTTCACAGCCCCAGCCCTGGACACGCCTGAGGAGCGGGACCCTAGCAGGCAGCAGGAGGACACTGCTGTGGGCAGCTGGCCTCAGTCCTGTATCCAAAGTGCGGGCCAGCCAGCTCTCTGCCTGGCATGGAGCTACCAGCACCTGCCAAGAACCAGGTCACTGCCCAGTGCCCTGACAAAAAATGCCAGTTGCAGCCCAGTAGGAAGCTGGGGCAAGGGGAAGGGGAAGGTGGTGGTGGAGACAGTGTCCTTAAAACTCCTGCCCTGGCTCCCGGAAAACAGACCATTTCTCTTTCTTTCCTTTCCCACAAGAAGAGGGCAAGTTGGGGGGTCAGTAGGGAAAAAGTTGCCTTGTGTATGCCAGGAAATCATTCTCCAGCTCAAAAATTAACCACCTGACATGGCATTTTCTTTCTCTCTCCACCCTCCTCTCACCTCTGCGTGTTTTGCTTGCAGACTTTAATCCCTGTGGTCATGTATTGGCTAAGCCTGAGAAGCTGGGATTTCTTTGGCAGAGGGATCATAAGGCTTCCTGTAAGAAAGCCAGACCTTGGAGCATATGTCTGGGCTGGGTGGGTGTGAGAAGGACTGAGGTGGGGACCAAGACTAGGATTAGGGTGGGCCACATGAGGTAGTCGGAGAGCAAGATCGAAGGAGGAGCTCACTCGGGGCCGTGCACAAGCTTCACCCACATGGCAGCCCTGCTCCCAACTCCTGCTGCCTGATAAAGCTCAGGACACAACGATCTTTCAATGAACTAAGAGAAAGCACAGCCTTAACTTGCACAATCTGCCTCTGGCTCACTGTGTGACCTCAGGCAAGCCACTTTCCTTCCAAGGGCAACCATTTCCTCTACTGTATGTACTAGAAGTTAGATGAGACCATGGTTCCTCCACTTCTTTCAGCTCTATGGACATTGACACTCTTGGAGCAAATAATTCTTTATTGTGAGGGGCTGTCCTGGACACTGCAGGGTGTCTGGCAGCATCCCTGCCCTATACTCACTAGATGCCAGGGGCACCCTCCACCAGTCATGACAATGAAACCTGTCCCCTGGGGGACATAGTCACCCCCTGTAGAGAACCACTGGATTAAATGATCTCAGCTTCATTCTGACTCTCATATTTTAAGATTTAAGAACAACATTTTTGAAGCCCACCTTTATGAAATTAACTGTATTATTAATAATAATGTTATTTAGTACAACATAATATATTTATTGAGCTACTGTATCAATCACTGGGTCAGTGGTTATCTTATATTAATAACTATCTCTCCGAGGAAGGTTCTATGGTCATATGTCTACAGCACACAAGGAAACTGAAAGTGAAGAGAGTTAACACGTCCACAATCAACAGCTAGAATGTGGAAGAATTGGGTCTTGAATTCAGGCTCCTCTGATTCCAAATTCCATTGTTTCAACTGTGCATATTTGTTGTACAAAGATTAGAAAATACAGATATGCAAAAGAAAACAGCACTTTCTGATCACAGAATTACTAGGTGGGAGGCACCTATGGTTTAAGTTAGTAGAACAAAGACTTTTCTATTCCATTCACCTTTCTGAAGCAGTGTGAAAACAGCCACAAAAGCAACAAAAGGAAAGAAGAATATGCCGTCTTTGATGAAAGAAGGAAAGACCGTACTCCCATCTTCCCAGCATATGGAGAAGAGCTGACCATGGCAGAGGACTTTGACCAAATTGCAGACAGAAATCAAAAGTGGCACATGTTTCTCCAGATCATGGGCAGGACTGGGAGTTCTCCAGAAGTGTTTTTGAACTCCAACACTTCCTAATACTGGGAAAGCCTGGAGCATGCACGTGAGGGAGAGTCCCTGAGATGCATGTGACAGTACAGCATTTAGATGAACTGACTGAGGAGGCTCCAAGACCCTTGTCAAGAAGTGGGATGTTGGCATGGCAGGTGGGAGAGATTGTGGATAGTGGTCACCCGTATGGCTGGAAAGGTTCTAGTTTTCTCTTCCAGTCAGTCAAAGAGACATAAATGCTAAAGAGACACCAAAGAACTGTGACCTTCTTGGGTCTTCACACTGAGTCAGGGGCTCCAGCTTGCTCAGAGGAGATGCATATTAGGGACCATGTTGGTGAGAAAGCATTCTGAGACAGTCAACAGAGCGTGGATACCTGGGGGCCAGCCTTTCCCCACACTTTCCTCCAACAAAGAACAGTCTTAAAAGAATGACCCCAATTCTATAATAAGCAGCCAGCATGAGATCTGCCAAAATGAGAGTGTGAGAAATGAAAAGGAAAGAAACACAAAATAGGAGAAAAAAAGAATAAACACTAGAAGATTTGTGTTATGAAGTAGGAGAAACTATTGGACAGAGATTTTTCTGTTTCATATATAAAAACAACATTGCCTGCCTAAAACAAATCTCAAAATAAGAAACAAACAGGGCAAAGAAGAGACATTAAGAAGCAGAGGGTGGTGAAAAGGCAGCACGCAGGAAGTGGAAGAGGGAAAATAAAGCGATTCTATTATAAATGCTCTATTAGAGCAAAATGGGGAAATATTAAAAACATAGAGACATGATATACAGGCTGAAAAGATTGAACAAAATCAAGTGAAAAAAAGAGTAATAAAGGATGAATGAAAAAGAATCAATACGGAAGACAGAGGAAATCCACCATCAGCATAATTGGTGTTACTGAAGAGGAAAATAAAACGGGAAACAATATTGGAATCTTTAATGGAAGAAAATTTCTCCTAAACAAAACTAAAACACATACAGGTTGAAAGAACATACTATCTTCCAGAAAAAAACATATAGACTCTCATCAACACCAAGACAAATTGTGGTAACATTAATGGACTTGAAGCTTAATCAAAAAACCTTAGGGATATCTAGACAAAAAATTCAAGTGAGCTATAAAGGGGGTGGGGTGGGAGAAATCAGCCTGGCCTCAAATTTCTGCAATAATTAAATATCTACTAATTCTCAGAGAAAAAAACAAGAATTTCACAGATATATCACTTTTGTATTCAGAGAATGCCTTCTTCCAAAAATATACACATATTTGTTGTTGAAATTTGGAAAACAGAGCATATAAGAAAGAAATCAAAATTTATTCATAACCTCATCCCTAGGATAGAATTGTCAATCACACACTTCAAAATGCTTTCACAGACATTTGTCCTAATGGAATCCACTGTGAGGTAGACATCCCAATATTATCATTTCTAATTAGAAGATGAAGAAACTTCGGCTCAGAGTGTTCAGTGATTTGCTGCAAGAATTCAGCAGCAAAACTACCTATGCCCAGGCTTCCTGGCCCTTGGGCCTGAGTTCTTTAGAACAGCTCCATCCTATAAAACTTTCTGTGATGTTGGAAATGGTCCGTATTTGCTCTGTCCAAAATGGTAGACACTAGTCCCCTGTGGCTGTCGAGCACTTGAAATGTGGCTAGTGTTACTAAGAAACTGGAATTTTAAATTTCTTTTGATTTTAAAGAACTTGAACTTAAATGCCACAGGTGGCCCAGAGCTCCCCTGTTTAGACAGGCCAGCTCTGGAAAGTTCCTTGGCATTCTTTCCCCTTCAAAGGCAGCTGACCGCATTCCATTTCAGCCTCCCTCCCAACCTCTTCCATATCAAGTTCTTTGAGTCTGGCCTCTGGGATCAGCCTTGATCATCACGACTAGGCTTCTTGCTTGCGCCACCTGTCTTCTCCAGGTGCAGTCTCTGTCAGGCCTTGCTGTCAGTTCGTTCAGCCCTAGAGATTTTAGCTGGGTCCCACTGGCTTCTGAAGGCAGAGGGAATAGTCTAGGAGTTGAGCCATGTTTTACCCGGAGCCGCTACTCCTTTTTCCCTGGGCCCATTCAGCAAGATTCTCCCTCCCCAGATGGAGCCTCTGGACAGAAACGAGTGGCAAGAAGGCAAACTGCTCACCCTGGGTTGACCCAGAAAATGAGTCTGCAAAATCAGACACCTCCCTCAACCTCTGAACTCTGAAGTTAAAATAGAAAGGAACAGTGCCTCGGGGCTATGTGGCCCCGCACTCCTTCCTGCCTGAATCTGCCCTTGAGGGCCCAGGGGAAGACTCTATTTTGTAAACACACAGGCTGAACCTCAGTGTGGCCCTGTGGCTGGTGTGAGTTCATGAAACAGGGGGCCCAGAGGCAGAGGCAGCTGGAGGTGCTGTTGGGTGCAGTAAAATCATGGACCCTCCTGGACTCCCCTCTGTGGTTCCACTGTTTCAAAACCAGGGCTGGGAGCGATGAGATCTACTCTTAGGCTCTGCATGGTCCTGAAGATATCACCCATCCTCTCCAGACCTCAGTTTATATCTTTAAAATGGGGATTTTAAAATGGAACAGGGGTTTTTAGCATAGAGCCCGGCGATCCCGACTAATCTGTCAACACCTTGACATTACATTCAGTATCCTGTGTGTGTGAGCACTTTTCCGGGGTTTTCATTAATTACCGCAGGGGTCCTTCCTTCTACTAATACAAATCACTTAAGTGAAAGGTCATAAATTGTGACTATGGGTTGGACACCACCTGCAGATGTAGTTTTTGTGTTTTTTTTAATTGACCCACAGTTTCCTTTTAATGAGCCAGTCTTTTAAAATTGTGAGATTTCACGTAGAAGCACAATTTCAAGTTTCTCTTGAAACATCAGGAGATCTGGCATCACGGGACCCACATTACGGCATCACAACAATCAGAGGAGCTGAGCAGCAGTCGCTGTCCTCGTGGCAGGAAAGGCCCCCGTGGTCCCCACTTCACCACAGTCCCCACCCCTCCCTATTGCCCTCATGACACTGAAGTCCAGTCCAGCTGTACGTTACCATTAAGCTTGGGCATTTTTATCCCCTGCTAAAATGATAATTTTCTGTACCCACAGCATTGTTGGAAGTGCAAATCAGACTTGAGAAAATGTGACTTTTCTGACACCACCCCACATTACTCATTCAAGTGTCCCCTGCATCTGAGTTTGAAGTGGCTGACTTTATATCATTTATTCATTCATCTAACAAATACCTATTGAGGCACTGAGGACAGAGGTGAACAAAGATAAAGCCCTGTTTGCATGGTGCTCATGGTCTGCAGGGAGGAGAGAGAGATAATAAGCGAATGAAGGAAAAGTAAACTTCGGCTCGCCGTCAGCGGCTCCACAAGGACGGAGCCGGACAATGTGCAGCAGACCACAATCAACAGTGTGATCAGAGACGGACTCCCTGAAGGGGGGACCTTTGAAGTGAGGGCTGAACAGCAAGGAGCCAGCCAGCCAGAGACAGGAGGGGGGTGGGTGGCGTCAAGAGGGCCAGGCAGAGGGAACAGCAGGTGCAAAGACCCGGAAGTGGGAACAGGCCTGGCCTGCTCGTCCTGAGAGCCCACCATTCAGCGTCTTACAGGCAGGCTGCAGTGCTCTAGTCCTTGCCTCTAAGTCCCCTGAGAGATTTTTGCTCTCCGGAAGTTAGTTTTGTTCTTAAGGCCTGGCAGAATGGGAAAGTGGGGGGATGAGGGGCAGCAGCACTTCCTACTAATTCTCCATCAGATGTCTGAATTCAGCTGGCAAATCTGAATCTATTTACCCACAGGAAGCTCAGCAGAGTGACTGCAAATGGGGACACTCGGGCCCTGCTCCAGTCCCTCTCCACCAAGGTAATAAAACACACTCTTGACCCACTTGCTGCCAGAGCCCCAAGTGGGCCAAAGATTGACTTCCCAACCCCTGCCATTTCTCTTGGGTCACCTCACCAGCTGACATGTGCTGTATCTGGAGTCATTTCTTCACACAGGGCTGAGTTGACATCCTGACAGGAGCATCCAGAGAGAGAGAGAAGAGAGAGGAGGGAGAGAAAGTGGGGGCGTGATGAAAGGGGAGAGTGGAAAAAGAGAGAGGGAGGAGGAAGGAGGGGGAGAGAGAAAGGGAGGGGGAGGGAGAGAGAAAGGGAGGAGAGGGAGGGGGAGGCAGAGAGAAAAGACGGAGTGGGAGTGGGAGGAATGAAGGAGGGAGAGGAGAGAAAGGAGGGAGGGAGAGGGGGAGAGAGAGAGAGAATATTGCAAAGCAACCCTTGCAGCCAGAATTTATTTATTTGTTATTTTTTTTTCCATTTATTTATTTTATTACATTTTAGGTTTTGGGGTACATGTGAAGAACATGCAAGATTGTTGCATAGGTACACACGTGGCAGTGTGATTTGCTGCCTTCCTCCCCATCACCTACATCTGGCATCTCTCCCCTTGCTATCTCTCCCCAGCTCCCCACCCCCCACCGTCCCTCCCCTATTTCCCCCCAACTGACCCCAGTGTGTAGTGCTCCCCTCCCTGTGTCCATGTGTTCTCATTGTTCAACACCCGCCTATGAGTGAGAACATGCGGTGTTTGATCTTCTGCTCTTCTGTCAGTTTGCTGAGAATGATGGTTTCCAGGTTTATCCATGTCCCTACAAAGGACACAAACTCATTGTTTTTGATGGCTGCATAATATTCCATGGTGTATATGTGCCACATTTTCCCTGTCCAGTCTATCATCGATGGGCACTTGGGTTGTTTCCAGGTCTTTGCTATTGTAAACAGTGTGGAGCCAGAATTTAAACCACAACCTTTCCTCCCATTTATGTCATGTACAGAATGAATACATTGCACAAAAGGACTCACAGCATGTCACCTCCAAAGCAGTTGGATTCAAATGTTTACAGCAGCTTATTCCGTGGTAGCCCCAAACTGGAAATAATCCAAATGTCCACCAGCAAGAAAATGTACAAATAAATTGCCATCTATTCACAGAATGAAATACTACTCAGCAGTAAAAAAGAATGGACTGCTGATACACGCAACTGCCTGGAGGAATCTCACAGACATTATGCCGGGCAAAACAGCCAGACACGCTTCAAGCTCATTCTTGTTGGTAAAATTAAAATTAAAAAACAACCAGAGACAAAAGTACATCCTGTAGATTCCATTATGTCCCAGAACAGGCAAAACCAATCTATAGTGATAGAAATCACAGCACTAATTTGGAGGGGATGTGGGAATTGACCTGAAAGTGGTATGCAGGAACTTTCTGGAGAGATGTAAATGTCCTGTATCTTGATTGGGATGGGGGTTATATGAACATATGTTAGAACTTTTATGTAAACTGTAGCCCAATGACTATAGCTCATGACTTTTTTTTTTTAAGTCATGTTTATTTTTTTCTCCAACTATTGCTCTAAAATATTTTCAGCGGGGGAAGTTCTTTTTCTATTACTTGGACAAAACCCCCTGCAGACACATGCCTTTTCCTATCACTCTTGAGATGTAATTAAAATTCTCCAATTACTTTAATACACAAACATCATCTCAATTCAGAAGCTAGAATGGTCAGTTCCAGGTGATCATCAAAACGTGGAACTCAATTTGAAGTGAAATCCTTTCTGCTCCCCTTCCTGGGGCTTTACAGGCGTGAAGCTGGGAAAGAAACAGGAAAGAGAGATCAGTCTCCTGAGTTCCCCCTTACGATCTTACCTCCTCTTCTTCCTTATTAAGCAAGGTTTGTGACAGCCACAGTGAAAGAAGCCAGGGGGCAGGAAGAGTGCAGGGGCACAGCAGGTACCCAACTCCTGCCCCCCGGCTTCCCTTTACAGCAGACACTTCTCTCGTGAGCATTACAGCGTTGGAGGACTAAAGGGTCCCCCCGCTTCTCAGGACACTTCACAGTCCTTCCCTTGGGTTTTTTCCCTGGCTTCTCCTCCTCTGGTTCCTGGTTTCCTATACATGGGATCTCCCTCAGGGGTTCTATATCACTTAGGAGCAGACCTCTTAGGCAGTGTCTTAAAGAGGCCTTGGGCTGAAACTCTCACCTCATAACCACATCTGATCTTTAGAAATACTTGGGCTTTCCCTCCTCACGTCTTTGGAAAGTTGTCCCAGCTAGGATTGAGGGATAACGCACAGGATGTTAAGTTCACTTTCAGATGAACAAGAAGTTGTTTTTAAAGTATAAGTATATCCCAAATAGTGTATGGGATATACTTATGCTAAACAATTATTTGCTGCTGTCCATCCTAATACTGATTGGATATTTGGGAATAGCTTGCCTTAGCTGTCCCCATCTCCCCCTTGTATAATAGCATAACACTAAGAGCAGCTTGCCTGGTGTCTACCTAGTGACAGAAATCACAGCACTATTTTGGAGGGGATAGTAGCAGGCTGTCCCCTACTCTCATCTCTGTGACTCTGGTCAGGTGACTTATTTCCTCTGTGCTTCAGTTGCCTTATCTGTTAAATGGAGATAATCATGGAACGTACTTCATAGGGCTGCTGTGACAATCACAATTAAACTGAGATCATATGCAGGTACAATTGTTTGGGCAGTGTCTCTCCTACAGCAAGTTCTCAGTGGGTATTGACTATTATTAGTATTATGATGATAGTGATTGTTTTTGCCATCACATGAAGAGAGGAAGCTCTAGAGCCTATAGATAGGTTATTTTCTGGAAAAACAGAGACAGAACTAGAAGGATAGGGTTCCTGTGAATGAAGGATTGAGAGGAAACGGGATGGTTATTATGAGTATGCCTTATGGGAAACAATGAGGCAGAGATGGGGAGTGACGGAGAAGCAGGAATGGAAAGGACAAGCCGGGGAGCTTGAGAGAGGTACTCCTCATCTAGAAATGCAAGAGATTTTCCGGCATGCTAGAGAGTAGAGAGGAGGGGGGCATTTGGCAAGAACACCCACCAATTATGCAGAAATACAAAGTGATAAAGAGAAAACTCTGATCAGACCACCACCTGGGTTCAAATCCTGACTGCCTCAGCAGCTGGTGGGCAAGTTATCTGACTTTTCTTGTTCGCCTCAGTTGTCCCATCAGTAAAACAGAGCTAATAATCTCTGCCTCAAAGGATTGTTGTGAGAATAACATGAGTTCATAAATGCAATTACTTGGAAATTACTTGCTGATTAATTGCAAGCGATCATTATACTTTGAGTCCCTTATATGTTTAAGAAAGAAGAGTTTACTAATCAGAATTCCTGTTTAGACTGTGCAGCTTGTAAGCCACAGCACTACCCTGGGACTGAATTACCTGGGACACAGTGTTATATGCATGACTAAATTGATGACTTTTTGTAATTTCTCCCCCCAAAAGAGGGGGCAAGTAATAGTACCTCCCTGAAGCCAGATGTGTTGGTGTATGTCTGTCATCCCAGCTGCTTGGGAGGCTGAGATAGAAGGTTCACTTGAGCCCAAGAATTCAAGACCAGCCTAGGCAACATAGCGAGACCTTGGTTCAAAAAGAAAAACAGAGTAAAAAAATGTCTCTCTGAAAAGGTTGTTAGGGGCATTAAATGAGTTAATACATATAAGATAGCTGAAACTTAGAGAATCCTCAAAAAATGTTGGTGATTATGATTGTCATTATACTGCAGTTATTCTCCTTCATAGTGATGGGAAGCTGGATAGAAAAAGGAACTCACCAGAGCTCGTCAGAATTGGTTCCAGGTGACTGCCTATCACCATTCTCAAACGTTCTATTCTATTTTCCTTTCTTTTAATGCCCCTATCAGGATCACCCAGGTAACAGGGTTATCCTTTCCTCATAAAATGGATTGGGAAATGTTCCCTTTTTCTCTGCTCTTGAAAGAGTTTGTGCAAGATGGGATTATTTATTCCTTCAGTGTTCGATAGAATTACCATTGAAGCCAGAAGGGCTTGGAACTTTTTTGTGGGAAGGTTTTTAATGATTGATTCTGTTTCTTCAGTAGACACTGAGATATTCAGCTTTTTAATTTCTTTTTCTGATAGTTGAGAACGGTATGTGTTTATCAAGAAGTTTCTCTGGTTATTTGAAATTATCCAAGTTATTGGTAAAAAAGTTGTTCAGACTATCCCTTTTGTATCCCTTTGATATTGTAAGATCTGAGCCATGTCTTTTTAAAATTGTTGTCATCTGTTAAGTTCTGACCTTAGAGTGTCCCTAGCAGGAAGCTATATTGCCTTCTTAAATTTGTAACTGGTGCTATTCATGAGGATCACACACACACTAGAAGGATGGGGTTCCTGTGAATGAGGGATTGGGAGGAAACACACACACACACACACGCACACACACGCGCGCGCACACACACACACGCACACACACACAACATACACCAATGCCTGTTGAGTTAGAGGAGCAAATTTGCAAGGATCCCCTACTGCTCCAGAAATCCACCCTCGTATTTTAAAATACAATCGGCAAATAAATTCTCAAGTGCCTGCTGGACAAAAGGGAGGCTCTGACCTTAGGAATCTGCAAAAGCCTTTATTCTCTAAGATTTTGTTTAAATAGCTCTTTCTAAGATAAGTGTTCCCTGCTCTCTCCCTTTATCCTCTAAGTTAAGTTAAATACTTTCCCCTAGGTGTCCCTAGCTTACTTATAACCATATCTGCAATGGGACATGTTGGTCCCATTGTAGTTATTTAAGTCTGCATCCACTGCCTGATCCCAGACTCTGAGCTCCTCGAGGGCAGATGTTCTCTTACTCATCTCTACCTCCTGAACTTCCAGCATGGTGGCCAGCAAAGAGTCAGGGTCACAACCGACTTATTCATTCACTCATTCCACACTCTCTGATACCAACCCCCTCAGTGTGTTGGGCACTGTGCCAAGTGCTGGGGACACAGACGTGAACAAGACAAAAGCAATGGGGTCCCTCTTCTCAGGGAACTTTCATTGTAGTCGAGGAGACAGCGTCCATAAATCATTTTGAATGGATGAACCTTTGCGGGTTACAATTTGGCAGCATTTCCACCCTGTTTTCCAGGGAGCATAAGTTGTGGAGGATTTTAAGAAATATTTCAATCTGTGGTCAAATGTATTTTGGAAACTTTGGGTTGGACAAAGTCAAATAAATGTATGTACTGCATGATTTGTCAGCCCTTTCAGTGTACTATTTATGGATTTTTAGGGGAGTGGTAGGGCGAACAGTTCCTGAAAAACTTACTTGGTTTTAGAACCCTTTCTTGTAAAGATACCACGTGACCTTGGATGTGCTGTGCTGGGAAGTTCCACAAAGACTTTGCTTGAGACCTCCTGGGTGGCCCCCTAGCAGCTGACTCAGCTGCCAGTTATTCTATCCGTGCAGAATGTACTCAATATATTTTTCTGGATTTGGAGTCACAGCTTCTTCTATTCCAGAACCATCTATAAGATGAGAGAAGTTCAAAAAAATGGAATTAAAAGACAAAAATAAAAATATAAACTTTGTTTCTCAACATAAGCCACCTCAAGTTGTAGACACTTTTATAATGATGATACCAGCTATTTAGTCCATCCTTTATTTATTTATTTTTTTGAGACAGAGTCTCACTCCATCACCAGGTGCCAGGCTGAAGTGCAGTGGCGAGACCTCAGCTTACTGCAACCTCCGCCTCCCGGGTTCAAGCAATTCTCCTGCCTCAGCCCCCCGAGTAGATGGGACTACAGGCGCGTGCCACCATGCCCAGCGAATTTTTTTTTTTTTGTAGTTTTAGTAGAGACGGGGTTTCACCATGTTGGCCAGGATGGTCTAGATCTCTTGACCTCATGATCTGCCTGCCTTGGTCTCCCAAAGTACTGGGATTACAGATGTGAGCCACTGCGCCTGGCTAGTCCATCCTTAAAGAACTAAGAGTCTGGGGAATTTAACCATCTCAATGCCATCTGTTTTTGCATTATTAAGAAAATGGGTCCTCTTTAAAGATTTTTAAAGATTAGAGAAGAAAAAGAAGTCAGAAGAAGCCAAATCAGGACCATAAGACAGATGCTTAATGATTTCCCATTAAAACTCTCACAAAATTGCCCTTGTTTGATGAGAGGAAGGAGCAGGCACATTGCTGTGGTGAAGGACTGGGAAGCTTTCCCTGGCATTTTTCTGCTAAAGCTTTGGCTAACCCTCATGAAACTCTCATAATGAGCAGATGCTATTGCTCTTTGGCCCTCCAGAAAATCAACAAGCAAAATGCCTTAAGTATCCTCCCAAAAATGTTGCCATGAATTTTGCTCTTGACTAGTTCACTTTTGCCATGACTAGACCACTTCCAACTCTTGATGGCCATTGCTTTGATTGTGCTTTGTCTTCAGGATCACACTGGCAAAGCCATGTTTCATCTCCTGTTACAATTCTTAGAAGAAATGCTTCAGGATCTTGATCCCATTTGTTTAAAATTTCCATGGAAAGTTCTGCTCTTGTCTGCAACTGATTTGAGTGCCTGCTATGTGCCAGGCACTGTTCTTGGCACTGAAAACAGGATCCCTGCCCTCCTAGAGCTTGCATTCTAATAGAGGAGAAAACATATAGAGCTTAACCGGTTACACAAAAGAACATGAAGCAGGATAAGGGGCTGGAGACAGGGCGTCATGCTGCTTCTGTACCAGGAGCCAAGACTCAAGAGGAGAGGTGGCTCCATCTCTCCAAAGCTGTGTGTCTTCAGGAAGGCCCTTTTGCCTCTTTGAGCTGTGGAAACCAATTGTCCCTAGCTGATACTCAGGTTCCCAGCCTAAGAAGGCCAAAGTGGCCTTGGCCAGGTCTGAAGCCTTGGGTCCACGGCTCCCCAGGCAGTGACTAAAGCTCTGTAGGCAGAATGTTGGGATTCCAGGAGCTTCTCTTAACAGGGTGCTGTTTATTGTGCCACTGCTTCCCCACATCCTTACTTGCGGTGCTGGGAATACCTGGGACAGGCCTGCCCTCTGTTTGTCTCTGTGGAATTCTGGGATGATGGCCGTTGGCTCTGAGCACACATTGAAGATTTTCCACAAAAGAGGGCTTTTTTCCACAAAAGGGCCTCCGCTTCTTGTGGGGGGAGTTTTGGGGTTCTGGAAGCAACTCTGACATTCACCTGCTGACTCTCTCTTCCCCTCTCTGGTCCCAGTCTCCACATCTGTGGAGCCAGGGAAATGATAGGGGCTTGGTGATGATCTGATGATCTGCCATTGAATTCCCAAATCGTGGAGGCTTAGGGGCTGCCAGGGTAGGTGGAAGAGAGGGAGAGAACAGAGAGGCCCATGGACAGCTCCTCATCCCACTTCTCCAGAAAAGGGCCTTTTTTTCTGATTTTTACATTCAAGGTGTCTGTTTTATATATTGTGATCCAATATATGATTTTGCTTGAACAAAGGGCTAGGGTTTGTAAGTATTTATAGACTCTGGTCTTGTGATTCTCAAAGGCATCTTACCTCTGAGATGCAGGGATCTGCCTGATTTGGGAAACTGAAAGAATGGTGACAGATCGAAACTTAGGGATTTTTTAATTGTGGCATTTGATTCTATATTATTGCTTTGCTTTCAACCTTTAACGTGTGTGTCCAATAACCTAGGTTCTTGGGATATTCATTTCAAGTTGAGTTAATTTGTTGTACAGTCATTTTTCTCTGGACCCCAACAAATACATTTTAGGTATTCTGAAGGATAACTTTGTATTAACTCTGACAGCTTATTTAATTTTTTCTCTAAAACAATATATCTTAGGTCAATAGGAAAATAGGAGGTGCTGTACAGAAATTCCCTCTGTGGGAGACTTGTGCACATCTGTAAATTTCATGAGTGAATGTGAGCACTGATACAAAAGCTAAGGGACTTGGGAATCTGGACATTTTCCAATGTAGGGTGTTTTGAGCAGAGTCTCGGGATGTGTTTTTTAAGATATGGAAACTGGTGACAGTGTGTCTTCCCCATCTCAGTAAATGACAACACTACCTTCCCACTGCTGAGACCAGCAACTTTGGAATTGCCCTTGGCTTCTCTTTCCCTCACATATCACAACAGATCTATCAGCCAGGCTGTCAGACGTGACCTTGGAAATAGATCGAGAATTCAGCTACTTCTCACTACCTACACCACAATGTACACTAGTGGCCAGTGTCTTTCACTTGGATTGTTGCCACAGCTGTCTGATGGGTCTCCGTGGTCCCTCCCTGGCCTCCCTGTAAGATGGATTAACTAATCACACGTCTGCCACGTAACTTGATACCTGCCCGGTTTCACTGAGTGTATGTTCTATGAGGGTGGCTCTTAGGATGATGCTTTGTTTGGTGTCCTGTGAACATGGAATAAAGTCAACAAAACTTATCATGAGTAGGAAGTAAGAGCCATAAGATGGCTCCAGATGGGACCAAATCCCAGAAAAAGTTCATGTTTCCTAGAACATGCAAGATCGCTGCCTTGAGAGGACATAAGAGAGCAAGGGCAGGGCAGGAATAGTTTCATTCCACCAGTGACCACACAGATAATAAGACATTAGGTATTATGAATCCTGTGGGACACCGATGCATCAGATGTGAGGTCGTCATTATCACTCTCATCATGAGAACAGGTGTGTAGTTTGACAGGTTTTGATAAATGTGCACCCTAATGTAGCTACCACTCCAATGTAGGTCTAGAACATTCCCTTCAGCCCAAAAGGTTCCTCTGTGCTCCTCTGCAACCCCTACCTACACCCCCACAACATAGACTTTCCACCCTAGCCCTGGCAACCACTGTTCAGACTTAATTTTGTCTGCCTTTTATTGATTCTAATATTCAGCTGAGAACAGCAGCAGGGCACTTGCGTGAAGGTCTGGCTGTGGAGGTAGATTGCCTTGGTCTACCCCGGTCTGTGCAGCCTTGCTAATGACCTCCTTGCATCTCAGTTTCCTAATCCATCCAGTGGGGATAATAATCATACCTATTTCCCTAGGACTTTGTTAGGAATAAATAGCACTTAATAGCCCAACAGATAACAGCTACCGTTACTGTTTGTGGAGTATGCATTTTGTGTTGGGCATTGTGCTAAGTACTGCGTAAGGATGTGGCAGCTGCTCCCTGTGCCCTCTCCACGTCCCCGCTGGTGCTCACCATTCCCGCACACACCAGCAGCTTCTTACTGCATCTGAGATGCTCTGAGGGAGCATTTCCTCCGGCTGCAGGAGCGGGCTCAGGCTGCACATAAGGAGGCCAGAAGTGCTAAAAGTTAATCATACGTGTCCCACGTAACTTGATATCTACCTCAACCAATGATGGCCAGGAGTTGGCAGATAAATGCTTCAACTTCCTTGCCTCCAGTTGAGACAGCTCTAAGGCATGGTCTGCCCTGTCCCCCAGGGTTCTCCATCAGAATTGAGCTCCAGGTGTCCACAGTGGTGACTTTCTCATGGGACACTCTCTGTATAGGGTTCCTGCTGTTTCACTTCCCCAACGTCCTTCCAGAACCTCCTGGGATCCCCTATCGAGTAAATTATTCTCATTTTCATCTTTATCTCTAAGACAATAGTGTATTTCATTTAATTCTCAGACAGTCCTATGTGGTGGACCAAAATAGCTTCCTCATTATATAGGTGAGCAAAACGAGCCTTAGAAAGATGATATCACCTGCTTAAGGTCAATGCCTTAAGGCACGCACCTGCTCCGCTGTTGCCCTGAGAATGAGCCGGGGCAGACCCCGCCCCGGGCCTCCTTCCGGGTCTTCCCGAGCCTCTCAGACCCTCTGAGCATGCCTCTTCTCCTGCAGGAAGGCCGCTGCCTGTTCATCATCCTGCTCATGGCGGTGTACTGGTGCACGGAGGCCCTGCCGCTCTCGGTGACAGCGCTGCTGCCCATCGTCCTCTTCCCCTTCATGGGCATCTTGCCTTCCAGCAAGGTCTGCCCCCAGTACTTCCTCGACACCAACTTCCTCTTCCTCAGCGGCCTGATCATGGCTAGCGCCATTGAGGAGTGGAACCTGCACCGGCGAATCGCCCTCAAGATCCTGATGCTCGTTGGAGTCCAGCCGGCCAGGTAAGAACAGGTAACAGGTCCAGACTACAGTGGGGAGGCGGAGGGACCGCCGCTCTGAAGCCTATACCTGCTTTTCTTGGTTTACTCGTCCAGGCCAGGAAACTCATCAGTTCCTACCATTCATTCCTCAGCTATTCAGCAAGCACCCGCTGCATGCTAGACACAGCACTAGGCCCATCATGGGGAACTTTTCTCAGAGGTGCAGAAGAATTACCTGGGGAGAGGGTTGAGATCCTGACCCCCAGGCCCCACACCCCGGGATTCCAGTCCCTCAGTTTTGGAGGGGGCTACACTGAGCGTATGACCCGGACTGCTCAGGGCTGAATCCCAGATGACCTGCTCTGAAAACTGACTTAACGTCTGTCTGCCTGTAAATAGGATGTCGTGGCACCCGCCACTACATTAGATGAGTGAATGCAGGTAAATCCCCTAGACTTGGGCAGGCAATGCTGGCTGTTAGCATTCTTGTTTGCTATTTACCTGCCTAGGTAATGAAGGTCAGATGGGAGTTGAAGGTGGGGGAGGCGAAGGAGGAGGGAAGATGGCCTTGGAGGGAAAGGGAGGCAGGGTCCAATCCCAGAGAGCCTCAGGCCCTCTGGCTAGGATTTCGGCTTTTATTCTTAGAGGATTGGGTGGCCTTTAAAATAGGGGTGTTATTTTCATCTTAATTTTTGTTCCATGAACCCCTTTGGCATTTGGTGAATCTCAAGGATCTTCCCAGAATAACGTTTTTAAATGCATAAAGCCCATCAGAGTTTGAAACAACTACAGCAAAATGCAATTACCTAATTTTTTTTTAAACCCAGACACCTGTGCCCTGGTGCCATCGAAACTACTTAATTAACACAGCAAATGGCAAGACCCAGCAATGGGCCTAATCACACCCATAATGTTGAGCAGCTTTGAGTGCCGATGATATTTCAGGACGTCTGCAATGATTATAATGTGACATAAAAATGTCAGGGATCTTGCCAGGTGCAATGGCTCACGCCCTGTAATCCCAGCTCTTTGGGAGGCCAAGGCAGGCAGATCATTGAGGTCAGGAGTTCAAGACCAGCCTGGCCAACATGGCGAAACACCCGTCTCTACTAAAAATACAAAAAATTAGCTGGGCGTCGTGGTGCTGCTTGCAGTCCCAGCTACTCAAAAGGCTGAGGTGGGCAGATCGCTTGACCCCAGGAGGCGGAGGTTACAGTGAGCCAAGATCACGCCACTGCACTCCAACCTCAGTGACAGTGAGACCTTGTCTCAAAAAAAAAGAAAGAAAGAAAAAGAAAAGGAAAGAAAAAAAAAAAGAAAACGTCAGAGATTTTTTTGGGTGTGACAGAGCCTCAGGCACTGCTCATACGCCTGAACTTTGTTGCCTGTTTATCACTGAAGGAAATGCTTAATTTGATTAGATGTTAGCAAAATGAAGATACACATTTCCCCCCAATCTAGTTCTGAATTATATCCATAGACTTATTGTTATAAACCTGGGCTTTAAAGGGTTCTAAGCCAGGGAGGGATATGGCCAGATCTGCTTTTTTAAAGATTCCTCTTAGCTGCCTAGCAGAGATCAGATGGGAGGGGACGGGTGTGAGAAGTTGATACATTCCAGTTAGAAGACCACTTAGGGTGTCCTAACAAGAAACAGTAGCAGCTTAGACTAGGAGGTGGCAGTGGAGATGACAAATTGGATATATTTGAGAGCTGTTTGGGTGATAAAATCACATCTATGGAACTGATTCCAATGCCAAGTGGAATTTGATCTCCAAGGGCACACCATGGTGTGAGAGCCCACATGAGAGGTAGGCAGAATAGGGGGACACTTCCTGGAGGAGGTCATGACATTTGAGCTTGACTTTGAAGAATGAGTAGGGCTGCTCTTAAACATATTCTAAAGTTACAGTAATGAAAACAGTAAGACAAGTCTGGAAACAGATTTTTGAAACACAGAATAAATCTAAAGGAAATCCAAATCAGTAGGGAAGGATTCTCCAATAAATAGTGGGAGCTGGGATAATTGGTTTGTTCCATGAAAAAAAATCTCTTTACATCTTACTTTGTACTATGCATCTCAGTAAATTTCAGGTGGATTCAGAGTTCAATATAAAGAAAAAAAAAATCCTGAGGCTTAGATTCTGTTGGTGGGAATGGACCAACCAGAAGCAGGGAGGCAGGAGAGTTAAAGTGTGTTGGATGTTACTGAGAAGTTCAGCAGAATCTCAGCAGGGGGTGGCTGGTAAGAGTGGGAGGAGCAAAGGGGGAGGAAGCTAGGAAGGCCATGAGAGAAACATGGTGGAATGTCTTGGTTCCGGGGCAACTTTATTCTGAAATGGGTGTCATTGAGGATTTGGGGGCAAGAAAAAGAAAACATCAGGCTAGGGATGTCTTTAGAACCTGGGTACCTGTGGACAGTTCACTTAAATGCATTGAACCCCAGTTTTCCTAGATCTGAAATAAACCTCGTGAGTGGATTTGGTTTCTGCTTGGAGTCTCAAGCTTCCATCTGTAAAATGGATGGTTGGATTCCTCAGGGATGGCAAACTGGGACCACAGGATCTCTTGGGTCCCGGCCTCTGGATTTGCCTGTAATGCCATCTGTTCCGCAGGCTCATCCTGGGGATGATGGTGACCACCTCATTCCTGTCCATGTGGCTGAGCAACACCGCCTCCACTGCCATGATGCTTCCCATTGCCAATGCCATCCTGAAAAGCCTCTTCGGCCAGAAGGAAGTTCAAAAGGACCCCAGCCAGGAGAGTGAAGAGAACACAGGTGAGGCTGTGCAAAGGCATTGGGGCCAACTCCACCAGGGTTTGGAAGTGGGAGTGGAATGTTCAAAGGGAAGGCCAAGGGCATGCACACTTATTGAGTACCTACTGTGTGTCAGGTGTTTTAATTATGATAATGACTGACCGTCAGATACAAAATCATGTACCTTGTTTTGTAAAAAAAATTTCTACTTATTAAGCACATACTATATACTGAGCACTGAGTTAAACTCTTTACATACGTTATCTCCCTCAATTCTCAAAACAGCTCTATAAAGTAGGCACTATAATTAAACTGTGTTCTACAGCATTCAAAGAAATGCTCAGCATCACCAGCACTGAGAGAAATGCAAATTGAAACAATGACATTTTAATCAATGAGACAGGCAGAAATAAGAAAGCTGGTGAATCCCCATGTCGGCAGAAATGGGAACCACAGGAACTCTTGTGCACTGATTGAAAGACTGTAGACTGGGTTAGCATTTCTTAAGGATCTTCTGTAAGGATTTAATGTCATTAAATGTGTTTATACTCTGTAACCCACAGTTTTGCTCCCAGACACCAAAGGAATTCTCCCATAGGTCCAGGAGGGAACACACACAGTGATATTCACTGTAGCGTTCTCTGTGTGGGGGGAGTTGCTGGCTACGTGGGCTTTATCGCTAGTACAAGCAAAGGCAAATATGGTGGGTACACACCATTGAGCATTACGCTGCTTTGAAAGGAGAGGGCCAGTATGGTGGCTCACACCTGTAATCCTAGCGCTCTGGGAGGCCAAGGCAGGTGGATCACAAGGTCAGGAGTTCAAGACCAGCCTGGCCAGCATGGTAAAAACCCTATTTCTGCTAAAATTACAAAAATTAGCTGGACATGGCACATGCCTGCCATCCCAGCTACTCGGGAGGCTGAGGCAGGAGAATTGCTTGAACCAGGACCTGGCAGGTGGAGTTTGAAGTGAGCCAAGATCACGCAGCCTGGGATACAAAGCTAGACTCCATCTCAAAAATAAATAAATAAATAAATAAAAGAAAATAAAAATAATTAGTGAACTAAATAGTTCTATAAATAGATCTCATAGAGCAGTTATGATTGGGGGTAAAAACTAGAATGAGATCTAGAACACAACTTCAATATGTAAGCTGAAAATACACATGAATAGCAAAACATTTTATAAGAAATGTGTAATGAAAAGCTACACAGTAAACATATCGGAACAGTTGCTACAGAAAGGGTGAGAGTGGGATATGGGGAGAGAAAAAGCTAAAGAAACCCAATCAATTATAGAAAAGAGAAGGTTTGTGCAGTAAATAGTGATAATGTATTATGAACAGAGGGATTGGGTTCCCTCAATCCTCTGAAATTGTGTTCTTAACAAAACAAAACATACACAGCCATTGTATTTTTAGGTGACTACCTACAGGCTCTGAGAGGGAGATGATTTTCCCAAATCATGTAATGAAGTTAAAGAAGCTCAGGATCAAGTCAGAGGCACAAGGATGTCATGACTTTTCATTGGCGACTCTGTGGTTCCCTTGGTCTTACGGTTTGCAAAGTAGCTGCCACATCATGTCACTTTAAAATATCTTACCTTTAATTTCTATAACTGTCTTCTAAAAGGAAGCTTTGAATCGGTACATACGTGGGCAGAAATGGCTGGTTTAACCCCAGCATCGACTCTTCCTTTGTTCTGTTAGGAAAGGCTGAATCTCCCAGCTCCCCTTTGATTAGATGTGGTCAGGTGACTAAGTCTGGTCAATGGCCTATGAGTGGAAATGATGTGTGCAGTTTCTGGGCTCTGCCCTTCCTGCTGGATGGAATGTGAATATGATGGCACCTGGGATCCAAAGACAGAAGCCACATCTCGAGAGATAGACGGCAGATCTGCCCTGTGGCCTTGTGTCATTTACCCCAAGGAACACGACAAGCATTATCCATGAAACCATAGGTTTGGGTGTTAGTTCCATTTTTTCAAATAGGAATTAAATTAAATATATATTTGTTAAAATTTAAGTGTTGATCCATGAACCATCGAAGTTCATCTCACTGACAGTCCCATGATTATTTCCCTGTCATACCCTAAGGGGTCCTGCTGATTTTATTTTCACGACAGTCCTGAACACTGGAATTGATTATATGTACTTTGCAGATGGAGTTTGGAGAGGTGAGATGATGTGGTCAGAATCATAGCATTGATCCAGTAGCAGAGCCAGCTCCACGCAAGGGCAGAGTCTTCCACGAGGAAGGGAGGAGAAGCTTTATCACATGGATTAACAAACTTTCTCTATAAATGACCAAATAGTAAATACTGCAGGCTTTGTGAGCCGCTCTGTTGCAACCACTCAACTCTGCCCTTGCAGAGAGAAAGCAGCCACAGACAAAACAAACAAGCAGGCGTGGCGATGTGCCAACACGATTTTATTTATGCGTGCTGAAATTAAAATTTTATATAATTTTCACATCAGGAAATATTCTTCTATAGATTTTTTCCAACCATTGCAAAATGTAAAAGCCATTTCTAGTTGGCAGGTCACACAAGAACGGGTGATGGGCTGGATCCGGGGTGCATATTGTAGGTGGCTGACCCCTGCTGTACAATATTGGCTTTCTTGATTTTCAAACTGTTTCCCCTAAGAGAATGGCCTGACGGTCACCCTGAGGTGGCAGCAAGCACCTGGGCCTCTGCCCTTTCCCCCATTTCAACCCTCGTTAGGCTCACTTTATCCATTTTATACACTGGACTTCCAAGCAATAATAACCAGTGTTTACTGTGCACAGACTCTTAGGTGGGCCTTGTATCTGAATGAGATGGAGCAAGCATCGACCTCATTTAGAGAAACGGAATTGAGGAAGGAATTGAGAAGAGTACCTCCCACCCCCGGTTACCCAGTTTCCAAACAGTGGCTCTGGTATTTCGAATCCAGGCTGGCTGACCAGAGCCTGCGCTCTCAGGCTCCATTATTCTGCCCCCCACATGAGACTCTGAAAGTGGCCAAGCAAAGTACTGAAAGCCAAGTCCTTCATTATGAAGATGAAAAATCTGAGACTCAGGAAGGGGAAGGGACTTGTCCAAGGCCACACACAGTGGTGGCCGTGCAGTGAAGTCCGGAGTCTTTCCCCCCATGCTGCAGGATGTCAGGAGGGAGGGGACCCTGGTGGCTGGGATAGATACCTACCTTTACAGGCTGTGGGATCAGGGAGCAGGAATTGGTTAATGATCAACCCCTAAGACCTAAAACAAGGCTAATTCCAATGCAAAGAGAGCTATTCACTTTCACCAGTTCTGAGCTTTGACCAGGTGGCAGGAGGTGAGGACAGGGGTGGAGGGAGTAGAGATTCTGCCAGTGGACTAGGAGAGGGACCGGGAAATTCCTCGGGGCTTTAGGTTTATGAGGACATCTGTAGCAGCAGCAGCAACCATAATTATAATGTGAGCAAGGCTCTCATGTTCTGAGCAACCACCACATGCCAGATACTGTGCTAATTTGTGTGTGTGTGTGACGGAGTCTTACTCTGTCCCCCAGGCTGGAGTACAGTGGCACGAACTTGGCTCACTGCAAACTCTGTCTCCTGAGTTCAAGCGATTTTCCTGCCTCAGCCTCCTGAGTAGCTGGGATTACAGGTACATGCCACCATGCCCAGCTGATTTTTTGCAGTTTTAGTAGAGATAGGATTTCACTGTGTTAGCCAAGCTGGTCTCGATCTCCTGACCTTGTGATCCACCCACCTCTGCCTCCTAAAGTGCTGGGATTACAGGGGTCAGCCACCGTGCCTGGCCTGTGCTATTTTTTTTAATACTCATTAGCTCATCTAATCTTCATAATTGCACTAGGAGGTAATGATGCTCATTATATAGATAAAGAGACTGAGACTCAGAGAGGCAAAATGATTTGCCCAAAGTAACGTGGTGATTTGCTGAGTTCCGTCTGAATCCAGAATCTATGCTTCTAAGCACCTTGCCGTGGGGCCTGGTACAGAGAAGGCAGAACCTAGGGCAGGGTGGGACTATCTAGATAAGACTTTAGAGGTCCTCAGCCTTGGAGGGCAGCGCTGCTGCCTTTCTCTGGTTCCTTTACCCAGTTCTGTGCCCTGCACTGCCTAGGGCACCCAGGGGCCATGTGAGTGATGGCTTCGCCAACGTCCCCCTGCATGGATGCTCTCCTTCGATTCTCTGCCACCCTGTAGGGAGGCTGTATTAGCATGTCCATTTTACAGAGGAGGAAACTGAAGCTCCAAGGTATGATTGGCCCCGTGTCCCTTGGCCAGTAAAAGGCCCACCTAGATTTTGTTTTTGTGTTTTAGAACAGAGTCTTGTTCTGTCTCCCAGGCTGGGGTGTAGTGGTGTAATTAGCTCAATGCAGCCCCAAACCCCTGGTTCAAGTGATCCTCTAGCCGCAGCCTCCCAAAGCACTGGGATTACAGGCGTGAGCCACCACGTCTGGCCCTCCACCTGGCTTTTGAATCTAAACACTTTCACCTCCTTTCTCTGTCCATAGAAAGCTAGCTTGCCGTCTGCATCTTTCTTTTATAGAAAGGTCCAGGACGCCACCCTTCACAACACACAGGTGTTTTACATTGGGCGAAGCGTTGTCCTCCTTCAGACTTCATCCGTAATGCTAACCCACCTCCTGCGACTTTCCTCATCTATAAAACAAGAACACTGACTCTTGCATGAGAAACGAGAGCCAGGTACATAGGAAGTGGTTAATATGTGGCAGTTGTATTAAAAACGACCTCTGAGACGTCCCGGAATCGGAGGCACAGGTATTAAGACCTACCTTGATGCGCATCGACATTGCCCCTCCTACTTGAGCGGGATTTATTCGCTTCCTGGTTGACAATCTGTTTCCTCCATGGACTCCAAGCTCCACGAGGGGTGTATCAATCTTTTTCAGTGTTGTGAATCTTCACTGGTGCAGCCTTGTTCCCCTAAGACACTGTTGGGATATAGTAGATGTTAAATAAATGTGTAGAATTAATGAATACGCAAATAGGCCATTTAACTAATTGTTCTATGCCTCAGTTTCCTCAAACCTAAAACAGGGATAAGAATCCTCACTACCTAGGCTGGCATGAGTGCTAAATGGATGAATGGACATAAACCTGCTTAACTTGGGGCTTTTGACCTTCCCTGGAGTGCTTTTTACCTAACTGACACAAGAGCTCTTTCCTGAGGGCCTTCTTCATGTCAGACTTTAAGAACACCTCGGGCATACCAGGGAGGCTAGATCAGTTATCAGTTTCACATCAGACCTGCTGAGTGCCAAGTGGGTGCCTTGGAGATGGACCGAGGTTCAGGGGTAGGGGATCCAAAGTTCTACATATAAGCCTGACTCTGCCACTGACTCATTGGGTCCTCTTGATCCCAACTTTAGCCCACCTCTCTGGGCCTCAGTTTCCCCTGTTGTAAAAAGGAAGGTAATAAACATTGCGTAGCTCTCTAAGGCTGCTTGGAGACAGCTGTAAGGTTATAAATGTGAGAGTTCTCAGTCCCGTGGCCTGACACAGACTCATGGATTGGTATGATTTGAATAACACTTTACAGAAGAATCAAGCTTCTAACCAACCGGCGATTTCTGGACCCAGAGAAGTCTCTCTGGGGCCTTAGCCTTATTGGCCTGTTTCCACGTGGTCTCTTGGGCCACTGAGATCACAGGAAGCACAGGGGTGGATCCTGGGTAAATGCCTAAGAGCTCAGCTCAGCATCAGGCTTTCCAATTTCATCTACATGACTTCATCATCATCAGAAAATAATACCTGTTATTAACTTTTTTCACATTACCAGTCTCTAGGGAAAAGGCAAAACTCCTTCCTTCCTGATCTTACATGATAAAGCTAATTACCGTTTAGAGTTCTGCATGTATGAATACCCTCCACTACCTTATTTATACCACATACAATCTCTTATCAGGGCTCTTCCAACTCAGATGCAGAGCAAACGGGGCCAGGTGAGGGCTGTGGCCAGCTGCTGAGCTCAGTTTCCCTATCTGTAACCTCAGACAAGTTGCTGCTCACCCTGGCTGCATAAAGGACTCACCTGCACAGTGCCCAGGTGGGAAGATGGTAGAGTGAGCTAGAGATGGTGGGGGCTGGGAGTCACCAAGTCAGAGTTTTTCCTGTCTGGCCATCCCCCGGGGAGCAACTTTGCCCTCCACATTAGTGTGTTATTAATAGCCCCTCGCTTCCTACTTCAGTGCCCTGGACCCTGGCCTCGTGCGTGGCGTGTGGACCTGTTCCCAGCACTCATGCCCAGGGGCCCTCATCCGTAAGGCTCAGAGCAGCTGACTCGACTTTCACCCTTAGACCCCTGCAGGTGACCAACAAGGCCAGTCACAGAAAAAATGACACGGCCAGCCACCATGGAATCTGGTACCAATGGGGTACCACGAGAGCAGCCCAGGGTGGGGAAGGGACTTCCCCAAGCTGCTGGGTGAGACAAGGAATGTCCACGTGGCTGGGTGTGTGGCCTGACATCCCTGTGAAGGAAAATCCCATGTAAAAAAGAAAAAAAATCAAACTTGTTTTGTGTCCTGCATAGGCTCCTTGAAGAGCATCAGTGGCCTTCACCAGAGACCCGAGGAACATGCTAGTCATGAAACAAGCTGAGTTATCATTTATGGCAGCAGGGAGGGGGCACGCAGGCATGAGCCACCCTGAGTGTCTTAGGATGGGGGTGTTAAAAGGAACTCAAGACAGGATCAGGGCTGGAGGTTGGGCACTGTGGGAGACCAGAGGCAATTCTGACCTGGGTAAGGAAGGAGCAGTCACTCATTTAGCAAGAGAGAGGGGTGCTCGGGATTTTGAGGGTGGTAATACGACCTTGCTTATGACTTTGTCTGAGGTCAGTGTTCTGTTAGATTGTGGAAGTCCAACAGGAGAACAAAGTAACCTGGCTCTGAGAGTCAGACTCGTTCCCGGTGCCAGGGGCTCTGTTTTGTTATTTCTCAGGGGTAACCCACATTTACTGAACCTTTGCTAGCACTCAGCTTCCTGTTAAATCAATCCTTCCTTCCCTCCCTCCCTCCTTCCTTCCTTCCTTCACTCCTTCCTTCCTTCCTTCCTTCCTTCCTTCCTTCCTTCCTTCCCTCCCTCCTTCCTTCCTTCTTTCACTCCTTCCTTCCTTCCTTCCTTCACTCCCTCCCTCCCTCTTTTCTTTTTCTTTCTTTTTCCTTTCCTTCCCTTCCCTCTCTCCCTTCGTTCCCTCCCTCCCTTCCTCTTTCCTTCTTTTTCCTCCCTCCCTCCCTCCCTCCTTCCTTCCTTTCTCTCTCTCTTCCTTTCCTTTTTTTTCTTTTTGAGACAGGGTCTTGCTCTGCCACCTAGGGTAGCGTGTGGTGGCATGATCACCGCTCACTGCAGCCTCAACCTCCCTAGCTCAACCAGTCCTCCCACCTCAGCCTCTCAAGTAGCTGGGACTACACGGACCTGTTAAATTCTTTATATCAAGATTGACAAACCATGACCCTCCACATCCAGCCTGCTGCTTATTTTTTATGCAGCCTGGGAGCTAAGAATAGTTTTCATATTTTTAAATGGTTGAAATAAATCATAAGAAAAATATTTTGTGACATGTGAAAAATTATATGAAATTCAAATTTCAGGCCAGGGCTGGTAGGTCACGTCTGTAATCCCAGCACTTTGAGAGGCTAAGATGAGAGGATCACTTGAGCCCCAGAGTTAGAGACCAGCCTCAGAAACATAGACTTCCACTCTACAGAAAAATACAACAATTAGCCGGGCATGGTGGCACACACCTGTGGTCCCAGCTACTTGGGAGACTGAGGTGGGAGGATCACCTTTGTCCAGGACGTCGAGGCGGTTGTGAGCCATGATCGTGCCACCGCACTCCAGCCTGGGCAACAGAGCAAGACCCTGTCTCAAAAAAATTTTTTATGTCCCCCAACTAAAGTTTAGCCAAACCCAATCACCGATGTGTCATCTGTGGCTGATTTGCTGCTCCCATGGCAGAGATGTATTGTTACGGCAAAGACCTGATGGTCCCCAAAACCTAAAATGTTTATTGTCTGGTTTTTTACAGAAGAGGTTTGCTCATCCCTAGTTTTAGTAGGTTAACTTTTTTTTTTTTTTTTTTTGAGACGGAGTTTTACTCTTGTCCCCCAGGCTAGAGTGCAAAGGCGCAATCCCAGGTCACTGCAACCTCTGCCTCCTGGGTTCAAATGATTCTCCTGCTTCAGCCTCCTGAGTAGCTGGGATTATAGGCATGCACCACTATGCTCAGTTAATTTTATATTTTTAGTAGAGGCGGGGTTTCTCCATGTTGGTCAGTTTGGTCAGTCTGGTCTCAAACTCCCAACCTCAGGTGATCCACCGGCCTCGGCCTCCCAAAGTGCTGGGATTATAGCCGTGAGCCACCGCGCCGGCAGTAGGTTAACTCTTAATCCTCTTGATGATCCTGGAAGTGTTACTTCCATTTTATGAGTTAAAGAACTGAGGTAGGGGGAGATTAAGAGATAGAGCCTAACCAGGGTTTCTCAACTTCATTATCAGTGGCATTTGGGTGGGATGAGTCTTTGCTGGGGTGGGCTGACCTATGTATTGCAGGAAGTTTAGCAGCATTTCTGGCCTCTAACTGATAGATGCCAGTAATTCTTTGCCCTTCCACCCAACTGTGATAACCAAAAATGCCCCCAGACACTGCCCAACATCCCTGGGGTACAGAGTTGGCCTTCACTGAGAGCCACTGGCCTAAAGTCACATAGTCAGTGACGGAGCTAGGATTTGAACCCAAGGCCTATGTGTTTGTTCACCAGCCACACACCCAACTTCCAGGCCTGGGTTGTTTTACTCTTGGTGGTTCCAGCTGCAGGAACGTTTAACTCGTTCTAATTTTCTCGTCTCCAAGGCACTGTCAAAGGCTGCTGGGGAGTCTGGTCCATCAAGCAGAGGAATAACTTTATCATTTTTGTGTATTTGCTTTAAGAGACAAGGTCTTTCTCTGTTGCCCAAGCAGTGGCCTGGTTATGTGGCATGATTATACCTCACTGCAGCCTCCAACTCCTGGCCTCAACTGATCCTCCCACCTCAACCTCTGAGTAGTTGGGACTACAAGCATGCGCCACTACACCCAGCTAATTTTTTAAAATATCTTTTAGAGATGGGATCTAGCTGCATGGCTCAGGCTGGCTTCAATCTCCTGGGCTCAAGCAATCCTCCTGCCTCAGCCTCCTGAGTAGCTGAGATTATAGGCGTGAACCACCATACTTGACCAGAGAAAGAACTTTAAAGATGAAGTCAGCTCCTGTCCTGAGCCTCCTCTGCTCAAATGCTACCCAAGCCCCTACCTGACTCAGAGGAGAAGCCACAGTTCTTCCTGTGAGCTCTGAGACTCCTGCATGACCCCACCCGCTTCCTGCCCCGTCCACCCCCTGCCACTTCTCTTACCTTGCCTGCTCCTACTCTCCTCCCTCAGCCCCTGCAGCCCCACCGGCCTCCCCTCTGCTTCCTGACACTGGGTGTGCTCCCACCCAGGGCTTTGCACCTGTTCTTTCTTGCCCCAGATGTTTGCATGGCTCACCACCCCACCTTCAGGTCTTGGTTTGAAGTCAGATTCCCCTCTTTATCAGACTTTCTTTGAGCCTTGAAGAGGGTACCTCACCCCAGGGTGCCTGGCCCTTCCCCGCCTTGTGTTTTTGCATGGCACGCACCTTCACTTCACATACTGCATATGTAACTTGGTCATGTGTGGCCTGTCTCCCCCACCAGAAGATCAGCTCCACGGGGACATGGACTTTCATCTCTTGTCGCTCAGCACCGGGCACATGGCAGGTGCTCCACAGTGGTTTGCCGGTGGATTAATTGGCTAGGGTTCAAGTGCCCAAGCTGTGGCTCTGGGTTCCAAGTTGCACGAAGCTCTTACCTCAAAAGAAGAACTGAAACACATGCGCTACTTATTCACAGAGTATCCCAAGAACATAGTCAATAGCACATAGTAGGTGCTCAGTAAACACTTTTTGGATGAATGAATGCATGAATGAATGGATAAGTAGGGTCGCCCAACCCATTGCTGATTCAGTACTATCAGACCTGGCGTTTCACAACTTTGGCAATAGCTATTCAGGTAAGCCTAGGCTTGAGTTATGGATTGTCAATTAGCCTTGCAGCTAAACCCCTGTTAACCCCCTGCCAACAGGCCTGGGCACATCTTCACAGATGGATGGTAGCACAGGGGGACAGAATGCTGACTGACTCATCTTTTTAATTTTCTTTTTCTTTCTTTCTTTCTTCTTTTTCTCTCTCTTTCCTTCCGTCTTTTTCTCTCTTTCCTTCCTTCCTTCTTTTTCTCTCTCTCACTTTCTTTCTCTCTCTTTCTCTTTTTCTTTCTCTCTCTCTCTTTCTTTTTCTTTCTCTCTTTCTTTTTTCTCTCTTTTTCTTGTACTTTCTTTTTCTCTCTCTCTCTCTCTTTCTCTTTCTCTCTCTTTCTTTCTCTCTCTCTCTTTCCCTCCCTCCCCCTTCCCCTCCCTCCCTTCCTTCTTTCCTTCCTTCCTCCCTCCCTCCCTCTCCCTCCCCCACCTTCCTCTCTCCCTCCCTCCCTCCCTCCTTCCTTTCCTCTCTGTCTTTGTCTTTTGATTCTATGAATAGTATAGGTTCCTTGGCAAAGAAAGCATTCTTGACTGACTGCACAGACTTGGGACACTCCTGCCCCGTTCGCTGCATTACACTAAAGACATCATGCTCTTTCCTCCTAGCTGCTGTGCGGAGAAACGGCCTACACACTGTGCCCACGGAGATGCAGTTTCTCGCCAGCACAGAAGAGTAAGTTATTGGTGAAATTCGTAGAGGAGCCAGTGCTTGATTCAAGGAGTCAATGAATAAGAATTCAATGCTGCAAACCATTTTCCTCCCATCCCTGAATTTTTCTCCAAACAACCTAATGCCTAAGTTTTCATCATTCATCTCTGTGGCTTAAACTGAACCTCAACAGCCTCCTTTTAAAAAAAAATGCAGACATGGAAAGGGTAGGGCAGTATATTAAATCCCTAAAGGTCTGGTGAGATTGAGGATCACAGGTACTTTCCTCTTGAAAGAAGGGACCCAGAAGAGCAAGACCGCACAAACTAACGACAATCAAGCAGGAGAGGGGAGCGGGCAGGGTTCGGAGTCCATACAGACAAAACACCCTGTAAAACAATAACAGCCCTTCACCCTTACATGACTTAGAAAGCATCTTCACATTGATGTCAAAATCACATTTAGTCTAGTGTATCCTTTGCATTTTGGCACTGTGGTTAAGATCATGGGATCTGCAGTCACAAACACCTGACTTGGAACTCTGGCTCTGCTGCATACTGGCTATGTGAGATAATGTAGATACAGCAGGTTGGCTGGACCGTACATTGTGATCTCAATTTAACAGTGATGACACAGCAGGGAGTCAAGCGATCTGCTCAAGGCAGTGCTGGGCATTGATCTGGTCTATTTCATTCATTCAGCAAATAGTTATTGAGAGCTTATGATAAGCCAGGCACTATTCTAGGGATGGAGATACAGCAAGGGACAGGCAGAAATCCCAGCCCTTTTGGGCTTAGATTCTAGTGCCAAGAAACGGAAAAATGAATAATCCATGGTGTGCCAGGTGGTTGATAAGCTTCGGAGGGAGAGCAAAGCAGGAAAGAGGGCGGAGAGGTGAGCTGGTAAGCGGGAAGGGGCAGTTTGAATATGGGTGGTCAGGGAAGGCCTCACAAGGAGGTCGTGCTTGAGCAAATCCCTTCAAGAAGTGGGGGATCTTGGGGGTAACCATGGGAAGAGTGTTCTCAGCATGGGGACCAGCACGTGCAAAGCTCCTGAGAGGTCAAAGAGCGGCCAGGAAGCCAGTGTGGCTGGAGGTGAGTGAGTGAGAGAGCACATGGTAGGAGGCTGGATCAGAGAGTTTTCTTGGGTGGGGAGAGAGTGATGGTGGAGGACAGAGCACGTGGGACCTCATGAGCCGTGGCTATAGCCTTGACTTTGAATAAGATGGGAGCTGATGGAGTTTTTAACAGGGGAGGGGCATGACCTTGTGCTTGTTTCATCCCACAGCCTGTGCTCCTTCTTGGCCCCATGTTTGGGGTCTTTGAGTCCACCTTTGAGACATGGGTTATATGATTGGTCCAGCCACTCATGACCATGTAGCCTGGAAATATGTTTTAAACATCTGCCCGTGCAGTGCTTGCACTGGGTCTATTGGGAAACCAGTCCTCACTCTCTGGAAGTCTATGTTGGATGCAAACCCCTTCCCCTCTCTGGGCCTCGGTTTCCTCACCCGAACAAAAAAGTGGTCGCTCTAGATAAACCCTAGGGCCCTTTCTGCTATTTCTCTTTTGATACTTAGGATGGTTGGGGTGCCCAGGTCTAAGGGAGGCCACAGTACTGGCCCGGGCCTGCCACCCCTGAGAAGTCAGACCATGATGGTGGTTTCCAGCTGCTTCTAGTCTTTGCCTTCCTGTCATACTGGAAATCAGCTACTCAGACCCCAGCTCATGTCCCCATTGTCCTCTGAGGAAGGAGTCCGTTATGTAGTGATTCAGGCCAGAGGGTATTTGAATTATCATTCCTTCTTTAAGGAAATAATTTTCATTTTAGTTTCTACTTTAATTTTAAAAATTTGATTCATTACACAGAATAGTTTTCTTTTTTCTTCTGTTTTTTTTTTTTTTTTGAACAGCAACTACTTTATTGTTATTTTTTATTTATTATACTTTAAATTCTGGGGTACATTGCAGATAGTGCAGGTTTGTTACATAGGTATACACGTGCCATGGTGGTGGTTTGCTGCATCCATCGCCCTGTCATCTACATCAGGTGTTTCTCCTGATGCTATCCCTCCCCAACCCCCCCCCCCCCCGCTATTCCTCCCCTAGTCACCCATCCCGCAGGCCCTGGTGTCTGATATTCCCCTCCCTGTGTCTGTGTGTTCTTGTTAGAACAGTTTTCTTTTTAAAAAATCTGAATTTCCCTTTTTTTCAGCTTCATTGAACTGCAATTGACAAATAAAAATTATATATTTAAAATATACAATGTAATGTTTTGATATATGGGTACATTGTGACATGATCACAAGCTCATTAACATATCTATCTTGTCACCTAGTTACAGTGCTGTAGCAGTTCTAAATTTCATTCACTTATAAACATTTTACAATTGCACATGTCCAAAAATACCCTTAAACTAAAAAATAAATGTATTCAGCAACTCACTTCCAGAGGTAGATTGTAACCATTAAATGAATACCATTCTAAACTATTTCTTGATAGAGAGCTATATACATAAATGCATTTTTACCATGGTGGCTCACACCTGTAATCCCAGTACTTTGGGAGGACAAGGAAGG
This sequence comes from Sapajus apella, assembly GCF_009761245.1. Taxonomy (NCBI): domain Eukaryota; kingdom Metazoa; phylum Chordata; class Mammalia; order Primates; family Cebidae; genus Sapajus; species Sapajus apella. Next base: position 740,937 of record NW_022437077.1, read on the forward strand.
CAGATCACCTGGCGTCAGGAGTTTGAGACCAGCCAGGCCAACATGGTGAAATCCCATCTCTACTAAAAATACAAAAATTAGCTGGGCATGGTGGTGGGCACCTATAGTCTCAGCTACTCTGGGGGCTGAGGCAGCAAAATCGCTTGAACCTGGGAGGCAGATGTTGCAGTGAGCTGAGTTCACGCCATTGCACTCCAGCCTGGGTGACAAGAGTGAAACTCCGTCTCGAAAAATATAAATAAATAAATAAAATAAAAATTGCTAATGCTGTTTTGTAACCTGCTGGTTCACTTTTTTTCTTCATTTCAGCCTGTTTTCAAAACTTATTTTACTTAATGGAGTATAGTGGACATCATTTCACCTCAATAATGCCAACCTTATGGTCTTTTAATTATGTACTTAATAATTCTTAATTTCATTATTTCCCAAAACTCTTCAACTGCACAAGAAAAACAACCCAGAAGATAAAAAAGGAAAAAAAAAATACATAATTTCACTCCTGGGAAAAGTAGCAAAACAATTTGCATCTATTTCTAGACTTTAAATGCTCTTGTATTCATGAAACATGGCTGTTCCTTTATTTTTATTTATTGTTTATTAATTTTTTTAGAGACAGGGTCTCACTCTGTTACCCAGGCTAGAGGGCAGTGGTGCAATCATAGCTCACCACAGCCTCAAACTTCTGGGCTCAATCAACCCTCCTGCCTCAGCCTCCTGAGTAGCTGGGACTACAGGTGTGTGCTACCATACCCAGCTGATTTAAAAAAATTTTTTAGAGATGGGGTCTCACCATATTGCCCAGGCTGGTCTCAAACTTCTGTCCTCAAGCAATCCTTTTGCCTTGGTCTCCCAAAGTATTAGAGTTACTGGAGTGACCCACCACACCCAGCTGAAACATGAGTATTTACAAAATAAAAAACTACATATTACTGTGACATGCTTTTCCACTGTAGTTTGTGAATGGACAGCTTTCATCTTACCAAGCATCCGTTTAATAGCCGCATTGGTGTTCCATCCAGGAAGAGGGTCATCTTTATTACCAGCCCCTTTTTTATGGGCATTTAGGCTATTCTTCACTTAAATTATATTTAGTGGCATGGTGAATTCCCCTGTACCCATACCTGAGACACTAGTCTATTTCTTTAGGATACATTTTTAGAGTAGAATATCTGAGCTCAAAAGTTGCACCTTGTTACAGGTTTTTTGATACCTGTGCCAAATTACCTTCTAGAAAGATCACTTAGCTCCCCCAATCCCTGGGCAGTCTATGGCCTGTTCTCCATGTGTTCTGAATGGCTTCTCTCTGGATTTGTTTAAAGCAAAGACCCCTCTGGGGAGACGGAGGTTCCACTGGATCTGCTGGCTGACTCCAGGAAGGAGGAGGAATATCGTGGGAACATCTGGAAGGGCTTCCTCATCTCCATCCCCTACTCAGCCAGCATTGGGGGCACAGCCACACTCACGGGCACGGCCCCTAACCTCATCCTGCTTGGACAGCTCAAGAGGTAAAAGCAAGAGTCCCCACTGGTAGGGAGGGTTCTGCTCCCCCCTTCCTCGTCCCTCATTCATTCACCATCCAGAGAATGTATATTGAGGGCTTTCTCTGGGCCAGGCTCTGGATACACAGCAATACACAAAACCCAGTGAGATCCCTGCCCTTGGGGAACTTCCATTCTGGTGGGAGAGTCAGACAATAAGTGAAAAAGCAAATGAATATGTAATATATCTGTGTGATAAGTTAGGGAAAAAATATAGCCGGGCAAGAGGGTAGAAGTGAGGACAGAGGGGTGCTAGTTTATGTAGGTTGGTCCGGGCCGCTGGTTCTTTCTGATGGGTTGACATTTGAGCAGACGCCTAGAAGGGAATGAGCCACGTGGACACAGGAGGGAAAGGCATTGCTGACAGCGGGGAGTAGCTCCTACAAAGCTGGGAGGTGGGGCTGTTCCTGGGGAGGTTTAGGGACCCGCAAGAATACCAGGGAGATGAAGAACCTGGGGCGAAGGGAAGGTAAGAAGATATAAGGTTATAGGGGCAAGTGTTTTCTAAGGACACAGCTTTTCCTCCAAGTCATTGGGGGTCATTGGAAAGGTGAGAGCAGAGTGACCCATCCAGAGGCATGGGTCTGTGGCTGTTCATGGCCTGGGAGAAGCCTTCCAGCCATAAGCGGGGTCCCCCAGTGAAGTGGGCTCTGCTGGGAGCTAAAGTCTCCCCATCCCTGGAAGTGGTCAGCAGTGACGGGGTGGCCGGCAGTCAGGGCATGAGAATAAGAAGGGTGCTCCAGCTGCACAACTTGCTGCTCCCATTATTTCAAGCCTCTGGTTTCCAAGACTTTAAAAATTCGGTATTTTAAGATCCTGTCTCTAAGACTTTTAGGTTCCAGGATTCTGAGTCAGGGTTTCTAAGATTCCTTGCAGTGGAGATGTAGCATAGGTTCATTTAATTTACATAAATGCAAATGTAAGCATTTGGCAAACAAAGGACAGCAAAAGTTTTTGATATTCAACATGGCTCCAAATACTAGCCAACTTCTTTACCTGTTGCCCAACCAAAGAATCAAAAACCTGTGGGGATGAAGGGAGGCCCTGCTGATCTCCCCAAGAGAGGTTTGCTATGCGCACAACACTCAGTAACATACATGTGAGTAATTAAAGGTATTTTCACAAGAGATATTAGCACACCCATGTTTGGCCTCATATGCTGATTTTAAAACCTTAATCCCTGGGTAAGATGAATTGCCATTGCATTCCCAGATTCCAAAATACTTTGATTTTAAGGTTTGATAATGGGAACCAGTGATTCTTAGCCATGCACTGGGAAAAGTGAAAAAAAAAAAAAATAAAAAAAAAAAAAAGTCGTAGGTGTATTTCACCAATTGATTTAAGCCCACTGAGTTTTACTGCAAACCTCAGATGTCTTTTTATCTCTGTCCTTTAAACAAGGCCTGGCTGTGCCTGTGGTTTTAGCTTGGTGACAGAAAAGCCAGAAGCAAAGAGGGTCCTGTTTCAGGTGTGGGAGAATCTAGGCTCAGCCCTTTAGTGTTCTGCTGAGGGGAAAGGTAGACATTTGGCATTAGGGTTTGCCAGCTCATCCCCAGGGCTGCACAGGAAGATGTGGGCTCTGGGGATGGAGGGCAGGGCCTGGGTTGGGGATGGAGCGAATTGGAGGGGAGAAGTTGTCAAAGCATTTTCAGGCTGCCTGCCTGCCCTGAGGTAAGGCTTTGTTCAAACCTGAAATGAAATTGGGGAAATTATATGTTTTTTTTTATGTAAATTTCATATTTATATTTTATAAAATATATCTTACGTATATTTAGTATATATTATTATATTAACATATAATACATAAAATATATATTAACATATATACACAGTAAAAATGTCAAAGGTAAGATTTCAGGTAAATTACATGCAAATTGTATGCAACACAATGGCTTGAATGTAGACTCTCTGGTGTAGGGAGAGGGGATTTAAAAGGAATGCTAGGTAACATGTGATTTTGATTCTCCAGCTGAGAATAGGAGAAGCCTGGGGAGACAGGAGAAGTGGCTGCCCTGAGTGGTCCTTTGGCCCTTGTTGCCAAAATACATTTTATTGGTTTATTCTGATTATAAAATGATAGAGGCACATTACAGAACATTTGGAAAATGTAGAAAAAGAAGTTTGAAATACCTTCAATCCCACTGTAAGATTTTGACAGACTTTCTTCTAGACTTTTCTATATCCATATATTAAATGTGTATATTTTTCATGTTTTTGTCACTATACTCAATACAGTTTTATTGTCTGATTTTATTAAACTTTTTTTAGAAAAGCTGATTTTTAGTGACTATATGTTATCTTAATTTGGGTGTCATACTTTAATCCTAGGCATTTAGATTGTTTTCATTTTATAATGATTATTATTTCACTATTACGAATTACGCAACTGACCATATGCTTGCTGATATTTTAATATTTTTTAAACAATATTTTTATTTTGTGTAATTATAGAGGTATGCTTATTCACTGTAGAAAATACAGGTAGCGAAAAAGGAGGAAATAAAAAAAGCTCTTAGAATCCCACTGTATAGAATTTATTAATTCTTTTTTTATTTATTATGTAATAACTGTTAATGTTTTGATTTGTTTACTTATTTACCTAGAAATGTCTGTGAGTGTCCATATACTTTTGTGTACATCATTCTGTAACTTATTTTTCCACTTTTCAATCTAGCATTTATATTCCTGACCACATTCTGGTTGTTTGTTTTAAAGTTTATTTCAAGTAGTAGAATTTCTGGGTAAAAGGGTATGCACATTTTTAAGACTCTTACGGCATTTTACCAAACTCTTCTCCAGAAAAGAGTATCCCGATGAACAAACATCAAGAATCTGCCTGTTTTCCCACATCTTCACCAGCATTGAGTGTTATTGTCCTTCATCCTTTCAGGCTTGATGATGTCTTAATAGAACTGAGATTGGACACCATTCAGCAGAGAAAGAACTCATTGACATCACCATTGCCTGGACAAAACGTCCAGGGTCTTTGAGCATACATAATAAGGAGGGCAAAGGTTTCCGTCTGCAGATGTGTTATGTTTGACTCCCACATTCATCAAAAACATTTTAATGAATTTCCAGCGTTTAAACATCACATAATTTCAAGTAAAACCCAAATCTGGGCTTACTGCCCTGCACTCTTGCATGGCAACCATGGGGGAGCAAACAGCACCTGACCCCTTTACTGCACACAGCTCTCTTCAATTCTCCACGGCCTGACCCGGCCTGTTTCATTCACTCAGGCACCTATCTGGCCCCCAGGGGGCAGAGATTTTGACTGTAGTGCACCCACTGGTCCCACTAGGTCATAAGCCAGCAGCCCCTAAAGAAGAGGAAAAAAGGGGACTTCTATTAGAAGAGGTGGAAAACACTATTCCCAAGACTCCCATGGGACCCTTTCATTCCCCTCCTGACTCACGACTGCTAGTATGGCCTGGTCCCCTCTCCCACTCCCCAAATAGGCATGGCTGCCCTTGGCCTGTTCTCATCTCCCGCTGTTCTCCAGTTTCTTTCCGCAGTGTGACGTGGTGAATTTTGGCTCCTGGTTCATTTTCGCCTTCCCTCTCATGCTGTTGTTCCTGTTGGCAGGCTGGCTCTGGATCTCCTTCCTGTACGGGGGACTGAGCTTCAGGTACCTCTCATTTTCTTCTTGGCAGATAGAGTGGAGAACCAGGGAGTGGCCTTTCTAGTCTCAGTATCTGCTTATGAAAGCTAAGGATGATCGTTATTTCATGTCATATTCTCATTTCTTTATTTTATGTATGTATGTATTTATTTATTTTTACAGACAGGGTCTTGCTCTGTCACCTAGGCTGGAGTGCAGTGGCGTGATCGTAGCTAGTTACAGCCTCAATATCCCAGGTTCAAGTGTTCCCCTGGCCTCAGCCTTCCGAGTAGTTGGGACTATAGGCGAGTGCCACTGTGCCTGGCTAATTAAAAAAAAAATTTTTTTTGTAGAGACAAGGTCTCACTATGTTGCTCAGGCTGGTCTCAAACTTCTGGCCTCAAGTGATTCTTCATGTTTTATCCTCTCAAAGCTCTCAGATTATAGGTGTGAGCCACCGGGCTGGCCGTATTCTCATTTCTTGACCTCCCAGGGATTAAGTGAGAGGTGTGACCTGCCTGCCACACTCAGACCCTCTGTTGATGTCACATATTATTAATAATTATTAATAGTATTGCCTTTAAATAAGGGTAAACACTCTTGACCAGAGAAGAGGGGAGTGCACTATTTCCCATTGTATGGGGCCCTGGCATGGAAGATAATTTGGGATGGCATGAGGACAAGATATTAAATAACACCAAATCATATTATGGGAAATATGCCTTTATCAACTCTCATCACTCTGCCTGCTTACGCTGAGGAGAAAGTCTCAGTGGGATGCTAAAGAAACCTTAATATCTGACATTTCCAAATCAACCTCTTAACAAAGAAAGAGCAAGCTTCAAACCCAGAGACTTGAGCCAGAAATGATGTCTAGCCAAAATGCGATACTGGCACTTTGTTTTCCTGTGTTTATTTTGGTTACTTCAGTTACTTTTTAATATGGCTACGTTAATTTGGATAGGCCACACATACACAGGGCTCTCAAAAATAAAAACAACAGGAAGAGGCATGCAGTGAGAACCCCTCTTCCCAACCATGCCTACATGAGCCTCTTCACCCAGGATATTTGCCCAAAAAACGATGCACTTTTATTGGTTTCTTGTGCAACCTTCCAGAGTTTTCTTAAGCAAATATGAGCAGACACAAATATCTTTTTCTGGTGACTGGCCTCCCTGACATATTTTGGGTTTGTTTTGTTTATTTATTGAAACAGAGTCTCATTCTGTCACCCAGGCTGAAGTGCAGTGGTGCCGTCTTGGCTCACTGCAACCTCCACCTCCCAGATTCAGGCGATTCTCCTGCCTCAGTCTCCAGAGTAGCTAGGACTACAAGCTCTTGCCACCAAAGCCAGCTAATTTTTTTGTGCTTTTTTGTTAGAGATGGGGTTTTACTGTATTGGCCAGGCTGGTCTCAAACTCCTGATCTTAAGTGATCCACCCATCTTGACCTCCCAAAGTGCTGAGATTACAGGCATGAGCCACTGTGCCCAGCTGCTTTTTTATTCTATATTTTTATTTATTTTTTTCTCTTTTACCCTGCAGCTATAGATCAAAGAAGCAGATATTTTTATAAGATACATTTCTAGAAGTGGTATTTCTGGGTCTGAGAATAAACACATTTTTGTTTTAATAGATATTGTCAAACAATTCTTCATAAAAATTTTACATGTTTACTCTCCCATGCACAATGTATGAGCATGTCTGCTTCTTTGCAGCAAAGTGGATTTTTGCCAATCTGATAAGAAAAAGATAACTTGTGTTTATTTTATGAAGAGTAATCTTGGGCAACTTTTCATGTGTTTGGAAGCATATGAAAAGTTTGTTCACTGATATTTTCTTTCCTGCAAATTGTGAAACTGTGTGTTCATATTTTTATGCATTTTTGAAATGGGTTATTGGTCTTGTTTTTACTAGTTTCTGGTAGTCTTTATATTTTAGAAAGATGAGTGCTTATTCTGCAATAGAAACTACATTTTTCCCCCGATTTGTCTTTTGACTTTGCTTATGGTGGTTTTCTCCATGCAGAATTGTTTAAAAAATTTTTTCTATCTTTTCTCACATGGCTTCTGAAATTTCAATTACAGCTTAGAAAGGTTTTCCTAATATAGGACTTATAAAAGAATAATCCCATGTTTTCTTCTAGTGTTATATATTTTTACATTTAAACCTCTGATCTATTTGAAGTTCATCCTTATGGCACAGTGTGAAGTTTGGATTCAGCTTCAGTGTGAAATTTGGATTCAGCTTCATTTTTTTTTTTTGTCCCAGATGGTCACCCAGTGTCCTAACACCATTTATGGACACACAACATTTTACAATTTTGATGAAGTCAAATTTATCTATCTTTGGTGGCTTGTGTTTTTGGCATCATATCAAAGAAACTGTTGCCTATTCCAAGGGCATGAAAATTTACTCCTACCTTTTCTTCTGAGAGTTTTATGGTTTTAGCGGTAACATTTAGGTCTTCCATCCATTTTAAGTTAAATTTTGTATATGGTGTGAGGTAGGGGTCCAGATTCATTCTTTTCCACATGGGTATCCAGTTGTTGTAGCACCATTTGTTGAAAGGCTATTCCTTCCTCCACTATTCAATCTTGGTACCCCTGTCAAAAATCAACTGGGCACAGATGAATGGGTTCACTTCTGGGCTCTCAATCCTGTTCCATTGATCTATACATCGGACACCATTTACTGAATAGCCCATATTTTCTACACCAGTCTGAGATAGCAACTTTATCATGGACTAAATTCCCATTTGTGATGAGTCTGTGTCTAGATTTTCTATTTTGTTCCATTGATTCCTCTGTTTATTCATGTGCCTGTTTGACCCACTCACAGATTTTAAGCCTGGGAGTCTTATGATCAGATTCACATTTTTAAAGATCAGCCAGGCTATACGTGAGGAGAACAACTGTAGCAAAGGAAGACAGAAGCAGGGAGACCAGCCATCAGGCAGGCCTCGAACAGAGAGGATGTGGCTTTGTCAGGTGGTGGTGGTGGTTGTAGGTGAGAATTTAGTCCTACCTGCAGTGGCCTAACCTCCCACTTTCTGTTTCAGGGGCTGGAGGAAGAAGAAATCTGAGATAAGAGCCAATGCAGAAGATAGGGCTCGAGCTGTGATTCGGGAAGAATACCAGAACCTGGGGCCTATCAGGTATGTGAGGGTCCTTGGGTTGAAGAAAGTGCTAAGTATTAAATGCTCAGGAGAGCTTCCTCCTGACCTGGTCTTGGGCCCATGGAGGCTAAGCTCCAGGGGAATTTCAGGACCCATGGCCTGGGAGCCTGGAGATGGAGGATGGGAGGTGGTTTACAGAGTCATCCTCTTGGCCTGGTGCTGGGGTAGAAACCTGAAGACCAAAAAGCCCCTCAAGAGGCATCTGCTACCTTCCACCCAAGGCACCGTTGCCCTCCGAATACACAAAATGTTTGTCACTATCTCAGGTGGCTTCCAGGACCTTGTTTAATACATGTTTCCCACATGGTGAAAATAATGGCTTCGGTAGGGCTGTGTTCACAGACCAGCTGTGCCATGCATGTCCTGTGTGGCCTTGGTCCCAGCACTAACCCTCTCTGGGCCCTGCTCTCCAGTCTGTGAAATGGGTACATTCAGTAACTATCCCTTCCAACGCTTGGGGATCCTCTCTTTCCACCTCCATCCACCCTCCTTCCAGGTCTGTACCCTCTCTGTGTCTTCTCTCAATGTAGACAGACTGTGTGGTTTTCCGTCTCTCTCTCTCTCTTTTCCTCTTTCTCTTTGCCTACTGCATTTCTGTCTGTTTCTCTTTCTCTCTGTTTTTCTGACTGTTTCTTACTTTCTTGATTTTCCATAGGACCCTGGGAAACTCCTGGCAATAATGATGCACGTGGTTTTGGGGAGTGAGTGGCTTGAGGCTCAGGAAGAATCCTGAGGGAGCGTGGAAGTCCTGAGACAGAGATTACTTACATCCCATTGGCATCCCTTCCCTTGCTCCGGGCACTCTCTGGGGAGTGGATGACTCCAGCTTTCCCAGAAGCAGAGCCTAGGCCCAGTCACTCCCAGTGGGCAGCTGCCTGAGCCTGTGTCTGCTGTGGTCTGCCTGAAACCCTGGGTCACCATTGTGCCTGCATGTCTGTGCCACAGGTTTGCTGAACGGGCCGTTTTTGTCCTTTTCTGCGTGTTTGCCATCCTCCTCTTCTCCCGGGACCCGAAGTTCATCCCTGGCTGGGCCAGCTTCTTCACTCCCGGGTGAGGCTCTGGGGACCCCCAGGGTGGAGTCCAACAGGGAGGATTCTGGGCTGGGCCACCTGGAGCTGGAGAGGTGGCAGTGCAGCTAGGGAGACCCATGTCCAAGTTTCCATCTCTTGTCCCATGTGATTACTAATTAACTCTTATAATAATCTTATGATTATTAACTCTTTCACTCTCAAAAGAATTTAGGTTGTTTAGGTTTGGGTGATAATACATGATTTCTTGTGTGTTGGAAGCTCTAATGTGGAGTCAGACAAAACTGGGTTAGAATTCTAGCTCTACCACTTACAAGCTGTGTGACTGAGCAAATTGTTCATTCATTCAATCAACATTGATTGAGAAACTATTATGTGCTAAGCTGGATGCTGGGTACTGGGACACAGACAAAAGCAAGTAGTTAGACAACAAATAACAGCACTACAATGAGTGCTATGAAGGAAAGAGTGAGAGGGTTATGCTATAAAATAATGGAGCAGGGGCATTGACTTTGGACAGTTCTGGGAAGAGCCAAAGCTTAGGAAGACAGCAGGTGAAAGCAGCGGAGACACACTGAGAATGTCTACCGAAGCCTGAGCTAGAACAAACTTAGCATGCTTGAGAAACTGAGAAAAACCCAGTGGGACCAAGGTCTGGTGAGAAAAAAGGAAAGGGGGTGAGGAAGGATAGGTGAGGGCCAGGTCAGAGTGTCTTTTTGGGCATGTTAAGCATTTTGATTTTTTTTTTCCTGTGAGCAGTGAGCAGCCATTGGAGGGTTTTAAGCTACTTAATCTCTCTGTGCCTCAGTTTCCTAATCTGTAAATGATAGTATCATAGTACATTTCTCATTGGCTTGTTGTAAAGATAAATGAGTTAATACATGTCAAGTGATTAGAACGGCTTATAGAAAGAACTCAACAATTGCTAGCGATTTTCATTAGGAAATGGGTAGTGGGGGCAAAAATATAGATGAGGAGAACAGTTAGGACCTATAACCTCATCTAGTGGCCCCTGTCTTTTGGAACGGGGTGAGCAAACTATAGCTCAGGGGCCAAATCTGGCCCGCCACTTGATTTTGAATGGGTTTTACATTTTTTTAATGGCTGCGGAAAAATCAAAAGACAAATAACATCTTGTGATGCACAAAAATCATATGAAATTCAAATTTCAGTGTCTACAAATAAAGTTTTATTGACACACAGCCACACCTATTCAATTACTTATTGTCTATGGCTGCTTTCATGCTCCAATGTCAAATGTGAGTCCAGATGAACACCATGTGGCCTACAAAGCCAAAAATACTTATCGTGTGGCTTTTTCAGGAGACATTTGCTGACCCCTGTTCTGGCGGATGGCTTAAGTGAAGGTGGTAGCAATGGCAATGCAGCAGTCAAGATATCTTTCAAAATTAAATGTGGGGCTTGCGCTGGGTTGGATTTTTGGGGGTATTAATGAAAGGAGTGTGTGCATGAATGGTGGTTAATTGGAGAAGAATATTTTTAGGGGCTGGGAATGGCTTATTCATAATTCTATTTTGGTCTTGGTTTAGGCTTGTCAAGCTCAATAGGCAGTTGGATATGCAGGATTGGAGCTTAGAGGAGATGTTTAGATTGCAGACATAAATCTGGGAGTCATTGTGTAAATTTGGGAGTTAAATCCATAGGAATTAATGGGCTCAGCTATGGAAAGTGTATAAGGAGAGTATAGAAGACCATGAGGAACCCCAGCACTTGGGAGCTGGGAGAGGAAAATGAATTTACTAGAGAAATAGAGATATGATGAGTGAGGCAGAAGGAACTTAGAGCTATGGACCAGCAGAAGCCAAGAGAGGGGAGTGATTTAAGAAGAGTGAGTGGGCACTGTGTCAAATTCTGATGTGAGTGGGAACATGATTAAATAGAGATTTATCTACAGGATTTGGCGAAATCTGATTATTTCAATTAGCCCCATCCAAGAGAGATATACTGTGAGCCATATATATATTTTAAATTTTTTAATAGCTACGTTAAAAAAGTGAAAAGAAACAGTTGACACTAATGTTAATATATATTTTATGTGTAAATTATTAGTGAGAATTTTGCATTCTTTTTTCATATGAAATCATCAAAATCTTGTGTGTGTTTTACATTTAAAGCACATGTCAGTTTGGTCTTGGCACATTTCAGGCACCTACTAGACCACCTGTGGCTTGTGGCTACCATGCTGGACAGTGCACAATCCACACCTCGCCCTCTGAGCCTCAACCTCTTCCCTGGTAAAATGGATGATATAAATTCAGATTTCCTGAAAGTTGTTATAAGCAAGAAACAATATAATTTCATGAAGCCATGAAGCTCTCATTGCTCTTATCATTTTTTTTTATTTTGCCAAAATATAGGTACTTTATTTTTTCAGATGCAAAATGGGTGTTAAAAGCATCCCAACAATACAGAAAATGTGAAAATCAGCCAAATCTCAGTCTCTAGTTCTGATATACATCTTTCCTGACTTTTAAAAAAATACCTATCTGAGAACTGTTATACATTGTGATCACGTTGTTACTGGACTGTACACATTGTCAAAACTTGTTAAACTATACCCTTAAAATGGGTGCGTTTTATAGCATGTTAATTACACCTCAGTGAAACATAAGCCAATTGGCTTTTTGAACCTTATTAAAAGAAGATTTTTTTAAACAGAAATATGATCACATCAACATATTATTTGTAATCTGCTTTTTAATTTTGTATTAAATTTCAAAAGTTACACATACTCATAACAAATTCAAGCAATGCTGAATTGAAAAAGGACAAGCTGGTAGCTCTTTATCCACTTTATGTCCCACTGCCCAGAGATGATTGCAATGAGCAGTTTGGTGTGTGATGTTCCAGATATGCACACATATCTTCATACATACACACACACAAATATGTATACACATAACAAAAGACTGGAAAATGTAATCATATGATCATGGACAACTTGCCATTTTGGACTGACTTCATCCTTTTTTAAATTTTATTTTCTTGGCCTCAGGTCACAACTTCATCCTTTTAAAACCCTGCAGAGTACTCTACAGAATGGGAGCACTTTGATTTATTTAACCAATTCCTTATTGGATTGTGTTCAATGCTTCAAATAAACACTTTTAAAATAAAGCTTACAGGGTATCTTCATTGTATTTTTATGTCAATACACAGGGTTGACATTATCTTTTATCTTTTTTTAAACAGATGCATGTATTTCATAATGTGAATGGAACATAATTTCTTTAAACATGTGTCTATGGAAAATCTTCCATTTTTTTTTTACTCTTATCAATGATAGACATCCTTGCCCATAATACAAAAGTGTAACATTTCACAAGGTTCAATTCCTAGCAGTAGGATAACTGGATCAAAGGGTATTCACATGTAACATCTGAAGCGTGTTGCCAAATGCCTCAGGAGGTTCAACTGGTTTATTCTTTCACTAACGGCATATGTTCCAACACCCTCACTGGTTTTATTCCCCTTTTCAAGTCTTGCTGTGGCAGATGAATGGTATACCATTAGCGTTTTGCTCTGTATTTCTCTGATGATGGTGATATTGACCATTTCTTCCAACTTGTCAATTTGAATACTCTCCTTTCCAAGTGTGTGAATGGGAAGAGCTTTGGTTAGCAATGAGCTCTAGGCTTCATTGAACTTGGAGCCAGAGCAATCTGAGTTTAAGGCCAGGGTCTACAGAATGGGAGCACTTGGATTTCTTTAATCAACTCCTTATTGGATTGTGTCCAATGCTGCAAATCAAAACTTTAAAAATAAAATTTACAGTCTATCTTGGTTATATCTAGGTGTATGTCAATTTAACAAAATGACTTGCTCAGGGTCCGCCCTCGAACAAGTGGTTTCTGCTCTCTGACCCTCTGATTTCCCACCTGGAGTGCAAAGTATCTGCCCTGAAGGCTTAATGTGTACAGAGCTCCTTCTAAAGACACATTATGGATGCTTGAAAGGTGACAGTTAGATTTTGAGGGGCCGTGAGGCTGAGTTAATCTGGGTTCTACTGGTGTGAGTGGGCTGTATCAATGTGGTGAGCTGCCCATCGCAGGAGTGATTCAAGCACAAGCTGAACAAAGATAGGACTCTTACAGGAGTCCTAGTTAGGGTGATTTATGGGGTTTCCAAAGACTCCAATATTCTGCCGCCCTCAGATTCTCCCCTCTTTGGTTGAGTCCCTCTTCCTAGGGTCCTTGAGTTGGGAGGATAAGCATTTGCCTGGGCCCAAGCAGTATCTAAATACCCGCAGGGAGCTGCAAATAAAGAGCTTTGCACCATGCAGAGGGCATTGCAGGACAGAATCTAGTGACCCAGCCTCCAACAATGTCCCCTTCACAGCAGGCCTAATTCCCTTCCACAAATCCTCATTTACAAATCTGCCAAACCTCGGCCCGCTGAGATGCCTAGGGTCACATGTTTTGGGGCCTTCTCATTGTAGGTTTCTTTCTGATGCTGTCACCGGCGTGGCTATTGTCACCATCTTGTTCTTCTTCCCATCCCAAAGGCCCTCTCTCAAGTGGTGGTTTGACTTCAAAGGTAAGGTGGTCAAGGATGGGGTCTCGGTGGGCTCAGTGAGGACTGCGGCCTGGAGTGTGGTCATCAAGGGCCTGGAGCCCGCCTCTGCACTAACCATGTGGTCCTTCCTCCTTTCACTGACTGAGCCATGGCCTTGTCTGGGGACTTAGGACTGCCCCAGGTGATAGCTCAGGACAGGGGTTAGCCACTATAGTCTCCAGACCAAATCCAGCCAGCTATCTGTTTTTTGAACAGCCTGGGAGCTAAGCATAGTTTTCAGATTTTTAAATGGTTGAAAAAAAAAAAAGAAAGAAAAACATTTCATGACATGTGAAAGTTACATGAAATCCAAATTTCAGTGTCTATTCATCAAGTTTTGCTTTCCCCTAAGAAATGTGTGGAAATTAATTTTCTTTAGTTATATAAGTACCTACACAAAAGCCTCAATTTTGCCTCTTGGCCCACAAAGCAAAACAAGGTTTATTTTTCTTGCCCTTTGCAGAAAAATGACCCCTTAGCCCAAAGCAGAAGTCGCACCTTGGTTGCTCAAGGAGCCACTTATGGAAGGTACAAGCTGGGTTTCAACTATACAGGAAGTGGTGGGGACTGAGGGAAAACTGCCTAAAGGCATTCAGATTCCGTTTTTTAAAAATCACTGAGTCCCTCTAACCAAAATGGCCTTCAGATTGCCAGCTTGTGCCTTGCTCTGGTGTCCAGCAGAAGTCTGCCGGAAGGTGACGCCAACACCTGAGGCTGCCACCTGGGGCAGTTGGATGGGCTCCTCCAGAGTCAGGAAATAGGGACTGTAATCGAACTGTTTTCTGTTGTTGAGAAAAATAGTAGATGAAATTTCTTGGCTTTATTTATTTATTTAGACAGGGTCTTGCTCTGTTGCCCAGGTTAAAGTGCAGCTGCACAAGCTCGGCTCACTGCAACCTCTGAGGCGATTCTCATGCCTCAGCCTCCCCGTTAGATGGGATTATAGGCACCGCCACCATGCCCGGCTAATTTTTGTATTTTTAGTAGAGATGGGATTTCACTATGTTAGCCAGGCTGGTCTCAAACTCCTGACCTCAGGCTATCCGCCCGCCTCGGTCTCCCAAAGTGCTGGGATTACGGGCATGAGCCACTGTGCCTGGCCAGTATATTTATTTGTTTATCACGTGACATCCCCCCTGGAATATAAGTTCTCCAAGGAGATGAATTTTCTCTGTTTTGGCCGCTTCTGATATCCTTAGAGCCCAGAAGAGCGTTTGACACATGGCAGGTACTCAACATATATTTGTTAAACAAATAGCCAAGGACACGCTCTGGGCAAGACCCTGGGATGAGTCCCTTGCACAGAAGGACCATTTGATCTTTCCAGTAGTCTCCAAGGGAAGTGCTGTTACCATATTTTGCAGAAGAGGAAATCGAAGCTTAGAAAGGTAGGGACACTGGCCCAAATCACACAGTAGGGGCACAGCAGAGCCAGGATTCAAGCCCAGTTCAAAGCCTGTACCTTTAGCCACTGCTCTAGACTGCAAACTGGCATTAGCTTGAGCTGGAGTGGGAAATCCATGTAGTCAGAGGTTGTGCTTATGAGAAATAGCAGTAAAGCCGTGGTTGGATGGGAAAACAGTAAAAACTGTGGTAGCTAACATTAACTGAGAGCTCAGCATGTGACAGGCAGTCTGATAAGCATTCGACATTTAATCTGCATTACATGGAACCCTGCTCAAGGCCTTCTTCCTTCCCCTGTCCCATCCACCCTTACTTGCTGTGTGGGGTGAGTCACTTCACTTTTTCAGACTTCTTGGACTTCTTTAATGACATGATATTTTATCACCTGAAGACAAAGGGCAGGGCCACCTACCATGTCTGGTTGCCTTGTCCAGTTCTGGGCTTATTGTATGTTGCATTTGGCCCGAGAGTCTCCTCCAGGCTTATGACACCTACACTGCCCGTAGATACCATGGGCTGCATACACCTGTGGGTTGCATGTACCTGTGGACTGCATACACCTGTGAACTGCATACACCTGTGGGCTTCATACACCTGTGGACTGCATGTACCTGTGGGCTGCATACACCTGTGGGCTGCATGTACCTGTGGGCTGCATACACCTGTGGGCTGCATACACCTGTGGGCTTCGTACACCTGTGGACTGCATGCACCTGTGGGCCGCATGCACCTGTGGGTCACATGCACCTGTGGGCTGCATACACCAGTTGGCTACATGCACCTGTGGGCTGCATACACCAGTTGGCTACATGCACCTGTGGGCTTCATACACCTGTGGGCTGCGTGCACCTGTGGACTGCATACACCTGGGGGCTGCATACACCTGAGGACTTCCTACACCAGGGGGCTACATACACCTGTAGACTGCATACACCTTTGGGCTGCATACACCTGTAGATTGCATACACCAGTGGGCTGCATATATACACCTGTGGGCTGCATATACCTGTGGATTGCATACACCTGTGAACTGCATACACCTGTGGGCTCCATAAGCCTGTGGGCTACATGCTTGTTGGTAAAGGAGTTTTATTATGTAGCTTTTATTTATTTCCTGATTATAAAATCTTGTTTTAGATAAACCACTGTGTTACATTTGGAAAAAGCTCAAAAAGAGAAGCAAAATGTCCATAACTGCTCGACCAGGAACTGTCCTGGGAGATGAGGAACTGCCTTAAAGAGCCAGACCCATCCTCCCTGCTTCCCTGATCACAGCCTGCAGAGAAAAGTCCCGTTTCAGGAGTGATTACCCTACACCAAGCATGGCTCTAAGCGTGCCATATACATTATTTGACAAATATTTATGGAGTAACCACAGGCGTCACTGTTCTAGACCCTGGAGATGCAACTGTCAACTAACTGGAAATGCCTCATCTCCCTGCAGATTCATCATTGCCCTGGTTTGAGTTCACAGGGAACACCCCCCACCCCGGTTCTGTAACTGTGCCATGTGCCAGCTGAGGAAATGGGGCACAGGGAGGCAAAGTCACTTGTCAAGGGCACACAGTGAGCCAAGACCCAGGAGGGTCTGTCTCCAAGCCTATGCCCCCAACCCAGGGGTGTCACATTACCAGCCATGTGCCAGGTCCGGCCCACCACCTACTTTTGTAAATAGAGTTTTATTTACAACCATGCCCACATGTTTAAGTGCGGTCCCTTGGCTGTTTTCATGCTACAGTGACGGAGTAGTGACAACAGAGACTGTGTGGCTGCAAAGCCTCAGTGATTCACTCGCTAACCGTCCGCAGAAAGTCTGTTGACTCCCCTGGCCCATTGTCCCCGCCACTGCAGCACACTGCCACTTTTGAGGAAATGAAAATCATCCCATAATTTCAGGAGTCAAAAATACTCTTTGTTTCTATTTTTCTAAATTTCCTTCCTCTTTTTTTTTTTCCTCTCTGTATATGTTCCAATACAAAGAAAGCCTTTTCTCTGATAAATAAGGGTAAAAATAGCTCTTGTGCAGAAGGGCTGAGTTAGGTGATGTCCTGCATGTGGAGTTTCCAAAAACTCCCCAGCTGTGGGAAACATGAAAATTATTTTCATTGAGAATAGAGCAGCACCGCCTCTCACGATGCTTGTACTCTCTCCCTGAAGCTCCCAGTCAGATGCTGGGTCTACACCTTGGCTTCCTAGGGACCCCTGGAGTGTCCCCACTAAGATGGGGCTGCAGGGCTGGTGGCCTCTGCCTCGAGCTGAGTGGCCCTGAGTGCGTGCTGAATTCCTCTCTCTGCCCAGCTCCCAACACGGAGACAGTGCCCTTGCTGACCTGGAAGAAGGCTCAGGAGACAGTGCCCTGGAATATCATTCTTCTCCTGGGAGGGGGCTTCGCCATGGCCAAAGGCTGTGAGGTAAGACCCCCCCCACCCCGCATCACCCCTCCCCTATCAGGAACATCGGAGGGGAGTCAGGTGTGGACAGGTCCCAGTGCTGGCTGCAGCACCAGGATCAGAGCAGGCCAACTGCACAGGCCCTGGGGAAATAGCCAGTTTCCTCACTTGCCAAACTGAGATGATCATAGTTCATTCCTCACGGGTCCACACTTAGGGCCTGGTGAGAAAGAGAGGAATAAGGCATGACCTGGATCCTCAAGGCGCTCATGATGGGCAAAATATTAACACCAATAATATTAGGACTGGAGGACTCTGTGACTTAAAAGGGATAACAGTGTATTGTGATCACCCAATGCCAGACACTGTCCAGCATGCTTGTTGAGGCGGAAGGATGGCTTGAGACCAGGAGTCTAAGATCAGCCTCGGCAACATAGTGAGGCCTTGCTCTTTTTCCTGCCTCTCTTTTTTTGAGACAGCGTTTCACTCTGTCGCCTGGGTTGGAGTGCAGTGGTGCCGACACAGCTCACTGCAGCCTCAGCCTGCCGGGCTTCATCATTTCTCCCTCCTCAGCCTCCCAGCTAGCTGGGACTACAGGCATGCCTCACCGTGCCCAGCTAATTTTCTTTTGTATTTTTTGTAAAGATGGGGTTAAAAAAAAATTAGCTAGGTATGGTGGCCCCAGGCTAGAGTGCAGTGGAGTTCCAGCCTGGGTGACAGAACAAGACCTTGTCTCTAAAAAAAAAAAAGGAAGAAAGAAAAAAGAAAAACGGGCCGTGCACGGTGGCTCATGCCTGTAATCCCAGAATTTAGGGAGGTTGAGGAGAGCAGATCACGAGGTCAGGAATTCGAGACCATCCTGGCCAATATGGTGAAATCCTGTCTCTACTAAAAACACAAAAATTATCCAGGCGTGGTGGCACATGCCTGTAGTCCCAGCTACTCAGGAGGCTGAGGCAGAAGAATCACTTGAACCCAGGAGGTGGAGGTTGCAGTGAGCAGAGATCACGCCACTGTACTCCAGCCTGGGTGAGGGAGCGAGACTCCATCTCAAAAAACAAAGCTATGAGGTAGATGCTATCATTATGCCCATTCTATAGATAAGGGACGTGAGACACACAGAGAGAAAGTACCTTACATAATGTCATACAGCTGTGGAGTCAGATTAGAATCCAGGCAGTTTGGCTCTAGAGTGTATGCTCATAACCTAGACTAGATAGTAATATTAATTAGCTCACTGATGTTATTATTAATGTTATTCCAGAGGGCTTTGTGAGCTCAGAAGTCAGGTGAGGATGGAGCAAATGAGGCCCATGGAGTGCAGAATTTCAGAAAGTGCTCACTCTCTGGGGTGCGCAAGCACAAGTCAGCCAGCCCAGCTCAGAGGCAGCGCAGCGCCAGCATCCAGCCTCTGGCACCGTGTATTATCTCACTGAATCGCCATGCTAGCCCTAAGAGCTAGGTAATGTTTTTATGCCTCTTTTACAGATAGGAAAACCGAGACATGAAAAATTAAGCAACTCTCTTACATTCTTACAATTGCACTCTGCTTGGGAGCTGGGGTTCAAACTCTCCCTGATTTCAGAGTCCAGGCTCCAAATTGTTCACTCTAGAATTTTGCACATGCCAACCATTGTTTGAAGTGCTTCGTGAGTGGAATATGACTCAGTCGATCTTTATAAGCACCACTGAATTTGATACTATCACTGTCTCCCTTTTAAAGATGAGGAATTGGAGGCAAAAGGAGGCTAAATAGCTCGCCTACATGTGCACATCCTAGAGATGGCAGAGCCAATATCTGAAGCCAAGCTCTGTCCCACCCCTGAACGCCTTGTAAACCAAGGCATTCAAAACCACAGCCAATTAAGAGTCAATCTAAAATTAAGGTTAAGGGAAGCTGAAATTACTTCTTTTATTGGCTTCTCTTCTTATTTCAATTTTAATTTTCAGTTTCAAATGAAGCTACAGTGTTGGACGCCTGTTAACCGTGTACACTGGGCAGAAGCTCAGGCTTGGAGACCTCAGCACCTGGGCAGTCTAGGCTCTACCACTCCTCGCTGGGACACTTTGGGCAGGTTTCTTAACCTCTCTGGGGTCCTGTTTTTCTCATCTCATAGATTTCTCATCTCATAGATTGAGACTCAAAGTTCTTATTCTACAGGGTTGTTGGAAAACATTAAAGAATAACTGCCCATTACGTATAGCCGATGAGACGTGCTAGAAACTGCATGCACACCAGCTCATAAATCCTCATGCCACAGTTTCTACAGGTTGGACTTTCAAGAAGCAGACTCTGGATGGAGATTAGCAAGCACAAGCTTCATTAGATTGTGCCATTGGGGTCACTGTGCACGGGAGAGGGTCGAGGGAGAAGTGCAGTTGGAGACAGATCCAACGCCATAGGAGCACTGGAGCTGAGATGGTCTTCAGAAGCAGTTCGAGTGATCAGAGATAGCCAGACCCTTGTATCCCAGCATCCATCTGTCTGGGGACACAAGCTGCCCCAGGTGCAGATATGACCTCAAGTGAGGCAGCTTCTGGGGTCTGAGAGAGCCAACTGCACCCCCTGAGCTGGGACAGCAAGGTCTCCACTGATGGGGATCAGGGTGGCACATTCAGACTTTCTATACAGGGGCTCATTTTTAAACAAAATATGTTTTACTTTATTTATTTTAAAAAACGCATAAATAACAATACAGACTTCAAAGGGAACAAAGGAATAGATGATCAAAAGTACTGGGATTTGTCTGCGTTTTAGGGATCCTGAGGCCCAGACAAGTTAAGTAACTGGTTCTGGGTAACACAGTTCATTAGCAGCAGGGCCAAGATTTGAACTCGTGTCTATGTGACTTATGCTGTTGCCTCCTGCTGGTGTCTGAGGGAAGGCTTCCTGAAGGAAGTGACATGTTAGCCAGGCCCTGAAGAGGTGTGTGGTACAATGGAACCAGACCATCTGGATTGGAATCACAAACTTCCCCCTTCTTAGGTGTGTGATCTTTGTCAAGTTACTAAACCTCTCTGGGCCTCAGTTTCCTCATCTGTAAAATTAGAATCACAATGGCACCCACGTGGTAAAGTTGTCATGATTATTAAGTGAGTCAACATATGCAGGGAAATGAGAACATAGCCCAGCACAGTTGGTTGGATACTGGTCCTCATGTATGGTTAGATGCTGAGGAAAAGGAAAATCAAAATCAAAAATCATGTGGAGGTTCATGGCTTGAGCAACTTGATGGAAATGGTGCCATTTACCTCAGTGATCTGAGCCCAGCCTGGCCTAGAGAAAGGAGGCTGAAGGAGATGACCCCGATCCAGAAATTTCCCTAAGCTCCAGCGGAGGCTGGGCTGCAGGATGCTGGGCATGCTGAGAGGCCAGCCTGGCTCTGAGCCCAGCGCTGGGCAGCTGGTCGGAGTTTCTCTTCAACAGGGGCTTTGTGTAGTAGCTGTTCCTTTCCCCAGCCTCTGCCACACCATCCCCTTCCCAGGCACCTGCAGCCTGGCCCAGGAGCGACCAGAATGCTTATGGCACATCCTGGTTCCTGGCCCCTGCCCCATACTCTCATCAGATCACAACCTGGCAGCCTCCTGAGAATCGGAGGTCCCTGGATGTGATCCAGGGTGAGCCTGGGTATATAGGCTCCCTGTGCTGCTTCTGAAGGGCAGGAAGCCTGCTCCAGTGCTTACCCTGAGCCTGGGCAACTCGCTTAAGCCCACTTAGAGTCCTCCCTGCAGTTTTCTCCTGCTGCAAAACCATGTAGTCATGACTCTGCATAGTCAAGTCAAAGATTTCCGTTGGCCAACACAGAAGGCTGACATAGCCTGCTGCCTCCTCCACTCCCAGTGTTGGCACCTACCTCTCTCCCCTCCTAATACCCCTCCAGTACCCTCGTCCCCTTTCTCAGCCACATCAGACTCATAGGTACCCCATGGCCTTTGCATCTTCCTTTTCTCTGTTGAATTTTCATCCTGAGAGCTTTGAGTCCTCACTCTTCAGGTCTCAGCCCCTCAGAGATGCCCTCCCAAGCCTCTACATCTAGAATAGCCTCCCACCCCAGTCCCTCTTCCTCTCATGACCCTACCTACTCCTATATACCACATCTACCCCTCACATGACCTATGGGTGTGTTTATTGATTGTGTCTCTTACTAAAATGGAAGCTCCATGAGGGCAGGCAGAGACCATGTCTGTTTTATCCATCACTGTTCTGGGTACTTAAAAGACACTGGGTGCATGTTGGTGCTTAACACACAGTTGTTGCTATGACCTACAAGATGGGCTGTTTTGAGAATTGCTAACATACTGTATGGAAAGTACCCAGAAGAGTGGTGATATACCCCAGGTGCTCAAACCAGGAGCTGTTCTCATCTTCACTATTATTGTTACTGCCATTATTGCATTACCTCATGGATGAAAGGTTGATCTTATTCTGTTGCCACAACAAACTTACTTACAAATATATTGCCATGATAGAAGCTTGGTATTGCATCAGAGTGGAGCAAACCCCCCATTCCCCATTTTCTGCCAGAAATCTGTCATCTTTATTGTTGATATAGTTTGGCTGTGTCCCCACCCAAATCTCATCTTGAATTGTATAGTTCCCATAATCCCCTGGTGTCATCCGACCTGGTGGGAGGTAATTTAATCATGGGGGCAGTTACCCTCATGTTGTTGTGATAGTGAGGGAGTTCTCGAGAGATCTGACGATTTTTTTTATAAGGAGCTTTTTCCCCTCTTGCTTGGCACTTCTTGCTGCCACCATACGAAGAAGGATGTGTTTGCTTTCACTTCTGCCATGATTGTAAGTTCCCTGAGGCCTCCCCAGCCATGCTGAATTGTGGGTCAATTAAGCCTCTTTCCTTTATAAATTACTCAGACTTGGATATGTCTTTATTAGCAGAGTGAGAATGGACTAATACAATTGTTATTACCCTCATTTCTTTGGACAGACAAGCCTAATGACATGACTAAGATCCAGATTCTGAATCTTACTAGGGCACGTCATGTTATTTATTTGGCAAAATCACTTAGTCTTTTTGTGTCTCAGTTTCTTCAACCATAAAATGGAGATAATTGTACAGACGGTTCCTGACTTCACAAGGGTTTGATGTGTGATTTTTCAGCTTTGAAATGGTGAGAGAGCGATATGTATTCAGTAGAAAAGGTACTTAGAATCTGAAATTTTGATCTTTTCCCAAGCTGGTCATTGTGGTAGGATACTCTCTTGTACATGCTGAACAATTCTGAAGGTAAACAACAGATACTCTACGGTGTGTTGCATTGCCAGATGAGCTTGCCTAAATGTAGGCTAATGCCAGTGTTCTACATTTAAGGTAGGCTGGGCTGAGTTATGATGGGGACAGGTAGGCTAGGTGTATTACATGCATTTTCTACTTCAATATTCCCAATTTGTGGTGGGTTTATTGAGGCATAACTCCACTGTAAGTTGAGGAGCATCTGCAGTTCATATTCCATGAGGTGACTATGAGGATTAAATAAATTAATATTTACAAATTACTTGGAAGAATGCCTGGCACAGAGTAAGCTCTATATTGTGTTTGTTAAATTAAATAATGATAAATCATATTCAGTGCTTACTATGTACAGAGACTGTTCTCGTGTGCACTTATTTTAATCCTTAGAGCAATTGCTTAAAGAAATCAAGGAACAGAGATGTTAATTAATTTGCCCAAGGTCACACAGCTTGTAAATGGTGCCATGGTTTGAATGTTTACACATGTGCATAAAGCCATGTCTTTTTACCTTCCTTTAATCAAATCCACTGGTCTCTCTACCTAGGAATTTTATACAAAGTTGTAGCCCATTGTGTTTCATGAAGTCTTTTAAAAGATTTTCAGGGGCATTTTGGCCACAGGAGATTTTGATTTCAAATATTGAACTTATGCCGTAACAAACCTCCTTATAAGCTGCTCCTGTACTGTATATCAAAGAGACCAAGAAGAGAGGACCTGGTTGAAGTAAGAAAAGAAGAGGAAGAGGAAAACATCACTCTGCCAGCTCAGCCTCCCCACCTCCCATCTTTGCAAGGCGCCCTGGGTACCTCTGGTCATCTTCAAGGCCACTAAGGAACATAGTTTGGCAACCACTGTCCGGGCCATTTCTGAGTTCCACCACTTGCGGCATCTTGTGACTTGATGCTACTAGTTATGGCAGGCACTTACCGGGTGCCCAGCCACTTTCCTAGGCCCTTAATGGACTCGCCCCTTTTATCCCAACAATAACCCTCTGGGACAGGCACTATCGTTGTCCCTGGGGTACAGATGAGGACATTTTAGAACAGAGAGGCTAAGTGACTTGCCTAGGAAGTTACGGGACAGCTGAAAAGGATTAAGCTGGGAAGTAAACTCAGTCTGACTGCAGAGCCCCTTCTCTTCATCTTCCAGCCGTGCCACCTCTGACCTTGGCTGTTACCGGTCCCTCGAGTCCCTGGGAACACTGCGGGGCTGTGTGTTTCCAAGGAAACAAAGCTTCCAATTCCTAAGAATATAGGAGAGAGGCTGGGGCATGGTGGCTCGTGCCTGTAATCCCAGCACTTTGGGAGGCCAAGGCAGGAGGATTGCTTGAGTCCAGGGGTTCAAAGCCAGCCTGGGCAACATAGTAAGGCCCTGTCTCTATAAAAAAAAAAATCATTAAAAAAAATTTAGCCAGACATGGTGTTGTCTAACTGTAGTCTCAGCTACTCAGGACACTGAGATGGGAGGCTTGCCTGAGCCCAGAAGATAGAGGCTGCAGTGAGCTATGATCATGCCACGGCACTCCAGCCTGGGTAACAATGTGAGGCTCTATCTCAAAAAAAATAATAATAAAATAAAATAAATAAAATGGGAAAGGGCAGGTGAAGTCTCTTTAGAGTCCCAAGTAGAACTCTACGCATCAGGGGTTTTCCTCTCTTAGGAAGCTGCCAGACCTCCTTCCAGTGTGGGAGCTGCGCCAAGGCCTGTGTGGCTGCGGGGACGCTGGCTGGAAGCCCAGTCACTCAGAGACCCAGCCTGGCTTCTCACTTGCGCAGGTCATTAATATTCCCTCTCTCCAGCCCCTCTCCGTTTAATTGTGCACAGAGCTGTCAGGTCAGACTCTTTGCCAGAGCTGTGGCCTATGGGAAAAACCAGAGGTCCCATTTTTCCCCAGCAGCACTCCTTGCAGCCAGGGGAGGGGCTGCAGCCTCCACCCTGCCACTTACCGTATTCCCCAGGCTAGCAGACAAACTGCAGATGTACCAGAAACACCTTCATTTCACAGGGAGTCTTCTAGGGAAAAGTATATTTAAGTATTTATTATTCTTACATTGAAGGTAGCTTTTATGTCAAATTGTAGGAGCAGATGTACTATTTGTGTAAAAATTGTATGCTGTATTGTATTCTTTTTTTTTTTTTGTTTGAGATGGAGTCTCATTCACTGTCACCCAGGCTGGAGTGCAGTAGCGCCATCTCAGCTCACCGCAACCTCCGCTTCCCTGGTTCAAGAGATTCTCCTGCCTCAGTCTCCCTCAGCCTCCCAAGTAGCTGGGATTACAGGCATGCGCCACCACACCCAGCTAATTTTTGTTTTGTTTTGGTTTGGTTTTTTTGTAGAGACAGGGTTTCACCATATTGGCCAGGCTTATCTTGAACTCCTGACCTCAAGTGACCTGCCCACCTTGGCTTCCAAAAGTGCTGGGATTACAGGTGTGAACCGTAGTGCCCGGCGCTGTATGTGGTCTTCTAGAATTGATTATGAAATTTTTAAGTTCTGAGTAAGCAGGGACTTTTCTATTAAAAGTAAATATATATATGGGGTTTCTTTGGTACTGGGTTGATAAAAGGGCTGTGGTAGCAATACAATGGATTCTGAATGTTAACGAACTAACCCAACTCTGCCCTAGATCAGCTCCAAAACCTACAGCTTTGCTGTGATCTTACTGCATGGTTCCACCAGGGGGTAGCATTGAGCATAATTTGACATCCAGCGTTGCCGCTTTGCGGTTATAATGGTGTGTTGGGCCAGTTATTTAAGGATGCATTTGATGGTGAGAGGACAGAGGTGTGGAAGAGTATACACGTTATATACTGGTAAATAGGGTAACTTCTGGAGAAGTCAGCGGAGAGAGCACCCAAATAATTCTGCAATACTCACAGGGGAGTGGAGTCTCCGGGAACTTACCTACCCGTCTCTGCCCTGCTGAACTGGAGTCAGCACTGGGCATTGCTCTTAATTAAGAGACAAGGTGACAGACTGGTGTGTCTAGAGGAAGCCACTGATTCGCAGGGAGCTTTGCAGAATCACATCAGCTTATGGAGGTAGATGGGTATCTCGGGCACTACTTTTAGGGACCTTGGGCAAGTCACAAAAACTTTTTCAGGCTCAAGTTCCTCCTCAGTAAAACAGGGACCAATAATATTTGTCTTTCAGGATGGTTGGGAGGAGTCAAGGAGCTAATGTCTGTGTGCCTGGTCCCCTGTAAAGCCTCAATAATGGTATTCTTATGTCAATAAATAATGCACCATTAATATTTGTATTATTATCATTGTATAATTGTCTTTATTACTATTCATATATATTTTTTTGCTTTTGAGACAGAGTTTCTGTTGCCCAGGCTGGAGTGCAGTGGCATGATCTTGGCTCACTGCAACCTCTGCCTCCCAGGTTCAAGTGATTCTCGTGCCTTAGCCTCCCGAGTAGCTGGGATTACAGGTGCACATGTAATTTTTATATTTTTAGTAGAGATGGGGTTTTTCCATGTTGTCTGGACTGGTCTCGAACTCCTGGCCTCAAGTGATCTGCCTACCTCAGCCTCCCAAAGTGCTAGGATTACAGGAGTATGAATATCTTTATTATTGATAATTACATTGATTGTGTTGCACTTGATGTATATCTGATCCATGTTTTATATATGACATATAGTAAATCTTGTATATATATTTCATGCATATTAACATTATTAAATAATAATTATAAAAATAATGAATATTCTATATAAGTAACTATTACTATTTGGGTAATTAATACCCTTCATTGGAGGGATGAGAATTTACTACTGAGGGTCTGAAATGATTTTTCTCTCACACTTAAATTGGAGCTTAGGGGTGCTAGAACTAAATAGATTATTGGGGACCCAGGGGTTTGGGTCCCTGGCCTCTATGGGATAGAGCAGAGAGAAGTTCAAGAAGCAGAGAGGCTGCTGGCTCAGATGTGCGACCTTGGCTCGAATGTGTGACATTGAACACATCCCTTGCCCTCTCTGCACCTCAGTCTCCCCTTCTGGGAAGGGGTACGGTTGTCACTGTTATGATCTATCCTAATCTCCTCTGCGGATGGGCTGGGTATGAAGGGATGCCTTTCCCTCCGCAGGAATCAGGGCTGTCTGTGTGGATTGGCGGGCAGCTGCACCCCCTGGAGACCGTGCCCCCCGCACTGGCTGTGCTGCTTATCACCGTGGTCATCGCCTTCTTCACTGAGTTTGCCAGCAACACGGCCACCATCATCATCTTCCTGCCTGTCCTGGCAGAGCTGGTGAGGGTCCCTCTGGGGAAGAGGGGAGCATCCCTCCCCCAACACCCATTCAGAAATCTTCCCCCTGCCAAGGGAGCTTCACTGCGGGCTACAGTTGCCATTGCTCTCCCCAAAAGCCATGAAGGTGTCAGGACCACAGTACAACTTTTAAAAATACTGGATGTTTTCCTTCAAAAAATGCATACATAGAGTAAATATTTTCAAAGTGTTCCCAATTCTCTCTTTGGGGAAAATTTACCCAAGATGACATGGAGGGTTTTCTAGAACAGGTAAATTCCCAAATTTGGATTAAGAAGAAGTAGAAAATCTGAGTAAACAAATGGCCACAGGAGAAATCCTAATGGTAAGCAAGGCAGTAGCCCCCCTCTAAAGCAGGGTTTCAGCACTGTTGGTATTTGGGGCTGTAGCATGCTCTGTGTGGGGCTGGCCCGCCTACTACAGGGTGTGTTGAGGCATCCCTGGGCTCTCCTCACTAGAGACTGGTGGCACTTCCCTAAATCATGACAATCCAAAAGTCCCTAAGCATTGCCAAATATCCCCTGTTAGGGGAACAAATCCTTCCCCCCAACCCAGTTGATACCTACTGGGCTAAAAATCGCCAGCCCCAGGCCGGGCTCCGTGGCTCATGCCTGTGATCCCAGCACTTTTGGAGGCTGAAGCAGGCAGATTGCTTGAGCTCAGGAGTTCCAGACTAGCCTGGGCAACATGGTGAGACCACATGTCTGCAAAAAATACAAAAATTAGTCGGGCTTGGTGGCAGGTGCCTGGACAACAGAGCCAGATCCTGTTTCAACACAAAAACACAAACAAAACCATCAGCCCCAGGTTATTTGCTAGGTAAGAGCTCGAAAACTAGTGAGGAACAGATAGTTCCCGACTCCCCCGAGCTGTTCACCAGCATAGAAAAATAGACATGGCCCCAAAACTGGATAAGGAGAGCAAGGGAGAGAGCTGCAATCCAGGCTCACCTGTAAAAAGAGATGCAAATAGCAAAATGAACCCACAGTTGTGTAAAAAGAACAATATATACATGATCAGGCAGCTTTTATGCTAGGAGTTTTAAAAAGGAAACTATCAATATAGTTTTGTATTTAAACAGATTAAAGACCCGACCATATAATTACCTTAATATTACCCACGCTGATAAAATTACATCAATGTTGCAAGTAAATGCTTTGTACGCAAACGGTTATGCCCCAGCACGCTTACCTGTAAAACCTCATCTTGGGTTTTGTTTGCTTATTTCATGCATCAATTTATCTGTTTTTGCACACAGATGTACACTGTGTTATTTTTCAATGACTGGAGAATATGCCACTATAAATGGACAGTTGTTGGTTTATTTAAACAATCTCTCTGCCCAGTGGAAATATAGGTATTTCTGAACTTTGCTGTCATTCAACAACGCTACGTCACCGAGCCTTGTCTATGCATCACTAATTACATCTAGGGAAGTTCCTATAACTGACATTCCTGGGTCAAAGAGCATGCGCATTTAAAATATTGTTGGATATGAGGAAATTGTCCTCCGAAGTGGCTGGCCATTTTACAGCAGTGGGAGTATGAGGTGGGAGTCCTCAGGGAGACCTGGTGACTGAGAGAGATGGGAGTGCCATGGGTGGTCTGGGGGAGAAGAGGGAGCGTAGAACCCAGCCAGTCTGTAAGGGGCAGCTTTCACTGGAAAAGACACTTGCAAATGACACATTCATTCAACGGTGCTTATCATCAAAATCCAAAAACATTTTACACCTAAGGGGGTGATTTTTGAGAAAATGAATATGCTTTGGGTTGCAAAAATTCCCCAGAAGGGCCAAAAACATCCTACGTAAGTAAAATGCCAGAGAAGTGATCTCTTCCCTTGCTCTCCTTATCGGACTTTGGGGCCAGGGTGGCAAACTGGTGGCCCACTAACAGGCCAGCCCACAGGTGGGTCTGATACACACGGTCTTAGAAATTCGGGAGGGCTGCCAACAGATGCTCTCGTGAGCTCTCTTTCTCACTGAAACCCAGGAATGCATGCCCCCAACAAGAGGTATCCAGAGGCCAACTCTGCGCTGAGATTGTTTGGCTGAGGGAAGGAGCAGATGAAGTGTTTTAAAGCCCTGGTTCTCAGTGTACAGTCCTTAGACCAGTAGCACCCCAGCATCAGGGGAGCATGTCAGACATGCAGGTTCTCGGGTCCCACCCAGACCTGCTGAATCAGCAGGTCTGGGTGAGGTAGAGCCAGCTGTGTGGACTTTAACCAGCCCTCCAGGTGCTTTTCTGTACTCTCACCTGGAGAAGGAGTGTTCTAGGACCATCCCCCCGCCCATCTTTGATCAAACCACAGTGTGGTCCTTGAATGTCACTAACCCTGGGAATGTTCTCTCCACCTCTCCTGATCTGGTTCTCTTCTTACCTGCTTCTGTCTGTTTCTGCCTGTGCATGCATCTTTCTGACTGCGTTTCTCTCTCTAATTCTCTCTTCTCACTTGTCCCTGCTGTTCTCCGCCACGCCGCCAATCTCTACGGGTGTCTTTGTCTCTCTGTCTCTACGTCTTTGTGTCCCTCTTTCCAACGGCCCCTCTCTCCCTCTCTTTCTTTCTCCCTGTGGTCGCTCTGTGTTGGTCTCTCTCCTGGTCTCCCCCACCTCTCCTGGGCCCAGGCCATCCGCCTGAGAGTGCACCCCCTGTATCTGATGATTCCGGGCACAGTCGGCTGCTCCTTTGCCTTCATGCTCCCAGTCTCGACGCCCCCCAACTCCATCGCCTTCGCCTCTGGACACTTGCTGGTCAAAGACATGGTGAGTCTGGACATTTCCCAGCAGAGGCTCCGGGAGGTGGGTGGGCAGCAGGTGGCAGGCAAGGCCTCTTCGCAGGACTCTGACACCCCGACCCACTCCCCAGTCTCTCAATAGGTCTTTCTGAGGGGGACCAGGAACACCCATTTTAACAGAGACTCTGGGATGATTCTCGCACTTAGACAATTTCAGGAAACCCTACCTTAGGGACTACTTTCCAAAATTTGCTGCCGGGACAAGGGATTTCCCCCTCCCTCTGGACCCTACTTCGTGCCCAGAATCTTTAGAAGAGAGAAGCAGCAAATACACCCTGGGACTCAGGGATGCGCCTCAGTGTCCAGCCAGCTGGGAAGGAGAAAGAAGCTGAGGACTGTAGCAGTGGGAGGGCCTCAATAGCTTTCAGCAGAGCGCAGCCATTGGCAATGAGTTCCCTCTCCCAGAAGCACCCTGCTGAGCCACCTCCTCCCTCCCGGCTCCTGACTCCCAGTCTCTTCCCTCTCCCCGGGCTTTGCAAATAACCGGGCTTTGCTTTCTGGGTTAAATGGCATAACCCTATGACAACCACACAGTGCCTGGAACCTAGAGGCCATCAATGAATGGGGACATTTGCAGCTCTTTGAGTGACAGTCTAAGGTAGTGTAAAGATTGAAGGGTCCCAGGCATTGACCGACCTGGGTCTGTGTCCTGGCTCCACCACTTCCTGGCCGTGCGATCTCGGGTGAGTGACTTCCTGTCTCTGAGTCTGAATGTTCCCATCTGTATGGTGGGTCAGGTGCTGACCCCTTCCTCTGTCTGGGCTCTATTTCAGGTGCGGACAGGTCTCTTGATGAACCTGATGGGCGTCCTGCTACTCAGTTTGGCCATGAATACCTGGGCACAGACCATCTTCCAGCTGGGCACCTTCCCGGACTGGGCTGATATGCACTCGGTCAATGTCACAGCATTGCCACCCATCTTGGCCAATGACACATTTCGGACCCTCTGAGTCCCCCTGGGGAACTCCCTTGAGGCTGAACCCTCTCAAAGGGCTGTCGCCATCACCTGCTGCTAGGACTCTACAAAACAATCAAATAATTATTTCCCGTAATCCAGTATGCAGCAAGCAAGGGTGACCTCCAGTGGTCCACTCGGGTCCACGAGCCATTATCTAGAACATTTTCTCTCTCTCTCTCATGCAGTTCAAGGCCCAGATATCTCTCAGATCTGCTGGCTGAGAAACAAGCTCCTTTATCAGTGAGCTGTTTTATCGTTAGGATGCAAGAGAGCCCAGTTTCATCAACAGTGACCAAATCTGGCATGGAGTCTGTCTCATACAGTTGGGATAGGAGTCCATTCATTCCCATGGGCACAGCTAACATTATCCCCCAGTGACTAGTTTCTGTTACACTGGAAAGACCACCTTTTTAAAGATCACTTTCCTGGGCTGCAGTGTTCCAGTCCAGTTGTTCCAGCTGTTCACAACTAGTGTGTGTTTTTGCTTAGTTGGTGCCCATTCTGCACCCGTTGTTTTACCCCTGCTGATACCCAGCAGTCAGAGATTCTTTTTTAATCCTTGGAGACAGGGAAAGGGACAGATGGCTTTCTGAGGACATGAGACTGTACAAAGCCTCTTTGCTCTTTGTCTGGGCTCCTGAGCACACCAGAGAAAGCTCTAGAAACCCCGATGACATCTCTACCCAAGAGATTTAGGATTCTCCTGTTTCATCTGGGCCAATTTGGCCATAATTCTGGGGTCAGGCCAGGCCAGGGTCCTACCCTCCCATGGGGAGAACTGTGACCCCTCCAGCCAAGACCTTCCTGTATGTGACCCCCCAGGGGCCTCTGTGGCTGCAGGGTGGTCAGCTGCTTCTCGTCCCACCAAGTGACCTTGACCTCCCCATGTCCCACCTTAAGTAGTAAGCATGTTTAATTATCAAAAGCCACATTTGTCAGGGGTGAGAGAAAAATCAAAAGATAAATTGGGGCCTTGTAAAAGGCCAGGGTAAAATGTCTCGGGCAAGCAAAAGATAAGACATCCCCATGAGCCCGAGGCTGGAAGTGCTGTCTGCACTTAAGTGTTTACTCCCTCTTTGTTCCAAGCAGAAGCATTCTGGCATCCCAGTGAAGAGCGCAGGCCCTCAGGAAATGTCTGCTGAATGGAATGGCCCAGTGTTAGCCCAGTATCAGAAAAGGCACCAGACCAGGGGCCCTGAACCGTCACACTTCCCCTTCCTAAGCCTCTGAGGGTGGAGATTCCCCTAGGAGCACTTGGCCAGCTGGGAAGGCAGCACCCAGGTTCGCTCTTGATATAGCACAAGTGAGTCATGGGCATTTCCCCGAGAGCAGTGGGAGAGGCCCTCTGAGTTGGAGGTTCAGCTCCACCTCCTTTCTAAGCGATCACTCAGTATCGAATCACAGTTACAACCCGCTGGGGCCGTGGGGAGGTGGGCTTGTATGGGACTGGAGGCAAAAGGTTCATTGAGAGAGAAGCCCACGGGATTTGTAACCAGATGAATCATGATTTCAAAGACTTCTGATCAAAAATACTATGAAATAAAGAATGTTAATCAACATTGGACCTGGAGATGATTTGCCTTTCTGAACAAAAGAGAGCGTCAAAGCCCCAAATCCCTGGGCTGGGAATTCCACAGAATTGACCTCTCCGACTTCATTTTCTCCTGCTCTCCCCTCCCCTCTCCAGGCACATACTCAAACTCTCCTGCCTCAGGGCCTTTGCATGTGCTGTTCGCTCTGCCTAGAACACTGCTCCCAAATATATGCCTGGTTCCCCCACTCACTTTACTCAGGTCTCTGCTCAGGTGTCACCTCCTCCTAGAGGCTTCCCTGACTTCCTGTCTAAAATATCACCCTCATTACTCTCCACCCCCTTACTCTGCTATATTTTTTTCTTAATACTTAGGACACTATATAACTTATTTTCTTATGATCTTCCTCTCCCTCTAGAATATACATTTATGAAAATACAAATGGTATTTTTTTTACTGCTGTAACTCCAGCTGCTAGAGCAATTTCTGGCACATAGCAAGTGTTCAGTAAATATTTGCTGCTTGAAACTGCACCAGAATTAATGAGAAAGCCATCTCTCCCCTCTGGGGTCTGTTTTGTCTGTTACTTTGTTCACTGATTCTTCCATTTATTCATCCAATAAACATTTATTGGGAACCTGTCATGTTCTGGTTCATTGTCCCGCCCACATGGAACTTACACGCTGGCAGGGGAGACAGGCAATAGGAAGATAAACAAATAAATAAACTGACTCTGGGTCATGATGCCGGCTAAGAAAATGAAACTGACCAAGATGGTAAACTGACTCAGAGGCTACTTTAGCCAGCGTGATTGGGGAAGACTTCTCTGAGGAGGTGGCATTGGATTGAGACCTGAAGGAGTCAGCCAGATGCTCATGGAAATGTGGGAGGAAGGGAGAAGGTGGGGGAGATGGGGAGTCTCTGGGGAGAACATTCCAGGCAGGGGAGCAGATAGCTTCACTTAGCTGGATGCTCTGAGCTGGAACTTTGTGGAGTTTGGAAATCTAGATTCTGCCTCTTCTGATTGGTTACCAACTCTCTCTGCAGCTTTCCTGAGAAGGCATCTTAAGTTGCTCTGACTGAATGTTACTCAGTCCTTGAAGCCTGAAGAGCTTTGCCATTCTTAGTGTAAAAGAAGATCTGTGAGCAGAAGGCAGCAGCACCATTGCGGTGTGCTCATGGCGGCACGGGAGAAGGGAGATGGCAGGGCTGGTACAGACTTATTGGAATACACCAGGGGCTCATGTCCAGAGCGCTCCAACTCAGAAACGACCAGGCAAACAAAACTCTGTTTTTGTTATCTGTGGCTCCGTAACAGACCATGCCCACACTTGGAACTTTGAAACACAGCAATTTCTTGGCTCACGTTTCTGCATTTGGACAGAGCTCTGCAGAATTGCCAATTGTCTTTGCCTCATGAGTTGGGAGTTTTGCTAGGGCTGGAAGGTCTGCAATGGCTGCTGACAGGATCTCTCTTCACGTGGCTTCTCCCGGAGTCTCAGGATCTCTCT
>NW_022437077.1:774983-851077 GCF_009761245.1 Sapajus apella
GGCTTCTCCCGGAGTCTCAGGATCTCTCTTCACGTGGCTTCTCCAGGCGTCTATTTTGGACCTCTTTACATGAGAGTGGCCTTCAATGAGGACAAAAGCTGAAGCTACAAGGCCTCTAAGGCCAGGATGTGGAAGCCTAGGAACATCAATTCTGTCCAACTCTATTGGTCAAAGTAGCCCACAGGACTGGCCTGGTCCAAGTGGAGGGAAATAGGCTCCAGCCCTTGATGGCAGGGGCAGCTTCCACCAGGGAGGGGAGGGACAGTGGGCTGCCATGTTTGGAAGCCATCTACCATAGCCCCCAAGAGCAAAGTAGACAAAAGGTGTGAAATGTCATCCTGAAAAGGGATGTCTACATGGCCAACAGGGTTATGAGGAGATACCCAAACCTACGTGTTTATAATTTGCAGGGAAATGCAAATTGAAATAAAATTCAACAACATGCCAACCAGACCGGCAGAAACGAGAAAAGTGGACAATAAGTCCTGGTGGGATATAAGGCAACAGAAACTTTGTCAGCCTGGCCAGCAACTTGGCAGTAATTAGGGTTATTCATTATCTGTATTTCCTAGGACCTAGAAAACTAACATGGGATCTAAGGAGACAGTGTCAAAGGATATTTGTGCCACTGCTGTTTGAGGACACCTAGGTGACCATCGCTGGGGGAGTATTTAAATAAAATCTAGAGGAAATACGCTAAAAAACAAAACACAGGAACACGTAGGAGTGATGAACTACAGGTACACAGAGTGACAGGTTGGACATATTCCAGTATGGGTGTCAAACAGGTACAGAGTTAAGTAGGTGGAGAAATGGAGGTGGTGATGGGAGGTATAAAAGATGAAATAAAAGTCATTAAACAAGGAGCTCAGTAAGCCTCATTGGAATCCTGGTGCCCAGGCTGGTCTTGAACTCTGGCCTCCTGTTTTGCCTTCCAAAGCACTGGGATTATAGGCACAAGCCACTATACCTGGCCTACTATTTTGGATTTTGATTTTTTTCATCTGAGAAATGAGAGCATGTAGTGGGGTCTCGGAAATAGAAAGCATCTAAACTAGCTAATTGGTGGAGAGTTTAGTAAAGGGCCAAGTTACAAGGTGAGCAGAGAGCAGGGGGACCACAGGAAAAGCGTGGGACCCCAGTGCTGAGAAATCAGGAAACGAGGAGTGAGGAGCACCTCCCAGCCTAAGGCCTCAAGGGAGTGAGCTCCCTGATGGAATCTGGGTCCAGGGACACAGCTGGCTCTTGGCGACTGTAGGAAGGGGTGGGCTCTTCCTCTCCTCCATCCCTCAGCAGAGCGCCCTCTTGTTCAAGGAGGGTCGGTCTGCTGCAGTATTCAGGACTCACAATGATAGAAGAGACCCACTCGCGTTCTGGACGGTGATCCGCCCTACTCAAAGCCCACTTATTTAAATATTCATCTCATCCCAAAGCATACTTACAGAAATATCAAGGGTGATGCATAACTAAATCTCTGAGCACCATGGCCCAGCCAAGTTGACTTATGAAATTTTATGTGTTGCACCAACAGAGCCAGAATGCAGGGGGAGCTTTGATGCAGCCCATCCAGGTCCACCACCTAGGTGCAGGGCAGGGAGGAAGAGCGTGGGAGGAGCCTGGAGAAACAAGCTTTGAGAAGAGCATGGCACAAAGGGTCGACGCCACATCAGAGCTTGCAATCTGGTGCCAGCCCTGAGCCAGGTTTTGTTCATTTTCTCCCTGATGAGTTTTTTTATGTTTATTTAGGTATTTATTTATTTTAAGACAGGGTCTCGCTCTGTGGCCCAGGCTGGAGTGTAGTGGCCTGGTGTGATCTCAGCTCACTGCAACCTCCATGTCCCAGGCTCAGGTGATCCTCCCGCCTCAGCCTCTGGAGTAGCTGGGAGTGCACATCATCACACCCACCTAACTTTTCTATTTTTAGTAGAGACGGGGTTTCTCCATGTTGCGCAGGCTGGTCTTGGACTCTTGAGCCTCAAGTGATCCACCTGCCTCAACCTCCGAGTGCCCAGGTTATAGGCGTGAGCCACCGTGCCATCCCCTGATGAATTATAAATTATTATTTGCTGGTCTTTAAAATTCAGGAGATTTCACATAAAAATCTAGATTTCTGCTTCTCCTGGAAAGGAAAATACCAGATCTATCTAGCAATACAAGACTTCATCGGCACACAGCAACAATTGCTTGGAGCTGAATAGTTTGTGGAGGAAATCTTAAGTTGGAACATAAACATTCATTAGCCTCAGTCCTCACCACTCCTTAACGTCTTACACTGACTCTCCTCTTTCAACTCTGTCACTTTCCTGGCCTGTGAAGGCATTTGAACCTATGGCACCTGAATTGCATGATCTAGGAGGTCCATTTCAGCCTTAGTGGTCAAGGGTTCTAATGGCCTAGAGCAGCACTGCCCACTGAACTTTCTGGATGATGGAAATGGACTGCAGCTGCCCTGTGCAACACAACAGACACTTGCTATGTGTGGCTGTTGAACATTTGTAATGCGGCTAGATCAAATTGAGATTTGTCCTAAGTAGAAAAATGTAGTATGAGAAAATGAATGTAAAATATCCTGTCAATTTTTTATATCATCGACACGTTGAAAGGATATTTTTGATATGTTACATCGACTAAAATATTTTATTAAAATAAATTTCCATTTTTAAAAGTTCAATTTTTTAAATTTAAAAAAATGTATGTATCAACTTGGCTGGGCCATAGTGCCCAGATATTTGGTCAGGCATTATTCTGGATATTTCTGTGAACTAACATTGAAATCAGCGGGCTTTGAGCAGGGCTACTAGAAGAGTGTAAATGATGCATACAGTTCGAGTGGATGGCTCACACACAGTTGCTACTGGACAGCACCAGCCTTATAGGAAGATTGTGGCTGCTCCTCTGTATTCTCAAACCATCTGGACAGTGGCAACGTTGAAGAAGGCTGAAGAATTCAACGACTCTGATAGTCTATGCAACTGGGCGCAGTAGCTCACGCCTGTAATCCTAGCACTTTGGGAGACCGAGGTGGGCAGATTGCTTGAGCCCAGGAGTTTGAGACCAGCTTGTGCAACATGGCAAAACCCCATCTCTACTGAAAATAATAGTCTATGAATCTCTGATTCTGATCCCAGACCAGGCTCTCCAGGAAGATCTGAAGGCTTACCTCTTCCTCTTCCTCTTCTGTCATGTGGCTCTGAATCCTCCACCCACAAATTCCCCTCAACAAAGCTGATTCTATTTTGGATGATTCAGAAGCCCCTTCCGGATGCTGTGGGCCTTGAGGTCAGGCCAGCCTTATATAGACAGAGGTAACTGCCTACATGTACCGAGAAAAGCCAAAAATAGCTTTTGCCCATTCACTCTCTATGCCTCCATGCTCCTGAATCTTACGTATCCACCCGAGGCCTTCTGGAAACAAACTGCCTGGCCCTTATCCAATCAGCTCCCTAGTGCCCATGCAGAAACTGGCAAATGCTGGTGGGTGGCTTCCAGAACTGTTTCTGTCTGACTAGCACAATGTTCTGAAGTTTGCTATGTGATGGGATCCAGGCCAGGGTGGGCTGGTGAGCATCTGAAGTCTGAACAATCAGATGTGAGCAGACAGGGGCCCGCTCGACAGAGCTGTCAGCCCAGGTAAGAAGGAGCAGGGCGTGAGCATTCACCTATTGCTCACTGAACACTGCATTATCTCATGGAATCCTCTAACGGTCCTTGAAGTAGATACTGTATTCCCCTCATTATAGCAGAGGATGCGCAACTTCAGAGAGGGTCAGCGTCTTGCCCACGGTCACACAGCACAGTAAGTGGCAAAGCTGGCATTTGAGTTCAGGTGTACTGCCGCCAGTCCAGGGCCCCTGAAGTTTGGGGGAATAGCTAGACACCTCCTTGCAGCCAGACAGCTAAGAGCAGGCCTGACAAAGGCCTTCTGCAGAAGGTTAAAATTGATGGTCCTCATGCTGGCTTTGGCCCATAGACCTGCTAACATTGGTCTGCACAGTAGTCTTTCATAAACAAACAAACAAACAAACAACACTGGCTTTAAAAAAATGCTGGCATTTACATTAAAAAGAGGATGACCGGCGTCTTTAGAAAAGTTGGAAAATCTGGTCATGGTGAGCCTCATTTTCAAGGGGCTTTGACCCTCAATTGGAGATGAGTAGCAGCTGCCCAGACAGGAGGGAGCCGGGGCTGCGCTGCAGTGCACTGCTGTTTGCATTCGTCCTGCTTTGTTCATGAACCTGAGTGGGCTGGCCCCTGTGGGTACACGAGTTTGCTGCTGCTCTTCTGCCTCGTGTACTTAGTTCTCTGCAGACCTGGTGGCTGGCCCCACATCCTGGAGGGGTACATGGTCTGGGAGGGGTGTTAGGCCCTCTGAGGGTTCTGGCCACAGGTATTCCATTCAATCGCTGTGTGACTATGAGAATGTCACTTCCCCTATCCAGGCCACAGGACATTCCCGTGGGGCCTGAGAGTGACCCAGGCAGCATGTCCTTATAAGGGAAAATAGCTGTGTCCTCTACTGCTCCAACCCACAGAGTAGGAGCCTGGGGTACTCGGGAGCGGTCTGCTGGGGTTGATGGGGAACAGAGATGCTGGAGAGGTGTCTGCATTCCAGGTAGGAACTGGCTTTCCTGAGAGCAGATCTGCAGGACAATAACTGCAGAGGGTGTGCACAGGGAATTTACAGTATTGAGCATCTACTATTTGCAGTACCAGCTGCACCACAAAGTAATCACGAGGTCTGTGAATTATCCCCTCCACAGCAGCAGAGCCCAGTGCTAACTGGTATACCCTGAAGCCAGCCTGCTGGTTCGAAATCATGGCGGTACCATTAATAGCTGAGTGGCGTGGCTGGCGACGTAGCGCTCTGAGTCTCAGTTTTCTGGGCTGTAGAATGAAAATAACATCCTTACCATAAAGGGATATTCAAAGCAAGGGCTCAGTGAATTTGAAGAGAAATTCCTCAGAAGCGTGACTAATACATAGTAAGTGCTCAATAAATGTTAACTGTTGTTTTCATTAATCTTTTTTTTTTTTTTTTTTTTTTAGGCAAGGTCTTGCTCCAAACCCAGGCTGGAATGCAGTGGCACGATCTCAGCTCACTGCAACCTCTGCCTCCCAGGTTCAAGTGACTCTCCTGCCTCAGCCTCCCGAGTTTTTGGGATTACAGGCATGAACCATTACAACTGGCTCATTTTTGTATTTTTAGTAGAGACGGGGGTTTCACCATGATGGTCAGGCTGGTCTCGAACTCCTGACCTCAGGTGATCTGCCTGCCTCAGCCTCCCAAAGTGCTGGGATTATAGGTGTGAGCCACTGTGCCCAACCTTATTAGCCTTTCTTTAAGAGGAGAAAACAGACAGAGAGAGATGAGGTCACCTGCTCAAGGTCTCATAGGTAGGGAGGGACAGAGCTGAGATTTGAAGCCAGGCCCAAGTCAGGCTAAAGACAGGAAGGGAGCCGGGGAAGGAGACCAGAGCCACTGCTCCCAGCACTTGGCAGGGGTCTGACTGTCTCCTATGAGTCCCAGGAGAAGGGATCAGGCTCCCCTTGGGGCACACAACTCTGGAGTGGGAGGGAAAGGGGAGCTGTATGGTTTCTCTGCGCTTCAGTTTCCTAGTCTGTAAAATGGGACTAATTCTACCTTCCTGGATCAGAGACACTGCTTGGAAAAGGCTGTCTTTCTCTCTTCCCACACCTTCCACCCGCTCCTGCTTGTGGGCAGACAATGAGGCATTTTGCCCAACCCTCTGGGAGGTGGACCTCAAAAAGGGCGGGACAAGGCACCCAGGAGAGCTTCATTAAAGAGTGGAAAAGCAGAAGTGACAGGTCCCAAGTCCCGGCGATTCCCCTACTTCCTCTCCACCTGCCACAGCTGCCAGAGACCGCCCGCCTGAAACCACTGCCATTCAGGCAG
This sequence comes from Sapajus apella, assembly GCF_009761245.1. Lineage (NCBI taxonomy): Eukaryota > Metazoa > Chordata > Mammalia > Primates > Cebidae > Sapajus > Sapajus apella. The sequence goes on from NW_022437077.1 coordinate 780,898, forward strand.
CATGCCAGGCCACCCAGGAGAAGCTGAGCACCTTGTCAAGACCAGGTAGGCCTGGGGACTTTAGACACTGAGGGATACAGGTGAGAGAACAGTCAGCTGTCAGGGGTGAAGGATATGAACCGAAATCTTCAGCTCTGCAATTCCCTGGCTGTGTGACTTCAGGCAAATCCTCACCTCTCTGAGCCTCAGTTCCCCATCCGTGAAATGGAAGTAATAATGACATCTACGAGACTGTTGCCAGAGTGGAATGAGAAAATGCATGCTTAGAACTTGGCACCTGCTTGGCTCAGAGTAAGCACTCACCAAACAGCAGCTGGTTTCCTTGCCATTTACAATACCCAGTGCGGGGCTTGTCTTCCAATACGACTTAGGACTGGCTTTCAATCCTTAAACTTGTGTTTATTATAAGCCATTATTCCGAAAGTCACTGTGTTCCAAATGTTAGTTATGTAGTAGAAGGGCGGGGGTGGGTGGGTGTTAGTCCCAAATTCAAAAGGCTTCGGGAGCTGGGAAGGGGGTGCACCTGTGGGAGGCCACCTGGGTTTGCAGATAGACCTGCTGATTGATTAGCGGGAGCAGTCTACGGGTTGCTCCCCTGTCAAAGGGGGTTAATGAATACTCAGCTCCATCTACTTGTTACAAAGCTGAGAGCTCTAACCTAGATCTTCTCATCTCTCAAGAAAAGCTGGAAATTCAGATTTTAATGTGAAACTTTCTTATTTCCAAATGAGGCAGTTTATAGACACACACACACACACACACACACACACACACAGAGAGACACACACACAGCCACAATAAAGTGCATGTGTATATGATTCAGCTTTAGGGCTTCAAGACTGTGGCTTCCACTCCAGCCCCACAGGCCTCACTGCATCTCAGCTTCCCACTGTTCTAGTCCTCCCAGCTTCCTGTTTCCTGATGGTCAGAGCACAGGACCTTTGCACATGCTGTTCCTTCTGTCAGGGATGTCCAACTCCCTTCTCCACCTATAAACTGATACTTGTCCTTCCACCCCCAGCTGGAATGTCGCCTCTTCCAGGAAGCCTTCCTGATTGCCCAGTAAAACAGACTCACTCTCCATCTACCCCACCCCAGTCCAGCCCCAGGCATATCATCCTCATAATTCTTTTTTAATGAACTTAAACTCTAATGATCTATTTAAGTCCCCTCAATTAGACTGTGAACTCCTTTCGTGGGACCAGGACTTAATTCATCTTAGTCATCTTGATCAGCTGTCAGCACAGAGCCTAGCACAGAGGAGACTTGAGTAAACATTTAATTGTTGGTGTAAGTATCATCAGGGTAACACGTGGTGCAGTTTTAAAGGATCCTTCTTCTGTGCCAGACCCTGTGTAAAGTGCTTTACATACATTACTTCATTTTATTGTTCCAGGAGCCCTGTGACAGAGGTTTCTGCATTAGTCAGGACTCATTTGGTTGCAAGTGACAGATTGATCTCATATTGCCTTGAGAAAAACAGACATTTTCTAGTGTGTGGTCCAGCATAGATTTGGGCTTCAGGCATGCCTGAATCCAAGGACTCCAGCAAGGCCACTGGACCTCTCTCTCTGTTTCTTAGCACTGTTTTCCTTGTGTTGCCTTCATCCCAGGCTGACTCACACTACAAGGTAGTCCCCAAGGCTCAAGGCATCCCTCCTGCCAGCTTAGCTCTCAAGGCGACAAAGAGCAGGTTTTTTTCAGTCATTGCAGCAAAGCCCGGAGGCAAGCTCTCTTAGCCCAACTCCGCTCTGGTGCAATCCCTGTACCAGTCACTGTGGCCAGGGGAGCAGAGGTACTCGGATCAACTAGACCCGGTCACATGCGTATCCTTGGAGCTGACGATGGTGGAGCAAGTCAGCGGCTTTGCCTGTAACCAACACAGCGATAGCCTCCCGACCACCTTCCCTGCCCATCATAACCATATTGACATAGGACCTTGCTGCCTGCTCTCACTTAAGATAGTGCATGATCTCTAACTCCAAGTGGGCCTCGGTGTTGCCCATATGTCCTTGCCCTAGTTCGTTTGTTCTCCCACTTTCCCGGACAAACGTCTTGTACTTTCTCCTTCCTCTTCAAGCACCCCTCACCTCCTCCAACATCTTACCTTCTCTGCTGACCTTGCTTCCTGCCAGCCTGAGCAAACAGAAGCAATCGATCATGCTACTGTCAGTGAATATTTTTGGAGTGCCCAATACATGGCAGACACTATGGTAGGCACTTGGGACATATCAGTGATCAAAAGGGACAAAGTCCCTGCCCCAGTGGAGTTGACTCTAGTGGTAGATGATAGCTGATGTGATGCCTACCCTGTGCCAGAAACGAAGCGACCCTAGGAGGTGCATACTCTCATTGCACGATTTTACAGATGAGATGGCTGAGGCACAGAGAGGTTATGATATGTACCCAAGGTCACAAAGCTGGCAAGTGATGGAGCAGGAATTGGAGCCCAGGCAGTCCAGAGGTCACACCCTTAGCATCACTCTCTTCTGTGTATATCAGAGGATACTTTGCACAACTGCACACACGTTGCCTGTTCACTCACCATCATCTGTACCTATTTCCTCTGCTTTCTCACATGCTATTAAGGATGAATGACCCCTGCTCCATTCTAAGACTGTCTCACCCTCTGCCCCCACCCCTACAGATGTCACTCCAGGGAGTCTCCCCTTTGTCAATGTGTCCCCTCTCAATGAGATCTTCCATCTGTAAACATGCTACAGATTTCCTCACTTTATGTGAATTCTTGTGGTCCAATTTCCTATAGCTACCAGCCACTGCTTTATCTCTCTGCTCTTTGACTGCAGAAATTACTGGAAAGAGTTGTCTATATTCGTGTCTCCCATTCATCTCCTTCCAGTCTCTCCTGGACTCGAAAAGTTAGGTTTTTGGCCCAAAAAGCAAGCAAACTGTCCCTGCCAAGGTCAGCAGTGATCTCTAAGTGGCTAAAAGGCATTGCTCAGTCCTCATTTTTCTTGACCTTTGGCTGCATTTGACGTATTTGATCACTCGCTTCTCTTGAAACATTTTGTTTCCTTGGCTTCCCAAGTATCGCATTGGTTTCTAGTCTCCTTTGCTGGATTGCCTCGAGGCGTGCCCTTGGATGTCTTTCCTCCCCAGCGACATATTCTCTTCAGGAATCTCATTATGCACCATAGCTTCAGGTAGGGATATAAAGTTGGGAGCCAACTATAAATCAATGACTCCCAACTTTATAACTCCAGCCTGTCCTCCTATCTGAATTCCTGACTTCTCATTCCAACCACGTTCTCAAAAGCTTCACGGAATGGCTCAACTGTATCTCAAATTTACGAATTCTGAAGTGAATTCCTCCTCTTTCCCCCTCCACTCAAAACTGTTTTGACCACAGAGTTCTCCTCTCCGGAAATGACACCTAAGTGCTTCCAGTTGCTCAGACACAAAAGCTCCTCGTCACCCTTGACTCCCCTCTTTCTCTCACACCTGACAGCCAATCAGCCTCTGCAAATCTTATTGACTCTGCTAACAAAATGTTTTCAGAGTCTAAGCTTTCCTTACTATGTCTCGCCCATCTCTCCTATTATAGTACAAGCCCCAGGAAGGTGAGGACTTGTGTTTGTTTCACTTCTGTTTCTCCAGTGGTTAGCACAAAGTTGTTGCTTAATAAGTATTTGTTGAGTTAATAAACATAAGAATGATAGACTATAAAAATTCCTCAGAGGCCGGGCGCGGTGGCTCAAGCCTGTAATCCCAGCACTTTGGGAGGCCGAGGCGGGTGGATCACGAGGTCAAGAGATCGAGACCATCCTGGTCAACATGGTGAAACCCCGTCTCTACTAAAAATACAAAAAATTAGCTGGGCATGGTGGCGCGTGCCTGTAATCCCAGCTACTCAGGAGGCTGAGGCAGGAGAATTGCCTGAACCCAGGAGGCGGAGGTTGCGGTGAGCCGAGATCACGCCATTGCACTCCAGCCTGGGTAACAAAAGCGAAATTCCGTCCCAAAGAAAAAAAAAAAAAATTCCTCAGAGGCCAACTAGTCCACCTTTCTCACCCCTAAATTATAGAGGAGACCCAGAAGTCCAGAAAGTAATAGAAGGTGCAGAATCATACAGCAAGCCACCAAGACTATGAATTCAAGTGGAATTGTTTCTCTTTTTCTCTCTCCTCTTATTCATTCTCTCTCTTTCCTCTGTGCTTCTCACTTCATGACTCTTTCGTTCTCTTGGACCAGTTGCTTTCACAAAACTGTAATTATGGACTCAAGCAGGACAGACATTCAACCTCGCATCCTCAGGAACTGCATGGGAGTTGGGCTTTTCCCTGACAGTTCCAGTGAGTATAATCCTGGGGAAGGTTCTGATTGGTTCAGCTTGTGTCACGTGGGTATAGAGTGAGTTACTCTGATGGGTCCACCTGGGTAACTAAAAGGGTGGAGTAGGCCAGGCGTGGTGGCTCACACCTGTAATCCCAGCACTTTGGGAGGCCAAGGCAGGCAGATCACGAGATCAGGAGTTCGAGACCAGTCTGACCAACATGGTGAAGCCCTGTCTCTAATGAAAATATAAAAATTAGCCAGGCATGGTGGCACGTGCCTGTAATCCCAGCTACATAAGAGGCTGAGGCAGAAGAATCACTTGTATCCAGGAGGCGGAGGCTGCAGTGAGCTGAGATCGTGCCACTGCACCCCAGCCTAGGCGACAGAGCAAGACTCCAACTCAAAAAAAAAAAAAAGTGTGGAGTCTGTTGTCAGAACCAAGTGATGGGTTTGTGGTGCAGGGACAGTGGACAGACACCTACCCACCTCCTGATAGCAACCCACCCCTCAATTTCTTTGTGTGCAGGTGGAGGTCCTGGTGCTTGGGGCTCTGGAAGGCCCTTGCCCCACTGCAGGCTGCCTGGGATGCCTTCTCCCAGCCTGTTCCAGCCAGCTGTGGCCAGCTGCTGACCCAGCTCCTCCTGTGTGCTTCCCTGGCTGCCGCTGCTGCAGGTCTGGCTTATCACTGGCTGGTGACCTCTCTGCTTTATCCTCCTGGACCTTCAGCCAAGGTGGCCGCTGTCTGTGGCCTCCTGGTCTTCCTGGGCTTGGGCCTGGTGCCCCCAGTCCGCTGCCTGTTTGCACTCAGCATGCCCACCCTGGGCACAGAGCAAGGCCGCCAGCTGCTCCTCTCCTATAGCACTGCCACCCTGGCCATTGCTGTGGTGCCCAATGTCCTGGCCAACGTGGGTGCAGCCGGGCAGGTGCTGAGGTGTGTCACCGAGGGCTCCCTGGAGAGTCTGCTCAACACCACTCACCAGCTGCATGCAGCGTCCAGGGCTCTGGGCCCCGCAGGTCAGGTGGGCAGCCGGGGCCTGACATTTGAGGCCCAGGGCAATGGCTCTGCCTTCTACCTTCACATGCTCAGGGTCACTCAGCAGGTCCTGGAGGATTTCTCTGGCCTGGAGTCCCTGGCCCGGGCAGCAGCACTAGGTACCCAGCGAGTGGTCACAGGGCTGTTTATGCTGGGCCTCCTGGTGGAGTCGGCCCGGTACCTCCATTGCTACCTGACGGACCTGCAGTTTGACAATATCTACGCCACACATCAGCTGACCCAGCGGTTGGCACAGGCCCAGGCCACACACCTTGTGTCCCCTCCGCCCACCTGGCTGCTCCAGGCAGCTCGGCTGAGGCTGTCACAGGAGGAGCTGTTGAGTTGTCTTCTAAGGCTGGGGCTGCTTGGCCTGCTGCTGGTGGCCACAGCTGTGGCGGTGGCCACAGACCATGTGGCCTTCCTCCTGGCACAGGCGACCGTGGACTGGGCTCAGAAGTTGCCAACCATGCCCATCACACTCTCCGTCAAGTATGATGTAAGTGTGATGATGGGAAGAGGGAACAGAGTCTTTGCCTTAAGGGAAGGGGGGGGTCTGTTAAACCCTTGACTTCTTGTGATTAAATTGGACTTGCCTCCAAGAAATAGCCCTTGAATTAGCCATGGGGCCCCATGCCATGGGCAGAGGGACACATCAGATACCCACAACAGCCCTAGGAAGTGGGTTCTATTTTCAATCCCTATTGCAGGTGAGGATGTTGAAACACAGACACCTTAAAATAACTTGCCCCCAAGGTCACTCTTCACAAGTGGCAGCATATTCTAGCCTCATCTTCCTCATTTGTACAAGTTGGATCAATCCTCCTAACCCTACGAGGCTATTGTGTGGCTTACAATGTCATATTGTCTTAAAGTACCCAGTAAGCTCTGCGCCACATCAGAGATATTTAATAAAGAGCCACTGTTATTAATAGCTCGCATCTGCCTATATCAGACTAAAGGAGGGCTTTGAAATGGCCTTGATCAGGAGACAGCCAACTACAGCCTTCAGGATGAATCCAATGGCTTCTGGGTTTTGTAAAGATTTTTTAGAACACAGCCATGGCATTTGTTGATGTGTTGTCTGTGGCTGCCCTACAAAGGTGAAGTTGAGTAATTGCAACAGAGACTGTATGGGCTGCAAAGCCTGAAATATTTACTATTTTAATAGTGATATAAAAAATGTTTACTATCGACTTATAATTGGATGTATTACTAACAGATCAAGAGTTGTGTTTTTTCGATCCTTTCTTTTGCCACAGATCTTTTTATTTTTTATTTCTAGCAGTGAGATCTCACACAAAAGTCCATTGCATAAACCATATCAAAGTGTCAGACTCTGAGCTAATAATATTAACAGTTTATATTTATCAAGTACTTATTACATACTAAGAAAGTGTTTTTCAAACTGCACAAAATCAATTTAATCAATTTATGGAGTCATAGACGCTTTTTAATGAAATAGAATAGACTGGAAAATTATAAGGCTATATTGCAGGCAATATGGGAGTGTATGATTTTGTGAATATTTTCTTCAATTACAATAAAATCTGTGCTTTGAGGATGTTGTAAAATGCATTTCTTTTCTTTTCTTTTTTGAGACAAGGTTTCACTCTGTTGCTCAGGCCAGAATGCAGTGGTGTAATGGAGGAATCACAGCTCACTGTAACCTTGACCTCCTGGGCTCAAATGAGCCTCCCACTTCACCTACCTCTGCCTTCCAAGTAGTTGCGATTACAGGCACACATCACCACCACCCAGTTCATTTCTAATTTTTTTTTTGGAGACGGGGTCTCACTATGCTGCCCAGGCTACTCTCAAACTGCTGGGCTCAAGCACTTCTGCCACCTCAGCCTCCCAAAGTGTTGGAATTACAGGCATGAGCCACCATGCCTGGCCTGTAAAATGCATTTCTTACCATAGGTCACAGTAAAGAAATGTGTCAGGCAATGTTCTAAGTATGTTCCCTGATTTACTGCTTTTCCACCAAATCCAAGATGTCATCAATTGCAAGTCACACCATTATTTTATGTATCCTTAGGGCAGAAAATCTACCAATTCAATCTTGCAATGCTTTCTTATCACGTAGAATTTTAATTGTATTTGTATGAAATAGTTCACTTATTATTTAACATAGGTTTATTTTGTCATATCTTTCTTGTGTATACATAAAAAGAAAAATAGGGGGCTAGGCATGGTAGCTCATGCCTGTAATCCCAGCACTTTTTGGTCAGGAGTTCAAGACCAGCTTCACCAACATGGTGAAACCCCATCTCTACTGAAAATACAAAAATTAGCTGGGCGTGGTGGTGCATGTCTGTAATCCCAGCTACTCAGCAGGCTGAAGTGAGAGAATCATTTGAACCTGGGAAGTGAAGCTTGCAGTGAGCTAAGATTGCTTCACTGCACTCCAACCTGGGTGAGCAAGACTCCATCAAGAAAGAAAGCAAGAAAACAGGAGAGAGAGAGAGAGACAGAGAGACAGAGACAGAGACAGAGACAGAAAAGGAGGGAGGGAGGGAAGGAAGGAGGGAGGGAGGGAGGGAGGAGGGAAGGAAGGAAGGAAGGAAGGAAGGAAGGAAGGAAGGAAGGAAGGAAGGAAGGAAGGAAGGAAGGAAGAAGGGAAGGAAGGGAAGGGGAAGGGAAGGGAAGTAATCTGATGGTTTTCCTAAAACATTCAAGCCAACTTTTCTCAATGACTCTGGCCAAGGAGTCAATCTCTGAGGCTTTTCCTCCAATGTTATTCTCTGTGCTTTCCAGAGCCTCAGTGATGCTCTGCCATTGTTTCCAGCATTTTCTTGCAAGCTGTGGGCTCCCACTCTGCAATTTTGAGGGCCCCCACTCAGATCCTCTAGGAAGGCATAAATTGGCCAGGCCCACTCATTGCTTTGATGTTATTTCATCTTTTCTGAAAGCTTTGGGAGTTTCTCCTACGTTCAGTTGAACCATTTGGGGTGTGGCAGGCTATCCCTCTACCCCTGGGTTAGAGCAGAATCCAGCCCAGTTCGGTTCCAAAGCTCAAATGGTGAACTTCCTTCTTCCCTGGCTCTCTAGATACCATTCTTCCTCACCTGGACGTATCCATGGAAACTGCAGGACCCAATGCTTACAAGCAGGACACAGGGGCCCACCTTGGCTGAGATTGACTCCTGGGTCAGCAACATGCAACTCATGTGTGGCTTTGGGCTTCACATCTCTTTTTTGTCTGAGATGGAGTCTTGCTATGCTGCCCAGTCTGGAGTGCAGTGATTCGATCTCACTGCAACCTCCCCTCCTGGCCTCAAGCTATTCCCATGCCTCAGCCTCTGGAGAAGCTGGGATTATAGGCACATGCCACCACACCCAGCTAATTTTTTGTATTTTTAGTAGAGATGGGGTTTCACCATGTTAGCCAAGCTGGTCTCAAACTCCTGACCTCAAGTGATGCACTCACCTCAGCCTCCCAAAGTCCTGGGATTATAGGCATGAGCCACCGTGCCCGGCCACTTCCTATCTTTGAAATTAGGCTCCTCTTGGGCTTGACCCATAGAATTCTGTATATTGGATGGAATAGAACATCTAAAGTATTCACTAAGGACTCAGCAAAGAGCAAACATCCGTAAACAATTTGTTTTCTCTAAAATACTCTGCTCAAAGATGCTAACGATAGTAATATTTGCATGGTGATTTTTATTTGGCAAAAGTACCTGTTTCAGACTCCTAGTCTCATTGGGTCCTCCTCAAACCCTGGGAAACAGAAGTTATTTCTGTACCCGTTTTGCAGATGAAGGCAGGGAAACCTGGACCAGCCTCCTCTAGACGTGGGGAGTGCCCAGAGGGGTCCTCAGTTGACGCTGCCTTTTTCTCCTTTCCCAAGGTGGCATACACTGTCCTGGGCTTCATCCCTTTCCTCTTCAACCAGCCACCTCCGGAGAACCCCTTTCTCTCTGTCCACAGCTCCTACCAGTGGGAGCTCCGCCTCACCTCTGCCCGCTGCCCACTGCTACCCGCCCGGCGTCCCCGAATGGCTGCCCCACTGGCCTCAGGGGCCCTGCAGCTCCTGGCAGCCTCCATGGTGCTCCTAGAGGCCTATGCCCGCCGCCTGCGGCACGCCATCGCTGCTTCCTTCTTCACAGCCCAGGAGGCGAGGAGGATCCGCCACCTGCACGCCCGGCTCCAGCGAAGACACAACAGGCACCAAGGCCACCAGCTGTCCCTGGGGGCTCCTTCCTGTGCCCCACACACAGACCTGCCTGCAAGCCTCCAGCATGGATAGACCACAGGCTGGCTGCCTTGAAGAACCGAGAGCAGTGAGGAAGAGGGGAAAGAGCTTTGGAGTTGCACAGACCTGAGTGGCACCCTTGGCCCTTGTGTCGCCTCCCTGTGTGACCTTTGGTAGGTCACTTCCCCTCTCTAAGCCTCAGTTTCTTCATCTGCGTAACAATCTCGTATTTACCATTGATGCGACCTACTTTCTACACAGGGGTGTGGTCAGGATCGAAGGAGATACTGGGCGTGACAGGCCTGGATGACAGGTGACGAACCATGCAAAGATGAAGTCAAAGAAGTGCAGAGACAGCCCATGTTTCCTCCAGGCTCATCTCACCTGCACCAACTGCTCTACCTGTTAGATGGAGACCTCACATCATGAATTCCTCTAAATGTTCCTGGAACTTACATGCTTCGAAATCCTCTAAGCTCATTGACAGTAACCCAGAGTTTTAATTACATAAATAAATGTATTTATTAAATCTTAGATTATGTTATTCCTCTGCTTCAAATTTCTTCAGGGTCTTTCCATTGCCAAGATTAGATGGCCAAATTAAAATATAGCACATTCAGTTCAACTTGGATTTCAGATAAACAACAAATACTTGTTTAGTTAAAAAATGTAATGTAACAGAGTTTAACTGAGCAAAGAACGTAGCCCCCAGAGCCAGAATAGGTTCAGAGCAACTTGGGGAGGGAGGTGCAACATGGTCAGATAATATTTATGGACAGAAAAAGGAAAGATGTACAGAAAACACATGTGAGGTACAGAAACAGCTGGATCGGTTGCAGCTTGGCATTTGCCTTATTCACACACAATTTGAACAGTTGGCCACCTTTGCTTAATTGGAAACTCAGTGATCGGTACAAGAGTAAGTTACACTCTGTTTACACATCCAGGTAGGTTACAGTTCACTATGTATGGAGAAACCTTTAGGACAAACTTTTTTTTTTTTTTTTTTTTTTAATGGAGTCTCGCTCTGTCGCCAGGCTGGCGTGCAGTGGCGCGATCTTGGCTCACTGCAACCTCTGCCTCCCAAGTTCAAGTGATTTTCCTGCCTCAGCCTCCTGAGTAGCTGGTACTACAGGCATATGTCACCATGCCTAGCTGAGTTTTGTATTTTTAGTAGAGACAGGGTTTCACCATGTTGGCCAAGATGGTCTCGATCTCTTGACCTCATAATCCGCCCACATCAGCCTCCAAAAGTACTGGGATTATAGGTGTGAGCCACCGTGTCAAGGAAGGACAAACTTAAAATATGTAAGGAGTTAGCCTTATGCTAAAATTATCAATGGCATTATCATCCTTCTTTTAGAGGAGAAGAAGCAGATTTAGAGAGGTTAAGTATTTTGCCCAAAGTCACTCAGCCAATAAGCTGCAGAGCCAGGATTTAAATCCCACTAGCCCAGCTGCCATGATTCATGAACTTAACTGGTCTCTCAAATAAGGGTAAAATCCCCTTTGACAACCACACAAATCAGTTTGCCTTCTTTAGCTCCACAGTCATAACCAGGATTGTCAGTTGCGTGGGTACTCTTCAAATATGTTTCTATACATATATGTGTATGTAAACAGTATAGAAATATATAATATTGTTTGTTGAGTTTTAAATAACATGATGCCATATATATAGCACTGTAAATTGTTCTTTCACTCAACAATATGCCATGGCCCTTTTTATTGTTAAAGAGCATTGATATGTTATTAGTTATTTAGCAGTTCCCCTATTAATAGATGATTAGGTGGTGTCTAGTTTTCCATGGTGGCTCATGCCTGTAATCCCAGCACTTTGGGAGGTCAAGGTGGGTAGATCACAAAGTCATGAGATCGAGACCATCCGGGCTAACACAGTGAAACCCCGTCTCTACTAAAAATACAAAAAATTAGTCGGGTGTGGTGGCACACACCTGTAGTCCCAGCTTCTTGGGAGGCTGAGGCAGAAGAATCGCTTGAACCTGGGAGGTGGAGGTTGCAGTGAGCCAAGATCACACCACTGCACTCCAGCCTGGGCAGCAGAGCGAGACTTGGTCTCAAAAAAAACCAAAAAAGTTGTAATGAACATCTTTGTGTTCTTGTTTACATCAGAAGCTTTCCTTAGAACAGATGTAGAACTCCTAAACTACGTGGCTACTTTCAAGATTTTAGTCTTTAGATGTCTGTTAGTTGGTATGGCGCACAGACATCTAAAATAGCCCCCAATGATCCCTACCTCCTCGTATTCACGCCCTTGTGTGGTCCCTTCTCCTTGAACGGGGGCAGGACCTTTACTCTCTGCTAGCTAATCAAATGTGACAAGGGTGATGGGATGTCATTTCTGTGACTAAGTTACATAAAATCATAATTTCCATCTTGCTAGCAAACTTTCTCTGTTGCTTTCTTCTTGGCTTGCATGCTTTGATAAAGCAAAGTGCTATGTTGGTGAGGCCCATATAAAAGAAACGGCAGGCCCCAGTCCTACAGACCTCAAAGAAATGTCTTCTGCCAACAACCTTCTAAGTGAGCCTGGAAGTGGATCCTTGCCCAGTTGGGTCTTCACTTAGGACTCAAGACCTACCTGGCTGACACCTTGATTCTAACAGTCAGAGACCCTAAAGCAGAAGGCTCAGCTAAACCATATCTGACCTCCTGACCTGCAGAAATGGAGATAAGAAATGTATGTTGTTTTAAACCACTACCTTTGTGGTCATTTGCTGTGCATAGGGAACAATAGAGCTGAGATTCCCCAGAAGTCAACCCTGAGACAAGAATTTATGTGCAGGTAGGTTTAATTGGGACGTGATTCCAGGAAGCACCAGCAGAGGAGTAGAGATGTAAGAGAAGATGGGGAAAAGCCTCTGCAGGTTGTATTATCAAACAGGTTGCGGCTGTGGACGACTCAGGCTCAGTCTCTCTGGGCACCTCTGCAAAACAGCGCAGCATCTGTGCCAGAGTTTTCTCCCCAAGGGTGTGGCAGGAAATCTGGGTATCTGTTCCCCAGCTCTCAGCTGTCACTGTGAATGGTAGGAAAACAGTTTCCTCCTGCTGCACTCCCAACGCTCAACAGAGAACACTTCTGTGACCAAAACATACGGGGGCGTTCCCTAACTCAAGCCATTCTCCAGCAAACACTGACGGCCTACCCTGTCATTCAATTCAATTCTGACACTAGCCACCTGGAGTTGGAGTCTGATCCCACAGGTTAAGGGCTCAGTCCCACAAGACTGCCTCCGCTTTACGTGCTAATTGCAAGTGGTAGCTGGTCAGCACACTTCTAACTGACCAACTATAAATTGGGGTTCCCATGACTCCCTCCTCAGGTTTGATAGTTCTCTGTAATGGTGCAGAGAACTCAGGGGCATGCTTATTTACACTTACGCACTTATTATAAAGGATATTACAAAGAATACCGATGAACAGCCAGATGGATGAGATGCACAAGGCAAGGTATGGGGGAAGGGGCATCGTGGCTCCATGTCCTCTAGGAGCACGCCATCCTCCAGGAACCCTTATGTGTTCAGCAACCCAAGCTCCCCAAGCCCTGCAGTTCAGGGATTTTTATGGAGGCTTCATCACATAGGCATGATCAATTATTAAGTCAATCTCCAGCCCCTCTCTCGTCCCAGAAGGATGGGGGTTGCTGAAAATTCAAAGCTGCTCATGATGGCTTGGTCCTTCCAGTGATACTTCCATTACCCAGGAAATTTCAAGGGATTTAGAAGCTCTGTGTCTTATTCTCCTATCATCCTAGAAATCACAAAGGTCTCGGGAGCTTTGTGTCATGATCCACGGTCAAAGACCAGATATTAGAACAAAAGGTTCCCCTAGCACCCATATCTACAAGAGTTTTGGGAGCTCTGTGTTAGGAGCAAGGGTTAGAAACCAGTATGTATCTTATTATTTCACACATTGGCTGCGGGCTGCTCCTGGAGCTATAACTCCCTTGGCACTTCCTGTCTGCCCTGTGCTTGGGACAGAGAGAAGATGCCTTCGGGTGCAGAGTTACAAGGACTTGCAGGAGAGTACTCACTGCCTACAGGAGAACTGAAATTGCCAAGAGGATGTGGGAGGGGCTCCAACAGCATCTTCTTCCTGCTACATACTGGAAAGAATATAAGACGGGGAGGAGGAAAGTTCTGTGTTCCACTAAGTCCAGTGCTACCACTTTAGTAGCTATGTGACACTGAAGAAGTCACCAGGTCTCCCTGAGCCTCAGGTTCCTTTCCCAGTCAGTGGGGATAGCAGAACCTTCCTCATCCATGCTGGGTAATCATGAGAAGCATATTTCAACCAATCCTTGCACACCCTTGGTTTCCACTAACAATTTGTTTCTTCAGCAAATATTTACTGAGCACCTACTTTGTGTCAATCCCCACACTAGGCTCTTTCAATACCATCTATGCAAGCTCCATAGAGAGTTTGCATGCTAGATGAGAGACTGGCAGCAAACAAGCTAAAAAAATAAGTAAACAAGATCATTTCATGTCGAGATAGGCACTAGGAAGAGGATGGGGAGCAATCTTAGATGGGGTGGTCAGGGAAGACCTCTCTGGGGAGAGATGTCCTGTGAACTGAGACCTGAAGAATGACAGAAGCCAAGCATGCAACAGAAAGGGCACGAACATTCCAGGCAGAAGAAACCACACGAATGTATTTAAAGGACAGAAAAGGTCAGGCGTGGTGGTTAATGCCTGTAATTCCAGCACTTTGGGAGTCTGAGGCGAGTGGATCATGAGGTCGGGAGATCGAGACCATCCTGGCCAACATGGTGAAACCCTGTCTGTACTAAAAATACAAAAATTAACTGAGCGTGGTGGCACGTGCCTTTAGTCCCAGCTACTCAGGAGGCTTAGGCAGGAGAAGAGCTTGAACCCAGGAGACAGAGGTTGCAGTGAGCCGAGATTGTGCCACTGCACTCCAGCCTGGGTAACAGAGTGAGACTCCATCTCAAAAAAATGATAATTTTAAAAAAATTAAAAATAAAGGACAGAAAACAGCAGAGAGGTTGCTAGACAGCTTGTCTGAGGCCCCAACTTCTTTCAGGAGCCTCTCACCAGACTACCTGTTGGGTGCCATGCCTAAGAAAAGAGAAAAAGTGAAGTTTGATTCCAGTCCTGTGGACAACCCCACACTTAAGTCTCGGGATCTTACTCTCTGGCCAGGGAAAGAAGATCGTGAGGCTGGGACTCCCACGTGGTGGGCTTGGTGCTTCCCTCCCCCTTCTATCCTAATAACCCTCTGGGGTAGGCAAAGGAGTATCAACATGCCCATTTTACAGATGAGAACGGTTTAGAGAGGATTGTGGTTTTCACCTAGAGTCGTGGTGGTAAAATCTAATCTTTCTCCTATCCAATCCAAGGAAGAGTCCTAGGCTTCCAAACAAGTGAGATGGGGAAGGGGCCCTAATTTGCCTTGTCTGGAGCAGAGGAGTCAGCACTGGGGTCACCCAGTTGGAGAAACTTGAGTTGTCTAAGAACTTGGAAACTTGGAAGCGTCGAGCACCCTCAGCTGGCTGCCGTGGGACCATCTTAGGGAGAAGAGCCAAGGGGGAAAAGAACCAGGTGAATGAAGTCTCCTGTTGCCCCGCCTTGCTCCTCACCTGGAAATGAGTTCCAGGTGCTGGGTTCCAGTCCTTGCGCCAGCACTTGCTGGCTACAGCAACAATGTCAGCACATTCCTCAGCTGTTTGGCATCTCAGTTTTTCCAAGTGTGAACTGAGGGTCCTTACGCCTAAGTCTGAGGGCAGCTGAGTCAAGTCCCAGAAGAGTGGGGATAGCGGGCATTGGAAAGGGTCAGAGGAGAATGGCCCTTGTTTATTGGCGCACTTTATAAGTATTCTTAAAACAGCTTTCTTGAGCTATAATTAATATATCATAAAATCCCCCCATTGGAATTACACAGTTTGATAATTTATGGTGAATTTTAGTGTTATGCAACCATCACTACATTTCATTTTAAGAATATTTATTATCCTAAAAAGTTCTTTTATACCTGTTTGTACTCCACCTCTGCTATTACTCCCAGCCCAAGGCAACCACTGATCTGTTTCTGGGTCTACAGATTTGCTTTTTGTGGACATGTCACATAAATGGAATCATACAATAGACAGTCTTCTGTATCAGGGTTATTTCATTTATCACAATGTTTTTGAGGTTTCTTCATGTTAGAGCACGTGCCAGTAGATTGCCCCCTTTTAGGGCTGAGTAGTATTCCATTGTATGGATATGCTACAATTTATCTATTTACCAGTTGTTGGACATCTGAATTGTGCCCAGTTTGGACCTATTATCAATAATGCTGCTGTGGACATTCACATACAAGTCTTGGTGTGGACATATGTTTTCATTTCTCTTGAATAGATACCTAGGTGTGAAACCTCTGAGTAGTGGGGAAGGTGTAAGTTTAAATTTTTAAGAAATTGTGAGGCCATTTTCCAAAGTGGCTATTCCATTTTTTATGTCCGCTAGCAGTGTGTGAGGGTTCCAGTTTTTCCATATTCTTGACAACATTTGATATGATCATTCTTTTAAATTATAGCAATTCCAGTGGATGTTTTCATATGCATTTCCCTAATGACTAATAGTATGCATATCTTTTATGTGCTTAAAAAGAGAGACCAGCATTTTCAGTTCTCTACAACTCAGCCCCATGGGTAGAAGGTGGTAATAGAAATTCTGATAGAAAACTCAGGTGTATTGGGGAGAAGCCATGTGTTTTATATACACTGATGGTTGTCTAATCATCACCATTACCTGCTCCACCCCCAAATTATTTCTTAATGGCTTCCCATTGTGAAGGTAGGAGATTCCTTGTTCTCACTTTTCCGGCTTCTCCTCGGGCTTGGGTAAGTGCCTCAACCCTGGCCAATGGAGCCAACAGGAAACCTTCTGGAAGGGCTTCTGGAAAAAAACTTTGTCTTTCTGATAAAAAGACATATAAAAAGAAATGGTTCTTGGTGTATTTAAACACGATTTCATGTCAATATGATGCTTGGAATGGTGGCAGCCATCTTGTAATCATGAGAAGACAGGTTTGAGTGCAAAAATTAACAAGCTAAGGATGGATGAAGGGAAAGATGAGAAGAGTCTGAGTGTTTGATAATATGATTTACTAGCTTGGCCAGCTCTGCTGTTGCCTACTTCAGACTCCTCGTTAAGCTGAAATAGTAAGATTCCACCCCCTTTTCAAAATGCATTTTCAAATTTTAGAATAGTTTTAGATTTTTAAAAAATTGTGAAGATAGTAGAGAAAGCTCCTATATACCCGACACCCAGCTTCTTGTATTATTAATATCTTACATTTATGTTACATTTGTTATAATTAACAAACCAACATTAATACGTTATTATTTGATAAAGCCCATACTTTATTCAGATTCCTTTGGTTTTGACCTGATGTTCTTTTTCTGTCCCAGGATTCCATCCAGGGAGCCACATGACATTTAGCTGTCACATCTCCTAGGATCCTCTTGGCACTGACAGTTTCTCTAATTTTCCTTATTTTTGATCACCCCGACAATTTTGAGGCATACTGCTCATGTAGATTCTCCCGCAATTGGGATTTGTCTGATGTTTTTCTTGTAATTAGACTGGGGTTATGACTCTTTTTGAGGAAGATCAGAGATGTAAACTCCTCCACAGACTGCAAAGTAATAAGGTTGTAACCCCATAATGGGAGAGACTTTATTCTCATCACATCATATCAAGGGTACATATTATCACCATGACTTGCCACTGCTGATGTAGCCTTCATCACCTAGCTGAGGGAGTGTTTGCCAGAAGGTTCCTTCACTGTGAAGTTAACCTTTTCCTTCCTTGCCTTTCTCTTTGAAAGTAAGTCACTAGACACAGCCCACATTAAGAGGTTGGGAATAATGCTTCACCTCCTTGAGGGAGAAGTAGCTACATACATGATTTGAACTTCTGCACATAAGATTTGTCTATTCTCCCCTCATTTATTTATTATTGAGTCACTTATTTTTTTATCTGTATGGACTCATAGATATTTATTTCATACTTTGGGTTATAATCTAATACCACTTTATTTTGTTACCGAATTGTTCTAGCTTTGACCATTGGGTGCTCTTTCAGTTGCCAGGAAATATAAGTTCCTTTCAGTTGGCGGGAGATGGCGGGTGACTACGGAAATGTAGACCAACTAGGGGTCCCAGAAAGCCCTCAGGGGATCTGAAGCACTTGTAAAAGCTAAAATTGAAACTTTTTCAGCAAGAAGATATTGTTGAACCTCTCAGAAAACAACTGCTGTGCCTTTCTCCTGCTGAAAGAAAAACCAGAAGTTAAATCAATGATCGATGTCCAACAGTGGTGAACATTTTTCTTATTTTTTCTCTAGTGCCTTTGTAAACTGAATCCTATCATATACCAATAGATTCAAATCTTTTATAAGTTTATTTATAGATATTCTGTGAAGGGAAATTTTCTCTCCCAAACTGGACTGAAGTTGGGACAGGGGACAGGGAAGATGCCCAGTGGACTAAATAACCCAGCTCAGGAATTAACAGAATCAATGAAGGAAGAGCTGTTTCAACAACATCAGGTAGTGAAAGGGGAATAAGTACCTAGAAGGAATGATTTGAGACCTTGGACACAAAAGCCACGAGGTGGCTCTGTCAAGCACCAGCCTTAAATTCAGCACCAAAAATCAAGGACAGCTACCCAACGTTCTACTGAGATTTCTTCTGGCCTTAAATTAAGGCTGATCTTCCAGGTCAGGGCTTCTCCACAAACCAAACCTTATTTGCCAGCCAGTTATGTAATATCTCAACCCCAATAGCTGAAGCAGAATTAATCTCTTTTCTGTCTCATCCCTATTAATATAGAAACTCATCTCAAATTGCATCAAACCCAGCACTTTGGGAGGCTGAGGTTGGTGGATCACCTGAGGTCGGGAGTTCAAGACAAGCCTGGCCAACATAGTGAAACCCCTGTCTCTACTAAAACTACCAAAAAATTAGCTGGGTGTGGTGGTGGGCATCTGTAATCCCAGCCACTAGGGAATCTGAGGCAGGGGAATCGCTTGAACCCAAGAGGCAGAAGTTGCAGTGAGCCGAGATTGCACCATTGCACTCCAGCCTGGACAAAAAGAGCAAAACTCCATCTCAAAAAAAAAAATAGTTATCAGCTTGGGCTCTGGAGTCAGACCTCCTGTGTTTAAATAAAAAGTCTGTGGCCTCCTAGTGGTGTGGCCCTGTGCAAGTTTCCTTTTTTGACCATTGTGAGTCTTTGTTTGATGAGTTCATTTAACAAATATTTATTGAGCTCCTCCAACATATAAAGGACATCTCTGGGTCTTGGTTATACAACTGTGCTTCTTATATAAGCTGCACTCTCTTGGGATGAAACAGACACCACACACATACTAAAAAAGTGTATAAAATAATTTCAAAGTGATAAATCTTATAAAGAAAATTAAACAAGACATTGTGGTACAGAGTAACTTAAGGGAGAGACTTTAGCTGGAATAGTTGGAGAAGCCACCTCCAAAGAGTTGAGTTTGAATAAGACCTGAAGGGGTGAAATGGAACCAGCCATATAACGGGTCAGAAGGAGAGAGTTAGGGAGTAGCAGGCACACAAGCTCTGAGGCAGGAAGGAGCATGTCCTGTTTTAGTTTCCTAGGGATGATGTAACAAATTAACACAAACTGAATGCCTTAAAACAACAGAAGTTAATTCTCTTACTGTCCTGGTGAATAAAAGTCCAAAGTCAAGCTGTCAGTAGGGCCATACTTCCTTGAAAGCCTCTATAAACATTCTTATCATGCCCTACCTGGCAAGGGGTCAACTGAAGGAACATCCCTATCATATCATTCTGGGCAAAGGTCCAAGGAAAACCCTATACATCCCACTGGAAAAAGGGCCAACCCACCTGATCATAAGTACATCTTATCAATATCCTGCTGGGCAGCAAGCCATACTGCTCAGACCCTTCCTGCCCATACCTATAAGTACCCCAGCCTGTAAGCGGCAGTGGGCTCTGTCATTAAGCTGGTCCCCTACTTCTGCAGGTTCTTGCAATATACCTGTGTTGCTATTGAGCCACCCTCTGTGTGTTTGCGTGTGTGTGTGTGTGTGTGTGTGTGTGTGTGTGTGTGTGTGTGTGTGTCTTTAACCCTTGCCTTCCCTTCAAAACCTAACAGGGAGCTCTGAGAGCAGGGACCCTCTTGGCACCATCTTTGTAGTGCTTACAATGCCCAGCAGGCTGCCCTATATATAGAAGGGCCTCAATAAAGACGTGATGATGGCAGCAAACTTGTCCACTGGGAACAAGGCAAAGGAGGACTGCATGGGAAGGAGCCACAACCAGTGAGAGTGCAGTCAGGAAGGCATTGGACCAGGAAAATGCTGGGAAATTACCTGCAATCCCCCGGCTTTGGTTCTCGTGAAAAAGAATTCTCAGCAATTAAAAAGAGTGAATGAAGTCTGGGGTAGCCTCGTGGCCACACAGAAGCTCAGACAGGCACTAGGAAGGTAACAGAGGGAAGTGAGACCTGAGGGAGGGAGCATGACCACCTAGAGGTGCTCCTCCCACTATAGGCACTTGTCCCAGGAAATGCAGGACAAACGTCCCAGTGGGATCCAGTCTTTTGTTTTCTAAAGAAACCAGAAACTGGATTTTGATGTGCAACTTCTCTTCTTTAAAATATTGACTCTATTAAAAAAGAGAAAAAATGCAGACTAAATAAAGCAGGTTTGTGGCTGCCAGCCTGTGAACACTGCTGTGCCGACTGACTCTGGAGGCAGTGACTGCTCAAGCCTCCTGGGTCTCACTCACAACACAGTCAGCCTGATGTGGCTCAAAGGACAGCAAAGCCATCAGAGAAGATCTGAGTTCAAACTCTGCAGGAGCTTCTTTAAGCCCCTACTTCCTGGGTACAGTCTTGTCCGACCTGTTTTAGCAGAGTGTTGTGGCTCCAGTAAGTCACCTTGAAGAGCCCTGTGTTTTATACAACAATGATAGTAGCAATCATTGGTGACGGCGGCTGACACTGATGTCCTGTGTGTCCAGCACTGTGCTAACTCCTTTACGACCTTCACCTCAAGTCTTCCTCACAACTCGAAAGGGTGCTATTTGCACCCACATTTTACAGGTGAGGAAATTGAGGTGTGGGGGCATTAAGTGACTCCCTGAAGGTCATATAACATGTAAACTGATGGAGTCAAGACCGGAACTCCAAGTCTGTCTGATCCTAGAACCTGGATTCCAGACACCATTAGGTACTCTGCTCTTAACCTAAAGTAAAAGTTGAAGCTATCTATGCAGCCCCTTAAAAATGAAATATGTGAAATCAAAGTGGAGATGTTCTTGTCAAAGAGGGAAGGGGAGGCAGAGCCCAAACCCTATGCTTCTCTGCTGCAGAGAACATTGTGGTGACTTCCCCAGAATCGACACTGCCCTTCCCATTGTATTGCACCCTGGCTATGCTGATTGGGTAGAACGAATCTACCCCAGCTCCAGGGATTAGGCCTGCTTGGTTCTCATCTCTTTGACTCACTCTGATCAGGGCAATGCATCATAAATCAGGCTAAGTTAATAGCACATGGAATTCCCCCAACCATGCAATTGGCTCCAGACTTTTGTTTGCTGTTTGTTGAATCAACATGCTGTTTCCTCCCAGATGAGGGTCAAGACACAGGCATCCCTGGATACTTCTGGAAACCATCTTGCAACTGTAAGAGACACCAGCTTGAGCATAAAGGTGACACAGGGAGGGGGCAGAGTCCAAAGAATCCAAAAGAATCAGAGCCAGATCTGATTACACTGTGCCTGAAGTCCCCATAGTGATTGGATGTTTTGGGCTGCAAGTGACAGCCTATCCAGCTAAAATTGAGTGAAAGGACAGAATATTATATTATTTCACTTAACAGTCTGGAAGCAGGCAGTTCTAGAGCTGCTTCAGGGGCTCAGTGATATCCTCAATAATCCAGGCACTTTTGTTTTTTGACTAGTCAGTGTGTCAGCAGTGTTTCTCCTCATGATCACAAGATAGCTGCAGCAGCTCTGTGCATCACATGAAAACAGGCAAACAGAAACATAAGGTAAAGCTTTCTCATCCCATAAATCTTTTCTCATCCAAGAGGAATGCCTTTCCCAGAAGCCCCTCAGCAGGCTTCCCCTTACCTCTCAGTGGCCAGAACTGGTCATGTGCCCATCACTAAATCGATCACTAATCACTTCCATGGGAAAATGACATTATCATGAATGACATAGACCAGTCATGGTTTTCCTTTTCTGTGGCTGGGGAGAGATTTTCACCTTCCCTAGATACACTGCAGCCTAAACAAAATCAGGTGTCTGTAAATAAGGGAAAGAGAGGAGAATAGCTGTTTTGGTCAGCAACTCGCAGTGTCTGGCCCATCTACCCTGTTACTGACACTTCCTAGCTCCATGAGCTAATAAGTATTGTCTAAACCCAGTTGAATTGGATTTGTTTTTATAACTAGAGGCCTTCTAATGGATATACTCCCTGAGGGACCTCTATGCAACACTAGAGCTAAACCAGGAACAGTGGATGACCTCTGCTATAAAAGATCGACACCAACATGCAGAGCTAGATCTGGGGGTCTGGAAGCCTGGGGAAGCCCAACCACTAGCTGGGGCTTCCCAGGCTTATTAGTAACCAGTAATCACTCCCTGCCAGCAGACATAACCCATATCTGACTCCCCTTTGCAGAGGTTCCCAAAATTCCTTGCCCTGGTTTAGGTCACTTGAGAGCCATCCACTCCATTCAACTACTGTTCCTCAGTCCTAAAATTCCACCATTAGTTCATGACCATTGGGGCTTTCTCTTCTCTTGTGTTCTCATAGGGACCTGCCATTAAGACACTCACACCTTCAACTACACGACATTGTCAGACCTTCCCTGTGGGCTGGAGGGGAGGGATACGTGTTTGACATTTGAGGGAGGGTGGGCAAGATGAAAATAACTCAGAAAGGCCTGGGTCTGGTTCATTCATTCATTCAATGTATCTATCTAGCTAACATGTATTGAGCACCTAATATCTGCCAAGCACTCTTCTAGATGTAGGAAGACTACATCCTCCTTCTCCTCCCCCACCCTTCCTCCTCCTACATCCTCCTCCTCCTCTTCCTACATCATCATCCTTCTTCTTCTCCTCCTTCTCCTCCTCCTCCTCCTCCTTGTTCTTCTTCTTCCTCTTCTCTTTTTTCATATAGGAGATGAAGGAAACAGCCAGTAGCCTTCAACTCCACCTCTCTAAGTCTAGCCAGCTCCCCATCCCAGCCTGTATCTTACCCCCTCCTCTTGATCCATCTGCCTTGATGGCTCCATCCCAGCTAATGTGTCTCAGCTCCCAGAGGAGGCTCCATAAGCAATTCAGAAGGCTTGTGTGACCCTGGCTGCCGCTCTAGTCAAGATGATGACAAATGGGCTTAGAGCTGGTAGCCCTCTCCCAGCCCTCCTCCCCTTTACCTGTCAGTCCTGCTAACTCCTGCAGAGCAAGCTTAGGTGATGCAGGTGGAGAAAGGTGTTTGCATTCAGCCTGGTACTGGAACTCTGACTGACGAGCCCAAGGAGGTACTAGGTGGGAGCCTGGAGCCACCTCCCTGGTCTAACCCAGGCTTGAGCCCTGGGTCCAGGCTTCTGGGACCACCTAGCCTGGTAGTATGAGGAAGGAAGATGGTGAAAGGCCACCAGGACCAGACTTACTAATAGGCATGGTGTCCCTGTTTCAATTTAAGGAACCTGGGTCACTCCCTCTCCCCAAACAATCTACTGCTACTTATTCTCCACGGGTGTTACCAAGTCACTCTTGGTGCTTTATTGGAAGTTGTTAAGCATTGCCTTTCCCAGATATACACATGTCCTTGGGAGAAGGAGTTAACTGAGTCGGAAACTTAAGTGTGGTTAATGAAGTTCTTGAAAGCTTTTCCCCTAAAAAGAGGAACTTTTTAGGGATTCTTTAGAAACCAAGCGATCCAGGACAGAAAAAAAAAAAAGGTAGCATTGACAGGACTCCATCCTCATGACCTAATCACCTCCTAGAGGCCCCACTTCCTATATCATTGCACTGGGAGTTAGGATTTCAGGATTTCAACATATGAATTCTGGGGGGACACAAACATTCGGTCCATTGCAATGACTTAGTTGCCTCAAGGTCCATGCAACCTCATGAGAACTTGCTGGGGATGATTTTGAACAGCTCTGCTCATTGAGCCACAGGATTTTTCTTTGTGCATCATCTATAAAATGACACAAGTGTATCTGAGAGCTGCAGAAGTTGTACTAGACATTTTATTTTTAATTGTTTATTCATTCATTCTGGTTACCTCACTTCTGATCATTCCCTTTGTATATGGCAAATTATTCACTGTGTAAATCTTGCTAGAAGACAGGGCACCTTCTCCCACTAGGGAAACCTGAAAAGCTGGATATCTGCTTTCTCTGCCCCCTAGCACTTGGGCATGGGCCATGTGACTTAAGTTCAGACAAACAGATGCCTCTACCAACTAAGCAATATAAATGCACCAGAAGAGCGCATTTGGGAAATCGCACTCTTTCATGCATTTATTTTATGCCATCAACAGCAGCAGTGGCCCTGGAGGCAGTGATAGCAGCATAGCATCCACTTTCCAGGGGCAATGGTGGTAGTGGCATCCTTGCCAGATGATCCTGTGATTGACTCTGGCCACCCCACCTATCTTGGTTCCCACCCGTATTCTAACTTGGTTTTGTAAGCCTCCTCATGAGTCTCCTATATTTAACACCTTTATTGAAAAGTGTCTTTTTTTGCTTATGTTTGTGTGAGTCCGTATCTGCTGCTTGCAGGCATGATCTCTACATGGCTCTTGGTGCTGACAAGCTGAGCTACAAGGATTCTCTAACTCTGAGATTCTTCTCCAACTGCCTACTGGCATTGGGACCCAGATGGCAAACCCAACATGGCCAACCCTGAATTCTTCCTCCTCACAGACCACTTCCACCCCACCCCTACACCTAACCCCCTGTGTCATCCCAGATCCTCTGCCCCCTCCACCCCTCACATCTAATCAGCTACTCCCTTCTCCATGTCCACTGTGTGTTGGGCCATTGCCTCAGTCTCCCCTTTGGCCTCCTTGCCTCCAGCCTCTCCCACTCTCCTCCCTTTCTCCACACACTGCCCACAACATCCAAGGCCACCTGTCAGGTAGTCACTGTGTGCACAAGCTTCAGGATAAAACTAGACCTGAAGCCAATACCCCACCACTCCCTAACAGTGTGGTCATAGCCAAGTTATTTATTAGAGTGACAACTTCTCCCTGTTTGCTCAGGACTGAACCATTTTTAATCATTGAAAGATCCAAGTCTTGAGAAAATTCTATTTATATTTATATTTTTTAATTATTAAATGTATATGCTTAATGTAAGCTTAGTTTATACGTCTGTAAAATAGGATCTATAGTAGTACTTAACCTGTAGCACTGTTCTGAGGATTAGCTGTGATAAAGGGTTGAAAGTGCTTGCTTGTAGCAAGCCTAAAATAGATGTTACCTATGTGTAAATATCCTCCACACAGCATTTCCATTCTATTCTTTCGCATACTTCTCCCCATTTGGAACTCTATAGCTCTCTGTAATCACCTACATACTGTGGTCTTTCTCACCAGATTTTGAATAGGCAGCCTATATGAAGACAGTAACCATGCATGTCTGGTTTCTTCACCACTGAGTCCTAGAGTCTAAAATGTTGCCTCGCACATAGTAGGTACCCCCAAAATATTTGCTGGATTAATAAATGAATAAAGACTAACCTTAATCTTAATACCCAAGACGTTTTGCTGAAACCTGGTTCCCTGAGAAAGGTTTGAGGTATAGATTGTGACTTTTTGGAGTTCTTTGGTTGCTAGCAAGAGAAAGTATCTCTGGGCAACTAAATCAAATGAGAATTTGATTTCTATTGGAGTTGGAAAAAAAACAGAACCAGGGAGAACTCTGGAGATCCATGTAGCTGGAGCTAATGGGAAGTTGCTTCACAGCATTCATGTGAGGATGAACAGGATGAACATTCTGCTCAGGATTCAAAATCAAACCCATGGTATGTTTGGTTCAGATAATGTGCCTGCATCTAGACCAGGAGTACAATGGGCAACTTGGACTATCTTTCAAGGGCTGTTATTGACAGTCGTACAGGTTAGGCACTGCTCAATTCAAGTAGGCACCACTCAGCACAGTCTAAATGGATGGACTCTCTGGAGTTGTGCAGTGCATCA
This sequence comes from Sapajus apella, assembly GCF_009761245.1. Taxonomy (NCBI): domain Eukaryota; kingdom Metazoa; phylum Chordata; class Mammalia; order Primates; family Cebidae; genus Sapajus; species Sapajus apella. The sequence continues at coordinate 806,677 of NW_022437077.1, forward strand.
CCTGTGAGACTGTATATGGCAGACCTGAGTAGTGGTAGTGTAGTTTCCCCCCAAAAAATTGAAGTGTTTGTTCTCAGAAAAAGGAGGACCAGAATAAAAAACAACACATCCACCACAAATGAATTGGCTGGGGTTAACAGCTGTGGGAGGTTGACATTATTTGATGTGTCAGCAAGATCTAGGCCTTCCCAGGCCTTCCTCAGCACTCGCCGTCAGCCAGGCCTTCTTTACTTTGCAGACACTGAGCTTTCACAGCAAGGTTGCCCGGCAAAGCAACGGTCAGTCTGACAACCACTGGCCTGTGCCAATGCTGCCACTTAGTGGCCTTCAAGGAAACCGCAGTATCCAGTGTGGGCTTGCCAGTCTGCCTTTTTTCTTCTTCTTCCCTTGTCCCTCTCTCTCCATTCCTTTGCTCCCCTGCCCTCGGCCCTGCCCTGCCCTCCCCTCCTGCAATGCTGAAACTCCTCGTTCTTTTGGTCTGGTAGTAAACCCTACCTATACCTTTCTTTGGCTTGGAATTCCTGTCCTCAATCACTATTTGACTAACTGTATTGGTTATTGGTGTAAAGCAAAATCATTTATTATTATTATCTTTCATGATCCTGAAGGTTCACTTATAAGCTGTCCACACTCAGGGTCTTTCATGCAGTTGAGGGCAGATGGTGGCTGGGGCTGGAGTCCTCTTGAAGTTTAGTTCATTGGATGCCATCTTTGAAGACCAGCTACCACCAGTTGCTAACTGTTTTTTTCTGGAATTGAATAATAATACATCATAACTTTGTCAGCAACTTTCATGCCTTCCAATGAGCAAAGTGTTAGAAAATTCTATTTATTCTGTATGTATACAATGCATATACAGTCATGTGTGACATAAGAATGTTCCAGTCAACAATGTACTGCGTATACAACTGTGGTCTCATAAGATTGTAATACTGTATGTGTATTGTACCTTTCCTATGCTTTGATATGTTTGCATACACAAATACCATTGTGTTACCATTACATATGGTATTCAGGACAACATGTTACACAGGTCTGTAGCCTAGGAAAAATAGGCTACACCATACAGCCTAGGTGTGTAGTAGACTAGATCATCTAGATTTGTGTAAGAACACTCCATGATATTCATACAAAGGTGAGATTGCCTAAAGACACATTTCTCAGAACGTATCCCCACTGTTAAGCCACGCATGACTGTATGTATTTTCCTTGTGGGTGTAAAGCTATTTTCTATATTACTCACAATGTATATGTGATCATTTGTGGCATTAAAGTATATTAACTATGTTGCTGATTAAAATAATAACAAATTATTAGACCCATATGAGTTCCTCTTTATAAAACTGTCAGAAGAATGTGCACCTAAACTTAAACTTGGGTATCTCTGGGAATTGGGGTTACGGCTAATAGATCATTTTCTTTAGAGATACTCTGATTTATCTTCAGCTTTCACGTATTAAAAGCCAGCAATGATTCTGTATCCTGTTTGGGAGAAATTCTGCAGGTCGTTAGTATTATTCCCTTAATATTCTGCTGGAACGTCTTTCGCAGTCATTTTCATTTCGCAGAATTTTCCTTTCTCATCTATAGCCTTCAGTGAAACGGGTATGAAACTTTACTTTTCGTATTGATGATTCACAGTAGTCACCCAAGCCCCGTAGTTAAAGCAGAAGCTCTTCAAAGGTCCCTCAGGGCAGGGCGGTGGCCGCGACGCCTTCTGGGGACTGTGGTCCCGAAAGCTGGCGCGGGTCTCGCGAGAGCCCCGGGAAAGGCGACCTGGTGGCCTTTCTGCGCATGTGCAGTCCTGTTTTTTTTTTTACCGGGACGCGCTTCCAGTTTGCCAGGCTCTTCCGGTTGAGAGTCTTGCTGTTTGTGGATCCGTGCTCCCACAGTCACCTGTACCTGGTGCGAACTGGAGGCGAAGCAGGTGCACCTACAAGCTATAGAAAGGGCTGGCAGCAAGCTCCGAGCGAGCACTCGGGCGTCGGAAGGAACGGTGGGGCTGGGCGGAACTGGCCTCGGGTCCGCGGAGGGTGGACGCGCTCTCCCAGTCTCTGGAGGGAGGGTTTCCTGTGCGCGGGAGGCCAGGCAGCCAGGGCGGGAGTGGGCTCCTGACCTGCAGGCCACGGGGTGGGCTCTCTCTAGGGCCCTGATTTGCCTGAAGAAGGTGCTTGGTGAAGGTGAAACGTTTGCACATCCAAACAGCTAGAGCCTCTTTCCAGAACTGCTGATGACTTAGTCCTGCAGTCGTTGATTACTATAGCTGAGCAAATTTCAATTCAACTTTTAGAAGAAGGATGTGAGTTGCAGTTGAAGGGAGTGGGCGGGGTCCAGATTTGACAGGAAAAGACACTTCTCTGGAGGTATCTGCGAGTCCTTGGTTGGAGGGAAGGCGTACTGGTTATAACTAAGGAAATGATTTCTTCATTACTTCCTAAACACATTCATGTCATTCCCCACCATCTCCACCCTTTGTTTATTCTGAGTTGCACAAACCATGTTCATCAGCTCCCCTGGGATTTACTGAGTTTACCCCTTACAGAGCCACATAATAGGGGTTAAAAAAAAGACTAAAAACTAACTTATTTTAAAATTGCTACTTAGTAAATATTCAGTAACGCAGTTTGCTAGTAACAGAGCCAATAATTGAATTGTAGTCTCTTGAGTACCAGGTCATCTACCACATTTATCTACCACAAGTTTCTTAGGAAAAGGTTCTCTTGTGAAACTGCAGCTAAGATAGACCAAACTGTCAAAAAGACAAACATCTTAAAGCACTTTCATTCATTCTTTCTGGATTCTCTCGTCTCAAGTGGTTAAACACATTAGTAGGAAAATAGGTAAATGATATAATATCATTTTCCTATTCCAATAGATCTTTTAATCCTGTAACCCTTTTTAATGCTGAAATAGTGTTCCTGGCTTTGTATATACTAACTTTCATTGACCTAGTCTCCTATTAATGGGACTCAGAGGTTTTCAGTTTTTTTCAAAAGAGGCATAAATTGACCATAATAAAGTAGAAAACATTTGCTGACATTCACTCAGTAAGAAAAGCTCCATGTGACCATTCCAGAACTATAAATGGACAAGTGAACATTTCCTCAAGCTGTTGCTTCCTGAACCAGACTGGTCAAAAGGCCATGTTTTTAAATGGGTGTGTGGTTGTCTTTGTGGGTAATTGTAGAGCTGCTGTGTGACTCAGATTGCTCATGATTCCATTCCCCATTCTTCCTTACCCAGCTCTGCTTTTAACACTCTTGGCCCTTTCTCAAGAGAACCCGAAAATGAACAAATTTCAGGTAAGTTGCTCAGGGATTTACTTCCCACATTATACAGTGAATTTCAAGAGGTTTAGAGTAGTTTGCAGATGAAATTGAAATGTATAAAATTCAGCATCAGAGAAGAGTATCTGATCAATACTGGAAAAGTGGACATAGATACACAGAAAACATATATTTCTATAGACTTATTCAAATGGTTCCAGAAAGGCCCAGACAATATGAGGTAGGCCTTTCACTGGCATTTCGTGTGGTTTTCCCATCATTTATATCTAAAAATTTTCTTAGATATCTTTGAGTAAGTGAAATAGAGGCAGCTTTGCCAAAAAACAGCTGGGAAAGAAATACTGTTGGTTTCTTGTGACTTCTATACCCAAGCAGAGCATAGTAATCACAGGGAACCAACTCTGTGTCATCTGAGCAGGCAGCATTCTGATGGCTCTCTCTGATGTCTATGATCCAGTGATAGGACCTAGAATAAGTGGGTAAAACCTGCAATAAATAAAATAATGCTCCCCAAATAATGCCCTATAACTATTTATTACAGCCATCCTTTTAAAGCAAGTTCTAGAGGGAACAATTCAGTGTGATATTCTGTAGGTAAAATTTCTTCACGTGTCTGTCTCATTTCAACCCACTTGATACAGTCTTGTGACTGCCCCCACCACTCTGATGGATCTGTTCTGGAAAAATTTAGCAGTAACCTAAATGTTTTCAAACCTAATGAGTCTTTTCTGGTTCATACTTTACCAGACTCTTTGTTGCATTTGACAGTATGACTGCCCCTACCTAATATGCACCTGTGATAATTTCTGTGGTATCCTCGCATGATGATTTTTGTAGCTCTGTAATCATGTCTTTTTTTTTTTTAATTGAGGCGAAGTCTCACTATGTTGCCCAGGCTGGTCTCAAACTCCTGGGCTCAAGTGATCCTCCCACCTTGGTCTCCCAGAGTGCTGTGATTACAATTGTGAGCCGCCACACTCAGCCTGTAATCATATCTTTTTTATTATCTTTTATAAAATCTTCTTCTCTTGTTTCATGAACATTGCTATTTCATTGTTAGCCCATTATTCTTTCTGATTTTTTTCATGCCCTTTGTGGTTTTAACTTGTGACTCTTTATGCTCTGAAATATTTCTACCCTGAGAACCTCCGTTTGAGATTCTTGCTGGACATCTCTATAAGGGTGTCCGGAAGGCACTTGGAGTCCTCGTAACCAAAATGGAAATAATGTTTACAACTTGCTCAGTGTGCCGCTTCTTTATTCCCTGTCAGTGCTGCTCCCATCAGGCCAGTGAGGCAAGCCAGAAAAGGAAGTCCATCTTCATCTCTCCTTTTTCTCACCTCCTACCATATGTTTGTCAAGCTTGCTAATGTTGTCTCATAAACCTTTCTTGAATTTGTCCTTTCACTTCCATTCCTACTTCTCCTGCCTCAGTTCATGGGTTGACAAAACATTAATAGCTGTCTCAGTAGTCTGCTTGGCCCCTTCCTCCCTTCCTTTCCCCACCTCAAGGCTGTTGTTCACACTGACCAATTCCTCCAAAATGCCAATGTGATCATGTCTTAATACAGAAATGACTTAAGAGGTTCCATGCCACTTACAGAATACAAGTTCAGCATCCTTGGTATGACCTATAAGGCTGTTTTTGTCATGACCATTTTCTGCCTCTTCTTAATTCCTACCACTCTGGACCTTTCATTCAACAACTGTATATTGATCAAACAGTTGGGTGTCATACACTATGCTAGATGGTCTACCTTCAGCTTGAATGAAAGAGATACTTACTGTCTTTGTCCTCATGGAGCTCACATGCTAATGAAGGAGAAAGATATTACACAAACAATACAAACTGTGCTGAGGTGGTTCTCAACTCTGCCAGACCCATATCCATTTACAGAACATACTTTTTCACAAGCTATATTGGGATGCAAACCTTCCATAGTCAGCCATCTCCTTTATCGCTCCTAGTTAATGCCACCTACTCACACCAGGCTGCCTCCTCTTTTAGACTTGGATGAAACCACACACCATAAGGTGTGGTACCAGCTTCCTGAGGGGCCAGATGGTGGTGCCAGATGATGCAACCTGGAAGTGTGGGCAAGTTAACTCACTGTGGGTGAACCTTGAATGAAGGGAAATGGAAAATGAGAAGGAGGTGGGCAGATGAATTCCCCACCCTTTCTCTCTTCTGTGCACTGAGTTCAGTTCATCCTGGTGGTCCACCTGGAGATGTCCCACGTGCTGAGCCCATGCTCATTCTAAGGAAACTTGCCCCTCTTTGGGGCTTGTGAAGTGGTGGGCAGCATGCTAATGCCTCTTGTATCATTGTTTACATCCTTTCTTTCCTCCCTTCCTTACTTCCCTTACCCTCGCTGTTCTGGCTTGGAGTTCCCAGATGAAATGATACAGTCTGAGTCCTCCCTTTTGAAAATTACACAAGTAGGTTATATTATTTAGGATCTTCAAAATAGGATGGGTATCCTAAATAATATAATAGGATCTCCAAAATAGCCATCCTGTTTTGGAGATCCTAAATAATATAACCTGCTTGTGTAATTTTTAAAAAATCAATAGAACTTGAATATAGAGGAGAAATAAATACAGTAATTAAAAATAATATGTATCTTAATACAGACATGTCCAGATAAAACTATAGTAGAAGTCATAAAAGTAGTTTGATGTTTATACAGACTTCTTTTAGGTTAAATCACTATGAATATGATAATTACAAGTTTACATTGATACAGGAGTGATGTGTCATGATTTGAATACTGTACATAGCATTGCCATGAGTGATATTTTTCAGGAGTGAAAATCACTAAAGTTCTAGTTCAAATCAAATACAAACTGCCCTTGATGTATCCACTATTACACTGAAGAAAATTTAATATGGATACAATATATATAAAAGCACTATGTGTTCCAGTGCCAAATGGAGTAAGGTTCTAGGCTCAGATGATTATAAACAGATTTTTCATTTTTATGAATATTTGAGATTAGAAAGTTATACAGGATTTGGGGCATTTCTTTCCTGTAGGAGAAGGTCCTGCATGTTTCAGTGTCTCTACCATCCCTCCTTTCCTCTCCCTCCACCAAATGCCAACAGCATCCCACAGAACCCTGACGGCCAAAAATGTCTCCACAGATGGGCCAAATGCCCCCAGTGGAAGGGACCACTCACACTCAGCCCCTCTGAAGAGTGATGGTGGTCTGCATTTAGTTTCCTGAACATACCCCAAATTTTACACCCCTGCTTTGAACCGTGTTTCCACTGTTTGCTCCTTGACTTTCTACCCCTTTTCTGTCTACATTGTGACCATAGCCAGGAGCCATCTCATCATAGGACCCATTCCTGCCCCCATCATCTGTGTCCACAAACTGTGTGCTTACAGAGCAATGGTGGCTGTCTTCATCTCTGTATTACATGTAGGGTCTGGTCATTATCTGTCTACCTTACAAGTAAGACTATTAGCCTTTAAAGATGTAGGCACATGTCCTCAGTAGCCATATGCCTGCTCATAGTAGTGCTCATCATTTCTTTTTTGTGGGTAATCTTGTTTTATATGAATCTGTGAACTCCTCTCTGCTCTGAATGGATCATCGTTCTGCTTACAGCGTTGCTTGCAGAGTGGACCTGAGTGACCAGGTGAATTGAGTTTCTTTTTCTTTTGTCATAAGCACCTTTCAGTTTCTCACAAAGTGAACACATTCACTGTTCTTACTTTGTACCTTCTGCTATGAAGTGTACTGGGTCTACCTTAGTGAGTACAGAACTTTCTAGTGAGGGCTCTCCAATTCACTGGCACTCTTTGTCCCTGGCTTTTTGTTTCAAATATTTTTTGCCAGTCATTCTTTCTAGTCGTTAAGACCTTATATGTCTATTGTTGTGCATGTAATTATAAGATACTGTTAATCTTCAGGAAGCTTGTAGGTCCTTTGGAGGAAGTAATTCATGGAGGAAATAAAATGGGTAATGTAACTATTTCTAGTTTATGTGTAAAAGACAGTTAAGTGGTGATAGCGGGAAAGGCCTCACTAAATTACCTAATAAAGTGTGTCAGTAGAAAGATGTATAGCAGCTCAAAGAAAAGAAAGACTGGGGTGACCTAGGACAGTCATGTGAGTGAGGCGAGACGTACAGCAGGCCAAAGCCCAGGTGTCTGCAGAGGTGGAGGCAGCACTGCTATTTTTTACTGCTTTATTTTGAAATATAAAGAATGAGAAAAATCAAACATAAAGTACCTGTGTCTCCTTCACCTCACTTCCCCGACCTTTCAAAACTATATTATAGTGATTAAAACCAGGAAATTAGCATGAATACAGTACTATTATCTAATCTTACTCAAATTCTGCTAATTATTTTCCATGAATATCCATTTTCACTTCAAGGATCCAACCTAGGAACCCAAGTTGCGTTAAATGTCCTGTCTCTTTAGCCTCTTGCAACCCACGATGGTCCTTTTTCACTTAGAACCTTGATACTTTGCTGGTTAGTTATTTTGCAGGGTTCATCCTATTCTTTTCTTTCTTTCCCCTTCCCCTTCCCCTTTCCTTTCTCCTGTTTTCCTTTTCCTTTTCTCCTTCCTTTTCTTTCATTTCTCCTTTCTTTTCCTTTCCTCTTCCTTTTCTTTCTTTCCTTTTTACTTACTTATTTAACTTACTTAATTTTTGAGACTGAGTTTTGCTCTGTCACCCAGGCTTGAGTGCAGTGGTACAATCATAGCTCACTAAAGCCTTGCCCTTCTCAGCTCAATCAGTTCTCCTGCCTTAGCTTCCCAAGTAGTTGGGACTGCAGGCATGCACCACTACTCGTGGCACAAAAAAAAAAAAAAAAAGAAAAAGAAAAATTGAGTGATGGGGTCTCACTATGTTGCCTAGGCTAGTCTTGAACTCCTGAGTTTAAGCCATCCTCCCACCTCAGCCTCCCAAAGTGCTGTGATTACAGGCATGAGGCACCACACCTGGCCTACTGTAGTTCTAAAAATCAAAACTTTACGGAAAGATATTTTAGAGAAGTGTCAGTCCTTCTCATCTCTTCTACCCTGTTCCCATCCTTCCATTCTTTCCATCTGACTCCACCTCTCCCCTGAAGGCAACCAGTTTCATGAGTTTCTGGTGTATCCTTTCCATAAGTTTTTTGTACACATTGTGATTATATATGAGGGTATTTTTTGTTTTTGTTTTTGTTTTTATTTGAGATGAGGTCTTGCACTGTCACCCAGGCTGCTGGAGTGCAGTGGCACAATCTCAGCATACTGCAGTCTCTGCCTCCCAAGATTGAGTGATCCTCTTACCACAGCCTCCCAAGCAGCACATACCACTGTGCCCAGCTAACTTTTTTTGTAGAGAAAGAGGTTTTGTCATGTTGCCCAGATTGGTCTCAAACTTCTGAGCTCCAGCGATCCGCCCACCTTGACCTCTCAAAGTGCTGGGATTACAGGTGTGAGCCACCACACCCTGACATGTGTGTTTTCTTACATCTCCTTTCTTACATAAAAGGTAGAATATTATAGATATTCTTTAATACTTGCTTTTTTCACTTCATATCAGTTCATGGAGACCTTCCTCATTATTTATGCTTTCAAATGTTGCTTCTGATCACTGTGCTGTTTCTCCTCTGAGCTCCAGAACCATATATCCAACTACCAGCTAGACATTTCTACTTCTTTACTCAACAGACACTTCAAGCACAGTATGGTAAAGATCAGTGCTTTCATTTCCTATGCTCTGTTCTCTTTTTTGTTTTGTTTTCCTATTCTCCATATATACTACTAGCATCAGCCCAGCTGATGATGCGGAATAATCTGCACATGACATCTAGTGCACATCAACTAGAGGTCAACTTCCCTTGCCTCTCATTATGTAGGACTGATTCTCTCCTTCCCATTTCCCAGGAACTACCTGTGGTCATGTCCTGCAGCGGTGTCTTAGTTTTCTTCCCCTCTAATTTGACCTTTAAACCAGTTTCCATTTTTCTAGAGTAGGGGACAGCAAATGTTTTCTTTGGAGAACAAGGTCAATATTTTTGACTTTGCTGACCACGTGGACTCTGTTGGATTTACTCAGCACAGCTGTTGAGGCATGAAAGCAGTCACAGAGCATGTGTAAGCAAATTAACATGACCATATTTGGGTCCCAGTAGCCTAGATTTTGCCCACGGGTTGTAGTTTGCCAACCCCTGTACTCTAGAGCATTGTTTCAAAATACATATGTGGTCACAAATCTTCAGTCCTTGCTTACAAATACCTTTTTATGGATTTCCATTATTCACAACAGTGGTCTGCAAAGTGGAGGATAGGGAGCACCCCAGCAATCCACTGGATGTCTATTCTTATTTGTATTTCAGCCAAAAGAATCAAAAAATAATTAAGCTTTATTGATATTAATGTATAGTTTGAAGTAACTTGGAAATATACTACAATTTCTAAGTAAATGTATATTAGTTGTGCAAGAACGTTTGCTGATGTGCTATTCTATCTAGATTTCAAGACTACTAATTAGAGAAAAGAGTTCCTTTATTCTCTGGGCTCTGTCCCACTCCTTACTATCCTTTCATATGGAGAGATTTGTAATTCCCAAACTCCCCGTGTGTGTTTTGTGTCTGTGTATATTCTTAATGAATACCTACAATCCTATAAAACATACTATTTATATTTCAGGACTAAAAATGTTATCCCCTCAAAGAAGGGGTAACAAAAAACGGAGCAAACTTTCTTCTTTTGTGATCACCCTTTATCTTGTGTGTATGTCCAGCATTGCTCTTTAAAGATGTACGTTTCTACTTTTGTCACCCTGTCAGAATGTATGCTCCTCGAAAGCAACATTAGTATTTTATGTGATTAGTAATCCAGGCAATTGAAATAGCTCGAGGACATGGTATAAGCTCAGTACATTTTTAAATTTTATTTTAAAATGAACACAGTGACAGATTTTTAATTTTCTGCCCTCCCACAATTATATCTCTTTATAGCACTCCATTAGCCATGGCAGTGGTCTGCTTATATTTGATGTTACCATACATTTGTTATCACTCAATTCTGATCACTTGAGATCAAACATTTTCTTTCAGAGATCAGTTTCATTCCAGGACCTAACTGTGAACTTCACTGAAGAGGAATGGCAGCAACTGGACCCTGCTCAGAGGCTCCTGTACAGGGATGTGATGCTGGAGAACTACAGCAACTTGGTCTCTGTGGGTAATGACTGTTTCCCTGTACAACTCCCAAGAGCATACATTTCTTCTGTGTTACAAAAATATGTTGATTTCTAGAATTTAATTATTTAGCCTTGAGCATCAGGGGAGCACAATGATTAAACTCTTTTAGAGAGTAGAAGTATATGTATGTATTCACTGCCTGTCCCTCACTCTTCGCCAAAATGTTCTAGCTTTACTGAGCTATTGCTGGGCATCTTCATTGCACAGCTTCTGAAGCTGTACTTTCTTCATTCTTCAGAGTCCCTGATGTCCAAAGATCTTGGTCCAAGTTCTGTAATTTCCCATTAACAGGATATCATGTTAGCAAACCAGATGTGATTTTCAAATTGGAGCAAGGAGAAGAACCATGGATAGTGGAGGAATTCTCAAATCAGAACTACCCAGGTAAGTAAATGATAACTGAGCAGGTGGAACCAATGGAAATGAGTGTTCCATGGTGGTCAGTGACAATAGTTGGCCCCTGTAATATTTTTCATGAATTTCTTTTTTTGACCCCAGACCTTTGGAAGTGATTGAGGTTGATTAACTGCCTTGCTGTAAACATCTGAAATGTTCTCCCCAATAACTAATTGAAATTTATAAAGACTTTGCCACTAAGTTACCTATCTGCAGAATTCAAGTTCCTCTTTTACCACACCTTAAACTTTATTTCTGTAACATTCTCTGTTGCCTCCCTTGCCCCATCCACCACTGTCATAGATTTAGTTTATATTTCAGACATTCAGAGATCTGTCATGATCTTTTTAGTTGCCTTCCATTTTTCTCTCTATCGCTTAACTGAGACATAACATGGTTTCCCTTTGCATTATGAGCTTCACCAGGATCCAGAGTAGGGTGAGGCAAACAAAGTGCCTGGCATGCAAAATTTAAGACACTCAATTATCAGGATTGTACAGGTGTCCTTGGTATCCTGCTTGCCTTCCTATAGTCACAGCTCTGCTCAGCCCACAATCTTACTTTCCATTCCCCTTTGCATTGTACAAATTCGAGAGTTTCATGTTACTGCAAAAATGTAAGGTTTACCCTTTCTTCTTTGTGTGTTTAGATAACAGACCATTTTTCTGACATCTGTTTTACCTGATCTCACTGTATCAGTCTTTCTCTAAGTGCTTACTTGACTCTTGTGTGTTTTATTAAATACTCCATCAGCACACTTCCAGCTTTGTGTACTATTCCGTGTGACTATTTACTTTTTCCACTCAGTGTTTAGTAGTATTTGTAAAGTGTCAAAAGTCCTTGTATTCTTTCCTAGTTTCTTCTTCCTTTTCCCCTCTTAAATATTGGCTCATATGGATGGATTTGCTTTTTTTTTATTTTTTGCTTTTCTTCAAATCAACCAAGTAGGAGATATTTGCACTTGAAATTTGTTTAATCTTGGTAGGCTGGGCCTAAAGTGTAACCCCTAAAACAATGCATTTCTAAGGAATTCTCGTTGCATGGAAAATATATAAAGACTCACCAATTATTGTTAATTGTCTTTCTTTTTCTAGAAGTTGATGATGCCTTAGAGAAGAACAAGGAAATCCAAGACACACATTTGAGACAAACTGTATTCTTCAGCAACAAAACACTGATTACAGAAAGAGAGAATGTATTTGGGACAACATTTAATCTGGGCATGAATAGGGTTCCCTCAAGAAAAATGCCCTATAAATGTAATCCAGGAGGAAACAGTTTGAAAACGAATTCAGAAGTAATTGTTGCAAAGAAAAGCAAAGAAAGCAGAAAGATGCCTGATGAGTACAGTGGATTTGGGAAGCCATTATTCCATAATAAGCATGAGCAAAGTCATTCGGGAATGAGAAAAAACAGATCTATTCCAATGAGGAAAGCCAGCAATGAAAATGAAAATCTTACTCTGCATCAGAACATTCAGATTTTGAAACAACCTTTTGACTATAATAAATGTGAGAAAACTTTCTTCAAGAGGGCAATTATCATTACACAGAAGGAGAGACAGACTGAAAGGAAATCAAATGAATGTAATGAATGTAGGAAAACCTTTTCTAGGAGATCTACCCTCATTGTACATCAGAGAATTCATACAGGGGAGAAACCCTATGTTTGTAATGATTGTAGGAAAACTTTTCGTGTGAAGACAAGCCTTACTCGACACCAAAGAATTCATACTGGAGAGAGACCCTATGAATGCAGTGAATGTGGGAAAACTTTCATGGACAAATCTGCCCTCATTGTACACCAGAAAATTCATAGAGGGGAGAAATCCTATGAGTGTAATGAATGTGGAAAGACCTTCTTTCGGAAATCAGCCCTGGCTGAACATTTCAGGTCACACACAGGGGAGAAGCCTTATGAATGCAAGGAATGTGGAAATGCCTTCAGCAAGAAATCTTATCTTATCGTACATCAAAGAACTCACAGAGGAGAGAAGCCAAATGAATGTAAGGAATGTGGGAAAACCTTCTTCTGTCAGTCCGCCCTTACTACACATCAGAGAATTCACACGGGGGAAAAACCCTATGAATGTCATGAATGTGAGAAAACCTTCTTTTGTCAATCCGCTCTCAATGTGCATCGAAGAAGTCATACAGGAGAGAAGCCCTATGAATGCAGTCGGTGCAGAAAATTTTTATGTACAAAATCAGCCCTCATTGCACATCAGATAACTCATAGAGGAAAGAAGTCTTATGAATGTAATGAATGTGGGAAATTTTTCTGCCATAAGTCAACACTCACTATACATCAGAGAACACACACAGGAGAAAAACACAGTATGTTTAATAAATGTGGTAGAATATCCATTGTGAAGTCAAACTGCAGTCAGTATAAGAGAATGAACACAAAGGAGAATATTTATGAGTGTAGTGAACATGGGCATACCATCAATAAAAACTCACACCTCATTGTACATCAGAGAACTATATGGGAGAGACCATACGAATGCAACGAATGTGGGAGAACCTACTGCAGGAAGTCAGCCCTCACTCACCATCAGAGAACACACACAGGAGAGAGACCCTATGAGTGTAATGAATGTGGGAAAGCCTTCTGTCAGAAGTTCTCCTTTGTTGAACATCGGCGAACTCACACTGGTGAGAAACCATATGAATGTGATGAATGTGGGAAATCCTTCTGCCATAAGTCAACCTTCAGAGTCCATAGAAGAATTCACACAGGAGAGAAACCATATGAATGTAATCAATGTGGAAAAACCTACCGTCGACTGTGGACTCTCACTGAACATCAGAAAATACACACAGGAGAGAAACCTTATGAATGTAACAAATGTGAGAAAACATTTCGCCACAAATCAAACTTTCTTTTACATCAGAAGACACACAAGGAATAAGTTCCAACAAAGTAATAAATTCCAACAAAGCAACAAATCAAATAACTTGCACAATGCTAAACTATGAATATGTATAGAGGAGCAAAATCTTGTGAATGTAATGAATATGGAAAAGTTTTCTGTCACTGTTCAATCCTCAGTATACCATCAGAAATCATGCAGGAAGGAAATAGTTTAATAAATGTATTCATTGTGAATTATGAAAATATTCAACAGCAATTCAAAGGTTATGCCAAATGTCCCTCCCTTTCAAAATAATGAAACAAACATTATTTAAGTTAAATTGTTACTTGGTAGTATATGTTATGAGGTGTGAGGATCTGACCTTCATTTCAAATCAATACCATTGTTCCTGTGATAGTTGAGTAATTCACAGTTTCTCAATTTATGGTGTATTTTCAGATTAGGCAGCTTTTTTATTGTCTGCTAACTCCATAGTCTTCTAGTAGCAGACTAGCATACCATATAGTTTTATCTGCAAAGGTGACAACTCAGGAGAACTAACCATGATACTTCATGCACCCATGGTAATTATACCACAGATGAGCATTTGGTAAAGCTGAGCCAATGGAAGTTGTTCCTAAGACCTTTCTAACGGAAGAGAGGCACAGGATAGCCAGTTTGTGATACTGAAGCTTTCAGCCAAGTCAAGAAAACAGCAATTGCAGTCGGAAAAACATGCAGAAGTGAGCATTCTTGAGCAACAAAAAGAATTCTGATGATGGTGGAATCCAAAAAGTGTTTGTTTCTCGTTTTAGTGTTCTCTAATATCCACTCAACCCCATCTACCAGTGGTTTATGTCAATTAGTATGTTTTCAAACATCTCTTGGATTTCCTAATCAATATCTTCATTAGAGGTGTTCTTTAGAAGTCACTTATCAAATTCTGAGAACAAAACGCCCCTGCAAAGCCAATTAGGATTACACTGTATGGATATATGTGATGAGATAGGATTGCCACTAATATGGGGTTATTGGGAAATGTTTACCTTTCAAGTCCTGATTTCCACGAGTAGGGTTTTCCCTCTACCCATTCCTAGCCTCTCTCACATTATGCATTCTGCCCCAGGGAAGATGAAGGGGGCTTATCTAATTGTTTAGAGTGATGGGTAACTGGGTTTGCTCAGCTGAATTCCCTCTTCATTGTGGGCTGTCCTGCAAGTACAATTTCTTGTCACAGGTATTGACTGTGATTGGTAAATTGGTCTAATTCTGTCATTCACCTAACTGACCCATTAGCTGAAAGGTCACACTAAGTTGCATCCTCCAACTTGATCTCCAATTTAATCAGTAATAAAAATTTCTTCCTGACTCCTGTCTGCTATTTGTTTTGTTATTGTTTAAATGGAGGTAAAATGGTGAACCCAATATGAACATGATTGATTTATCCATTTATTCAGTTCTTATGTCCTTCAGTAGGATGGATAAATGTGTGTGTACACACATATGCATGTGTTAATATATATAAGTATATACATATGTATGTGTGTATACTGATCTGGCTCTTTTCCTGTGAAAGGTATTCATAGTCACTTCAAAGATTTGGTTGCTATTGTGCTATTGTGAATTAAGTTACCTTTCACTTTAATGTAGTAAAGAAAAACAAAAATATCTAATTTTTATGCCAAATTTCTCTAAATTTATCCTTTAATGTTGGAACCATTTTTTTCAAATCTTAGGAAAATGTAAATTCACAAGTCCAAGAAGTTTAATGAACCCCAAGTGGAATAAAAATGAAGAGCACAAGACACCAAATTTCAAGACATAAAGAAATTACAACTGTCACTTTCACTGTGCTTAATTGGTCTCACAGACCAACCATGATGTGGTGTGGAAGGAAATCACACAGAAGCATGAATATCAGGAGGTGGAGACCTCTGGAGCCATATCAGAGGCTGGCTACCACAGGCGGCCACAGTAAGAATGGAGCAGTTTCAAGAAAGGTGAGAGGAGTTGCAATGGAAACAATGCAAACAACCCTTTCAAGGAGTTGTACTTAAGGCAAGAGAAATGGCATAGTAACTTGAGAGTAAAGTGTAGTCAATGGAGGCTTCTTTCTAGAGATAGCAATAAATACATGTTTATGGATGTTCTGCATAGGTGAGATGGGTTGGAACATATGTGTAAGGGGGAAAGGTAGCCCTTCTAAGAGAATAGGCAATGGTCATGCCATGCCAGCTCACTCACCCATATGGGTTGATGTGGTGGAAGTTTGTGAATTTATTTTTTATAATTGTTTCCATTTTGCAATGAAATGGGGAATAAGATTATATGAGAGAGAATGGGAAATGATTTCATAAGTTGGTATTATGGATATGACACATTTAGTTTCAGTTCTGCCAGATTATTTTATCTTCCTATTTGTCATTCACTGCATAGTATTGTGGAGCATTTGCATTTTTGTTCTGTCAGTTACTAGTATACTGATATCTTTATATAATGCCTTAATATCCCTGTTATTTGCAGGGACTAAGGGAAAGATACTATATTAGTGTCTTACTGTTAGTCAATAATGAAATTAGTTGGTACTCTTCTTCCCTCTTCTCTCCCTGTTCACCTGGAATATAATTTAAAATGATAGCTTATTCTTTAAGATGGATATAACAGTCTCTGAATTATTATATGTTCACAGTTTGCCAATGGACTTTATGTATGTTTGAAGATCAGTCTGGTTAGAAAATGCCCAGCTAACTTTCTTTGCATATCCTGAAACACATTACTCCATCATATCTACAGCAAGTGTTATACTTCAGAAGCCTGATGCTTCTGGATACTCTGTTCCTCCAGAACCACTCTCTACCCGACTCTACATGCTTAGGGCAGACCTCTATGAACTGCATCAACTGAGGTCTCTTGCCATCAAGTGTCTGGTTGAGACCCTATTTGTGGCCCTCTTCTGCAGCTACAGCTATTCCCAGATCCCAAAAGTCATTTCCTTCCGGTATCATTTAGAGTTCAATCAGAGCAGGAGAACCATATGTATGTTCTGTAGATAGATTTGTTATCAAAACTTGACTCCAGGGTACTATAGGAAGCCTGTTATATGACTGTCCTCATGGCTGATGCTGCCACTTGAAGTCTGCAGGCCAAGCAAGTAGGGAAAGTGAACACCAAGTGAGAGAGTACAAAGACAAGCTGGAACCCACGCAGAAAGCTGTGGTAGTTTTTACTGTCTTCTACCTAAATGATGTGGGTGTCCTACAGAGGTTGATGCCATTTGTTGTGTTGCTAAGCACACATATATCCCAGAAGCTGGAAGAGCTGGTGAAGATCCTGCAGAAAGAAGAGCAGCCACAGGCTTGCCTACTGAGCCACACCAATAAGAACCAGCAGGTAAGAAATGTGTTGGGGCCAGAAGCCTTTCTAAGCATAAAAACAAAATGAGCGTTTCTTTGTCACCACCCTCCAGATCTCATGCCAAGATGTCCTCTGTGACCCACCCTCACGAGAAACATACAGGGAATTCTGGGGAACATAAAATCAGCTGAGCCAAAGTGACAGATTACAAAGCCATCACACTCCTGCTTTCCCTTCAGGGCTAGGGATCCCTTTTTGGTTTCCTGCAACCCTTCTCACACTTTTGTAGCATCTCTTCATTCAATTTTCTTTTGTTCCTTTCAAATGAGCCATTTCTTAATGGGACTAATTCTGTAACTGGTACCAGAAGTGGTCCCATGAAACAGATCCTCAAAATGGAAATGAGGTTCTGGAGCTTGGTAAACCAGGCAGCAGCACCTCACTTTTGGAGACAAAGCAGACACTGTTGTAACATGCCTTAGGAAACAGTGGTAATCAGGTGTTGGCCTGCCAGTGACAGCTAGTGCATCATGGAGACCCTAGAATGAAATTAGATGGGCCTCCTTTGAAGGAGCAACTTGACATAGAGGTGAACAATTTCTGGGTCTCCTGGACAGAAATATTACCTAAGGAATTATATTGGGAATTCATAGCACCTTACTCAACTTTGAGACTTAAGCCAATTCCTAGACCCGAAGTGGCTTCAGAAAGACCTTTTAAGAAAGTTCCTGCAATGTAGCCATAGAGGCATTGTGCAAATCTTTCTCCAGGCCCTCCCAAGGGTCTCTGTGGTCACCCTGACCACCATGGCCATGCATGAGGGAGAAGGAAATACCCAGACCTCTCTGGGGACTTGGATATTGGCTCTAATTATGTGAATTCTCATAGCTTCCAAACAGTACAGTGGCCCATAATCAGAGTGGAGACTTATGAAGGTCAGGAGATAGATAGAGTCTTGGCCTGAATCCAACTCCGCTAGGGTTTGCTTCTGCCAGGGGGACCACAGGCCCATCCTGTGGTTATTTCCTCAGTGCCAGAATGCATAGTGGAAACAGACTTACTTAGTGGCAGGTTCCTCATATTGGTTCCCTGACAATGGAGGGAATACTCTTGTACCCCATGATAATTTAAAAGTTAACCAGACTAGATATGTTTTAGGCAAAAAAAAAAGGTGGGGGGTGGGGATTAGAGATAGCCAGTGAGTTAATGCAGATACCTAACATTGTTTATATAAGGTACATGGATCATATTCTGTGCTGTCTCCAATTTTGCATTCTGTGGAAGTTATCTTCAGAGATAATTTAATATTTAAGAGAGTTAAAGCATTCATTCAACAGCCAGTTGTCTTGTGTCTCCTCTTATGAAGACAGTGATTGAACTTAGGACCCACCCTAATCTAGTATGATTTAATCTTGATTACATCTTCAAAATGATCCTATTTTTAAATAGGGTCGAATTCATGAGCACCAGCAGTTAAAACTTCAACATATCTTTAGGGAGGGATTCCATTAAACCCACAAACTATTATATCTCCTCAAATATGTGAGAATGAAAACAATGTAAGGATTTAATTATTAAAAGCAAAAGATGCATCATTTACATTAATGTGCAGATGACATTTTACGCCTAAATTGAAGTATTTAACCTCTCTCTCCATCTGTTATTTTTGCTTAAACAATAGAACTGTTATGATTTTAATTAAAACCCCAAAGAAAATAGAAAACTTTCTGCTGAAACTTTCCAGTGAGGATGTTTTGACTAGCCTAACGTTTACATGATGGCTATTCTTTTACCTTTTTCACAAAACTGGAGACGTTGGGCTTAGAAATTAGTGATAGCCCCTAAGAAGTATGGCAGAGATACAAAGAAGAAAGTGTTAGATGTCAATAAAAAATTAGAGTTTGATGATGGTGAATTTGGGACACTAGGCTTTTCAGAACAAGTTGTTCTGGTGCGTCCTAGAAAACTTTTCTCTTCTCACTATAGGCTTTAGAGTTAGCAGTTTGACCCTGATAGGAGCCGTGTTGAAAAGTCTTTGCATATTTGAAACATGTAAAATGTTTCCTGTTTAACTTTAACCCAGGACTTTAAGGACAAAAATTAGGAATGACAGGTACTGTGCATAATTTTTATCTTTATCCCAATAGCCATTCCCATTTTTGTAATATTCATAAAAATATTTTTTAATTTATTACAATATTTTCTTTGCACTCAGTTAACTTATTTCAGCTGCATTTTTGGCTTATATGTAATTTGAGATCTATAAAACTAATGTGTCTGTTATTTGTGAAAAGTGAGCCATATATACACACATATATACCTTTCCTTAGAGATACAAACATACTGATGCCTCAACATACAAGTAGTGAGGCAGATGAAAAGGAGGCACACCTGGGGATTATACAACAATTGAGCTCTGCGGCAGCTCCTGTCGTGTGTCGTGTCTGAGTAAGCAAAGAAACATGAGAGAATAAAGAAACTGAATAGTGTCTATGGATTGAGGCCAACCCTAACTATGCCCACCCCACTTAGCCAAACACAGGCAAGTTACCACCGATGTTTATTAGAACAAATTCGGGAAAGTATAATTCGACTTCTGATACAAGGCTCAAATGTATTCAATATTACATGCTAGTATTAGCATATACTAGAAAGCTTAGCATAGAAGACATACAACAAGAAATCAATTTCAGATAACGTAATACTCCCAGTAGAGTTCTCCATATTCTGAATCTAAGGCCTAGAATTGTTGCAATCTCTCTCTTTCTTCCTGATTCTTTAGAAACGTAAAAGAATGGTGCAAACTATTTGGGGAAGCTGGGTGTCTCAGTTATATCCATTTATTTTTTGGCTTTTTTTTTTTTTTTTTTTTTGAGATGGAGTCTGGCTCTGTTGCCCAGGCTGGAGTGTAGTGGCATGATCTCAGCTCACTGCAACCTCCGCCTCCTGAGTTCAAGCAATTCTTCTGCCTCAGCCTCCCAAGTAGCTGGGATCACAGGCACACGCCACCATGTATTTTCAGTAGAGACAGGGTTTACCATGTTGGCCAGGCTGGTCTGAAACTCCTGACCTCAAGTGATCCACCTACCTCAGCCTCCCAAAGTGCTGGGATTACAGGCATGAGCCACCACCCCTGGCCATTTAGGCAAGGCAGCAGAAACCATCTTATCCACAGGCCCAAGACCTTTGGATTTCTCATGTCACCCCTCCTAATTCTTTACCCTTTAGTTCAGAGTCATAATCAGCTTTTTACTTTTCACTGTCTACTAGCAAAGTTCTCCAAAACTTCTAATTCATTCAGAAAAGATGGCTTTTGTTTTCCTTACTTATGCTTAGATTAGGGTTGCATTGTCTAACCTATAAAAGTTTGCATCTTTAGATAGCTACTTCTATTTGTTAATCCAGTGAAAGACAATTATGAACAAACAGCAAAATGAATGTTCTTTTCACTGCATCCTTCTAGCTGCCTCTTAGCTTATCACTGCTCACCACAGGAACTGCTTTACCCAATTTCAGATTTAGTTGAACCCACTTAACTTTTTTTTTTCCCGGAGTCTCGCCCTGTTGCCCAGGCTGGAGTGCAATGGTGTGATCTCAGCTCACTGCAATCTCCACCTCCTGTGTTCAAGCGATTCTCCTCCCTCAGTCTCCTGAGTAGCTGGAATTACAGGTGTGTGCCACCATACCTGGCTAATTTTTTTTTTTTTTTTTTGTATCTTTAGTAGAGATGGGGTTTCACCATGTTGGCCAAGCTAGTCTTAAACTCCTGACCTCATGATCCACCTACCTTGGCCTCCCAAAGTGCTGTGATTACAGGCATGGGCCACTATGCCCAGCCAGACTCAAGTTAATGCAATAAAGTACATTTCTGATAGCCTATTTCTTCAACATTTACATATTTATATTTCCAAGATATTCCATAGAGCATGAATCTGTGCAGAAGAATTAGGCTTCGACTAAAAATCTTTCTACATTTATCTCTTGAGTTTAGCAAACAGTCAGTCATCTCTAAATATCTTTCTTCATCTCTCTTTTTTTAGGGTTTCTTTTTATTGTGAGTCATCTGATGTCGAGAAAGCCTTGAGTTTAAGCTAAAAGCTTTTCCACATTGATTACATACAAAGTGTTTCTCTCCTGTATGGATTTTCTTGTGTTTATTAAGATTTGAATTATTGTTAAAATGCTTTCCACATTCACCACATTCATAGCGTTTCTCTCCAGTATGAATTATTTTATGGCGATTAAGTTCCCAGTTAAGATGAAAGGTCTTTCCACATTCATTACATGTAAAGGGCCTCTCTGTAGAATGAGTTTTCTGATGTTTAGTCAAGTTTGGCCGATATTTAAAGGTTTTTTCACAAGTCGTACATTGGTAAGGTCTCTCTCCTGTATGAATTCTTCGATGTTGCGTTAGATCTGACATCCGGACAAAGGTCTTTTTACAATTACTACAAATAAAAGATTTATTTCCAATATGGATTTGTTGGTGGCGAACAAGATCTGTGCTCTGGGCAAAGGCTTTTTTACATTCATTACATGAAAAGGGCTTCTCTCCAGTATGAGTTTTCTGATGTTTATTAAGATTTGAGATGCTTTTAAAAGATTTCTCACAAACATCACATTTGTGGGGTTTCTCTCCTGTATGAGTTCTTTGATGTAGAATAAATTTGGAGTATGGATTGAATTCCTTTTTGCAATAATTACATGTGTAATATTTCTTTCTAGTATGAATTAATAGATGTTGAGTTTTTTCTGAGAAATAGCGAAAGGTTTTTCCACAAAAGTTACAGGAAAAGGGCTTCCTTTGAGTAAGAGTTTTTTTATGCTGAGTCAGGTTTAGTCTCTGGCCAACATGAAACCTCTGATGTATAGAGAGGGATGAGAGAAACCTGAAGGCCTTTTGACATACATCACATTTGTATGGCTTCAGTCCACTGTGCATGCTCTGATGTTGAATAACCTTTGAAGGTCTGTTAAAAGTTTCGCCACATTGGTTACATTCGAAGTGTTTATATAGCATACAAATTTTCTGGAGCATTGTAAATGATAAGCGATGCCTAAAGGCCTTTGTATTTTCACCATATCTGTGGGCTGCCCCTACCTGATGGATTTTCTGATGCCCATTAAGTTGTGAGATATGCCCAAAAGCCATGCCGCAGTCATCACATTCATAATGCTGGACAGAAGTACCACGTTTTTGGTATTCTCTGTGGTGAAAGCTTTGTCTGAAGGCATCCGCAGATTCCTTGAGGGCACGAAATGTTGCCAAGGCTGGTTGACATGCTGTTAGGAAAACAATATGAGAAAAAAAGAAAATCAGAAGTGGGCACGCCAACATACATCAAGTTAATTAGGAAAGCAAGGGAAAGAAGAGTACAGTGGCATTAGAGAAGTAGGATGAGAAGCAGGAGTTTGTGGAGGTGGAGAGGAAGAGAATTGCTTCTCCAAGCACAAAAATGATTTAAGTGATCAACAGTGGCCATTGAATTTTTCTCTATATCTTTAAACTTGAAGTAACTATACTTGTGGTAGTAAAAATGGCTCAGTGAAATTTTAATAACCCTAACAAAAACTTAAAGAACCTAAAAAGAATCACATGAAATCATAAGCATGGATTAAAATTTTATTTTCACCATGCTCCTTTAAAATATTCCTGTGTGGTATAGCAATTTGTGAAAGTGATTACACTTTAAATATTTTCCTTTGAACATCAAAATAGGGGATACTTATGAGTAAATATACATCTGTCTTATCAATTTGATATTTGATGTTTTACTGTGCAACAGGGTCATTTTTTTTTTATCATTTTCTTTTTTGAGATGGAGTTTTGCTCTTGTTGCCCAAGCTGCAGTGCAATAATGCGATCTCGGCTCACTGCAACCTCCGCCCCCCAGATTCAAGTGATTCTCCTGCATCAGATTCCTGAGTAGCTGGGATTATAGCGGGGTGCCACCACACCTGCTAATTTTTTGTATTTTGAGTAGAAACAGGGTTTCACCATGTTAGCCGGGCTGGTCTCAAACTCCTGACCTCAGGCAATCTGCCCACCTTGGCCTCCCAAAGTGCTAGGATTACAGGTATGAGCCACCGTGCCCAGTCAACAGGGTCATTATGGATTGGGCCAGTGCTCTATTTGGATAGTTGAGTTGTACTTATTTTTGTTATTGCTCAGAACATTAAGAACAACCTTAAATCTATATCTTTGTTAGTTTGTTGAAATATATCCTAGTACATTATATTATTGATTCTTAGAAATGAGAATCCCAATTATATTTTTGGTATATATACACACTGCATTCAAGTTCTTATACTGCATGAATACACCATTATTTTCCAGTGTCTTGATAACCCTAGACCATCAAACTTATCTTTATATAAAACTGTGATGTCATGAGTTCTAGCATTTTGTTGTAATAAAGACATCTAGAAACTGTTTAACTGCAGAAAGAAACTTGAGCATTTCTACACACATATGAATTATAGATTGAGCATTTCTATACATATACAAAATATTATAGATATGTTAATATAGACCAAAAAAATCTACCACTGATAAGATGGAGAACCAGCAGGAGTTTCTGTTATCTTCCTCATTCTAGTCTGAGATGCTACTGAAGTGCTTAGAAAAATGTACAGATATAGTGGAATATTTATTAATATACATGAGTAATATTTTTCAAGAGATAAATAAGACATTTCAACATGGGACAGAATCAGTGGTAATAAAAAAGGACAAAGTGAGAACAGTTGGTTTGAAGATACAGGGTTTAATTTTTAATTTTAATTTTAATTTTTTTTTTATTGAGACTGGGTCTCACTTGTTGCCCAGGCTGGAGTGCAGTGATATGATATCGGCTCATTTTAACCCCTACTGCTCAGGCTCAAGTGATTCTCCTGCCTCAGCCTCTTGAGTAGCTGGACATGGCACCACATCTGGCTAATTTTTGTATTTTTAGTAGAGATAGTTTTTTTTTTTTTATGTTGGCAAGGCTGGTCTCAAACCCCTGACCTCAAGGGACTTGCCTGCCTTAGCCTCCCAAAGTGGTGGGTTTACAGGTATCAGTTACCATGGCCAGCCTTGAAGCTATGTTTAAATGAACTTAATGGTTGGCATTTATAGCAAAAATTATATAGCCAAAGATGAAATAGCAGCATGGAAAACCTGGTTGGAAAACTCTTTTTTTTTCAACCAGGAAGGGACTGGAGAAATAGAATATATAAAAGAGAAGTCAGGATTAAAAGAAAGCACGGCCATCCATTAAATGTGAGTCCTATTAAAAATGAGTAGAAGATTTACCAACTTCATCATATGGTCTAATATGTGGGCAACTAGAATCTCTGAAATAGAGTGGGGAAGGGGATTGGGGAGGGACCAGAAAAATATTTGAAGAAATAATGGCCAAAAAACTCTCAAACACAGTAAAAACTATAAACCCACAGATCCAAGAAGCCCAAATCACACAATAAGAAACAGGAAGAGAATTACATTAAGGTACATTATAATGAAATTGTTCAAAGCCAGTGATAAACAGAAAACAGTAAAAAGCAACAGAGCGGGGAAAAAGACATTACATACATGGCACAAAGACAAAGATGACGTCAGAGTTCTCACTGCAAACACTAAGCAAAAAAGATAATGGAACAAAATCTTTAAGGTACAAAAAAAAAAAAAAAAAAACCTATCAACTGGAATCAACTAGAATTCTATGCCCAGCATATGGTTTTCAAAAATGAAGACAAACAGAAGACCTTTTCAGAAATACAGAGATTGAAAGAACTCATTATCAGCAGAGCTATACTGCAAGTAATTTTAAAGGAAGTCCTGCAGGCGGAAAGAAAGATGCCAGATGGGAGTTTGGCCCTGCACCAAGGAATGAAAAGCAACAGAAATTGTAACTGTATGGTAAATATGTGTGAGTTGATTATTACTTAAATCTCTTTAAAATACTGACTAACACAAATAATGTATTATAGGGCTTATAACACGTAAAAGTAAAATGTATGACAGCAACACCATAAAGGCGGGTGAGATAAATTACAGTATAATATGTATGGTATATATAGTATGAGAACTACAGTATAGGCTGGGCACGGTGGCTCACGCCTGTAAACCCAGCACTCTGGGAGGCCAAGACGGGCGGGTCACCTGAGGTCGGAAGTTTGAGACCAGCCTGGCCAACACAGAAAAACCCTGTCTCTACTAAAAATACAAAATTAGCCAGGCATGGTGGTGCATTCCTGTAATCCAAGCTAGTTGGGAGGCTGAGGCAGAAGAATCACTTGAACCTGGGAGACAGAGGTTGTGGTAAGCCAAGATTGTGCCATTGTACTCCAGCCTGGGCAACGAGAGCAAAACTCCATCTCAAAAAAAAAAAGGAACTACAGTATAATTCTTATATTCTACATAAAAGAGTATACTGTCACTTGCAGGAAGATTATGATAAGTTAAAGACAGATACTGTAAACTCAAATCCTAACACAACCACTAAAATAGAGTTACAGCTAATAAGCCAATAAAGGTGATAAAATTGAATCCTAAGAAAGTAATTAATCTAAAATAAGGTAAGGAAAATAAAGCGGAATAAAAGAGAAACGAGGGAAGAACAGATATGACAAATAGAAATCTATTTGATTTAGGTTCAAGCCTAACTATATCAATAATCACAGTAAACTTAAAATATAAACACAAGGTTTCACAACCTGAGCACTCTTTACTTTTTATCAGAGAATTCTTTGTTGTGGGGGCTATCATGTGCATGAAGGATCTTGGGATCTCTGACTGTTATGCCCTAGATGCCAGTAGCATGCCTACACACCCAGTTATTACCACCAAAAAGGTCACAGACATTGCCAGATGCCCTTAGGGGGCAAGGTCTTCCCTTCTCCTCATTGAGACCCAGTGGCGTAAGCACCCCAATGAAAAGGTAGAGATTATCAAGCTTGTATGAGAAAGTAAAACCAACTTACTTGCTAACTATAATAAACTCACTTTAGAGATACGAATAAGTTAAAAAGCAGATGGATGGAAAATATATACCACACTAACAGTTGAAAGAAAGCTAGAGTAGCTATATTAATATCAGACAAAATGCATCTTAGAATAATAAGTATTTCTAGTGATAAAGAAGATTATTTCATAATAAGGAATTAACTGAGAGCATAATTCTAAGTGTTTATGCACCTACAGAGCTTCAAAATACTTGAAGCAAGAAAATTACCAAAGAATACACTCCAAGAATAGAAAACTAATTTTAAATAAAAGAACCCACTATGATGGCTAATCAGAAAACCACACTACTATAATAAAGAATATTATACTCACACAGAACAGACAAATACACGAATGGAATAAAGAAATGTCAGAAGATGATTTCTATAGCTGTATAGTACCTATGCCTTATATAAGGATGGCATCACAAGTCAGTGAGGACAGGATAGATGCTTTGGTGGGTGGTATTGTAAAAACTGGCTCATTATTCAGAAAAAAATGGGGCTGGTTGTCCCATTATGCCATATACAAATATAGACAGATTAAAATGTGAATTTTAAACCCATAACGCTAATAGGAGAATGTCTTTAAGACCTAGGATGCAGTGGGCTTCTTAAATGACAACAAAAAGACGATAAGCAAAAGCTATAAGTCAAAAAATGAAGGATTTCTGATCAAGAGAAGCACCAGAGTCAACAGGCAAATGACAGATTGACAATAAGTAATCAAACATTCTAAACCAAAAAATACTTTATATATAACATAAAATTCTTCAATTCCACAAAGGAAAAGAGAAAAACATTAGAAAATGTGCAGACATGAAGAAGCAATTCATAAAAGCTAAATAGAGAGTGGATGACGAGAGTATCATGTGAGCTTCATCTTACTGTTAGAGAAATGAGAATTAAAGAGACAAAGCTTAACTATTAAAATGGAGCCAACTAAAATGTAAACGTTAGCAAGCAATGGTAAGATGCAGAAAAGAGAAGTTATGTGGGTCAGAGTGTAAAATTCACAGATGTCCAGAAAGTAATCTGGGTATGTTTTGTTAAACTATAATATGCCCTGTGAACCAGAGAAATTGTTATAGATTCTAAAGGAAAAAGATGAGATTTGGGTCAGAAGGAATTGTAGAGACTTAGGATTTTTTTCCCCGCTAAAACTGGTGTGTGGTGGATGCATATTAAAGAATACTATATTGCACTAAAAAGTAAGATGCGTAGATATAACATGTAAAGATTTTAGAAACAGCTAAATAGAAAGGTAAGAAGTGAGATTTTTGCAGCATGCTGTTTAAATAAGTGCAGCCGTATGTAAAATCATGCAAATTTTACAACTAGTATAAGCATTTTTTTTTTTTTTGAGACAGTCTCACTCTGTTTCCCAAGCTGAAGTGCAGTTGACATGATCTAGACTCAGTGCAACCTCTGCCTCCTGGGTTCAAGTGACTCTCCTGCCTCAGCCTCCCGAATAGTTGGGACTACAGGCAAGAACCACCACACCTGGCTATTTAACAACATAGAAAAGATATTAGACCCACTTTCTAGCACATGGAGAATGACATAATGAATTAGAAATGAAGGTTATACAAAATGACAGTGGAGTCTTGACTAGAACAGCAGTGACAACTGATTGACTCAACCTTAGTATCTAACTTCCAAACCTCCCACTACCACACGCCAGCCCTAAACAGGATACATGGTTTTATTCAAATATGTCGCAAAACAAAACACAACAAACCGATTTGTGTTCTAAAACCACAAGGTGGCAGTGGAAAGATCAGAAAAACATTTTGTAGTAAATATGAAAGTGATTATAGCTTGGTAGAAAAATGTTCAGGGGTGCACTTAAAAATGAAAGTTTAAGGGAGAGAAAAGAACTAGTTTGGGGGTAGGTGAGGAGTTTGGGCCAATTTATTAAGTATTTAAAGAATAAACAGGGTTATTTGGAATTCTTGCAAACAAGTCTTATAAATCTATAATAAGTGGATTCCAGTCCACTTTCCAAAATGCTCATATAGCTTAAATGCATTTGGTATTTTACTCTTCAGATCTATGATACTCCCAACCAAAATTCATCATGATCATCTAACCAGCTTTCCATCCTCTGACTTTCAGGAGCCTATTAATGAGCTGCCTTCCCTGATGTCAGGACTGAAACTTGAGAAACAAGTTTCTCTGAAATCCCTGGATCATCTTACATTCTGGCAGTTTCTACCTGCTGTTAATGAAGGACAAGTCATCTCTTTCCAACTAGATGGTAAATTTGTTTTTCTGATTTGTCATTCTCTAACCTAATAATCTAAAGAGAAAATAAGTCTCTCTCCAGAATTTCAAAAACAAACTAACAAACTTTCTGGGCCACTTTTCTGAGCTAACCCATTCATTCGTTGTAATCATTGACAAGTTTTTTGACCAATTCAGCTATTCATCCTTTTATCCATTCAGGTGGTAGCCTACATTTCAAATCTTTACCAGCACACCAATTATTGTCCTAAGCTATAGTTAGAACAAAAAGTACAGGGAGAATGATAAATGTGGAGTAAAGATTCCTTTGGAAACTCATGGACTGAAGTCACCTCCTGGTGAGGGTTGGAGGGGAAGTGTCAGTTTACTCTGAGTTGAGATGTGAGTTATGATGACTTCCACTTGCTTCTTACCTGGGCAGGGAACACCTGTTACCTCTCTCTCCATCATCCAGGGCTCCTTCCCTTGCTTCAAAGAGGACATCACTTTTGCCCCATAAGTCCAGTTCCCTAAGAAAAATAAATGATCTTGATCATGTTGTGGTTATTACAGAATTTAGACCCACATTTTTGGTGATGAGGAATCTCATTAACACCCCAATCTTCCCAGATCTTCTAAAGCCGTGTTTTTGTATGAAAGACCATCTATATTTTAAACCATTCCCCAGCTATTTCTTAGGCATATGATAGCCTCAGGCTATAGTTTCAGAGGATAGTGTGATGATTTTGAGGACAGTGTGGAATAAGAAGCTTGTATCATCATAAGAGGAAAATGTCTTTCCTTAACAGAGAGCTATAATGCTTTACTGAAGGATATGAAGTTATAAATTCAACCAAGCATTTTTAGGGAGTTTTGCAGATATTCGCACAGAAGGAAAAAATCCTCCCATGGGCAGTTGTGAACTAACAAGACCTCCTTACCCAAAGACGCAAGGTAATTACAGCTATCCAGCATCACATCTT
The DNA here is from genome assembly GCF_009761245.1 of Sapajus apella. Lineage (NCBI taxonomy): Eukaryota > Metazoa > Chordata > Mammalia > Primates > Cebidae > Sapajus > Sapajus apella. The sequence continues at coordinate 835,984 of NW_022437077.1, forward strand.
TATACAGGTTTTTCTGTTCAGGGTTCAGATAATCCCACTCATCTGGCGAGAAGACCACAGCCACATCTCTAAATTTCACCGACTCCTGAAATAACAATTTATACTTTATATGTATACGTGCCTCCATGTGGTCCTTGATAGATATCTTTCAAATTGGGCCTGCTAAGGAGGCAGACAGGATATAAGGATACATTAGAATATATGGCCAAAAGCTGTAATAGAAAGAAGACAATAAAGTGTGATTTACTCTTGCAGAGTTTAGGAAGTCAAAATTACTTATCCTCATGATAGAGTAACAGCTTAGGAAACATACATTTGGTGTACATGCTTGGCTGAGTCGATGGGGTAAAGCTACCATTTGTAAGGTAGCAAATACCTCAAGTATATGAATGCCTGGAGTGTATAATCTGTGGGATTATGACCGAATACATCTGAGTCAGAATCCCACCTAGGAAGAATGATAAGGGAATTCATCCTGCCTGGCTGCATAAGCTGGGACTTCGGTCTCTTTCTGCTTCAGACTGAAACTGGAGCTTCAGCTCTTCTTGAGTTTTGAACCTACTGGGTTTCAAACCAGTATTATAAATCAGTCAAAACTGAAGATATGACAGTCTCTCAATATGAGCAGTCAAAAGTTCTTTGCAAGTAATACTAGAACCATGTCAGTTCTCCCAAGTATATACATAAATTCAATAGTATCTCCATTTTTTAAAAAATCCATTAAGATTATTTTTGTAAAATGTCATAAATGAATACATGATTTTCACACAAGGGAAAAATGTAACAGACTAGTTTTTTACATGAAAAGTTAATGAAGATCTTGTTCTTGCCACAGTGCGGAGTAAAGTTATAGTAATTCAAGTGGGTTAGGAATGTCATCAGCACAGATAAAGAGATCAAACAAAGAGAGGCCAGAAACATGCAAATATAGAAACGTTTACTACCTAAAAAAGATGACCAACAGGTCTGTTGGGAAACCATTCAATGAATCCTCAGACAATAACTGAATATGCCTTAGTAGGGGAAAGCAAGATCTCTTCCTATGAGAATATGTTTCAGATAAAATAAAAAATAATTAAAACTATTAAAATGTGAGAAAATGAAGGTTTTTAGACTTGCAACAGAAAAATTTCTTAAAGACTAAAGTGCCAAATAAAAGGAAATAACAAAAATGACCTTATAAAGGAGAAAGAAATCTCTTGGAAAAAATTGAAATTAGTATGTTGTATAACCAACAAGGAACTAATTCAGAATTTATACAGATCAATAAGGAAAATAGAAGCTGCAGACTAGACAAATGCTGAAAGTATGTGAATGAACAGTTCACTGAAGCAAGCATGCCAATGATCAATAAGTAGACAAAGTGTCCTCAATTCAATGCACATTATATTAGCAACAAAAGTCTTGTTTGTTTTGGCAAGACAGTCACAACATTTAAAACATGGACACTATCCAGTGTTTTTAAGGGATGGAAGCAAGCCATCAATCCCACTGATTAGTGGACTTCAAAGTCAGCATGGTACTTCTGGAGCATGACTTGGCAGTATCTGACATGGTAAAAGGTACATGTCCTTGACTCAGAAATTCTAAGTCTAGATGGCTTTCTTAAAGTTTAAGAACATGCAGAGACTTCACTGCAGCGTTACTCTGTCACGGAAATACTGCAAACATAGATCTGTGAACAGGAGAATGGTCCAAAAACAGAAAAATTCACATTGCAGAACATGTGGCACGTGTTGAGAATAAGGGCCAGCTAGGTGTACTGCTATGGAAACATCTCCAAAATAAATTACAAAACTTAAAAAGTTACAGAATATAGACATATCAATAAAAGAAGATCTATTGTACATAAAACTGAAGGCAGTGGTGAGTAGGGTTAGAAATAAAAAGGGTCTTTTTTTTTTTTTTTTTTTTTTTGAGACGGAGTCTTGCTCTGAGGCTGGAGTGCAGTAGCGCAATCTCGGCTCACTGCAACCTCTGCCTCCTGGATTCAAGCAATTCCACCTCAGCCTCCCAAGTAGCTTTCTTTTGGTGCCAGGCCAAAAAAGGTCTTTTAAAAAATACTTCAGGCCAGGTGCTGTGGCTCACACCTGTAGTCCTAGCACTTTGGGAGGCTGAAGCGGGCAGATCACGAGGTCAAGAGATCGAGACCATCCTGGTCAACATGGTGAAACCCCGTCTCTACTAAAAATACAAAACATTAGCTGGGCATGGTGGCGCGTGCCTGTAATCCCAGCTACTCAGGAGGCTGAGGCAGGAGAATTGCCTGAACCCAGGAGGCGGAGGTTGCGGTGAGCCGAGATCGTGCCATTGCACTCCAGCCTGGGTAAAAAGAGAAAAACTCCCCCTCTAAAAAAAAAAAAAAAAAAAAAAAGACCCTCCAGGCCAATATGGTGAAACCCTGTTTCTACTAAAAATACAAAAAAATTAGCTGGGCATGGTGGTATGCGCCTATAGTCCCAGCTACTCAGGAGGCTGAAGCAGGAGAAACTCATGAATTCTCCTGCGAGGAGGCTGCAGTGGGCAAAGATGGTACCACTACACTCCAGCCTGGCGACAGAGCGAGACTCAATCTCAAAAAAAAAAAAAAGAAAAAAATTACATCTACCTTGTTTAAAATAACATAATACATTGATAGAGTTCTTATATAATTTGAAAAATTACAGAAGTAAAATTTAACTCAGGTCTGCCTGACTGAGGGATGAAAATGTCTTCACAGACTATATTTTAAAAGATATTTTGGTGAATTCATTTATAATTCAATGAAATTCTAGCTACTATATTCGGACATTGTTATTTAATGCCACGATTAAATCAGCCTGTCCTCTAATGTAAATGTGATCTCTGTCATTTACTCAGTTCTAAATATGTGGCCCTAAATATGTGGATTAGTGGGAAACTAATGTTTCTTACTGCTGCTGGAACAAATTACCACCAACTTCATGCCTTAAAACAACACAAATTTATAATCTTACAGTTCTGGAGTTCAGAAGTACAATATGGGTTAGCAGTGCTGTGTTCCTGCTGCAGGCTCTAGGAAGAATCTGATCCCTCAACTTTTCTAGCTTTCTAGAAACCACCCGCATTCCTTGGCTTGTGGCCAGCCCTATCCTGTCTTCAAAGCCAGCAACATAGCACCCCCCTGCCTGTATCTATAAAGATCCAGTGATTACATTTCAGGCCCACCCAGACAACCCAGGAGAAACCCCCCATCTGAAGATCCTCATCTTCATCACACCTGCAAAGTACCTTTTACCACAGCTTCCAGGAACTAGGATGGAGATATCTTGCAAAGGGTGGGGAGAGTGTTCATCCTACCACAATGTGTATCTGGCCTTCTGTTTTCTTCTGTTTATCCACCACTGTGTTATCGTTTCTATATTGCTTTAATTAGCGTAGTATGTGTTGGATTTTAAGTCTGTCAGGACCAGTGACCTCTTGTTACCCAGAAATATGGCAACATCCCTCCACCTGACCGCCTTCATCCCATCCACCTGACCGCCTTCATCCCATCCACCTGACCGCCTTCATCCCATCCACCTGACCACCTGTGCACTGCTGCAGCTCTCCTGTAGACTTGAGAGCAAGTCTACTGCTCCCTGTGCCCACAACAAATGCAAGCTGTCCAACTTCAAACTAAACTCACTATACCCAGGGACTCCTATTCTTCAGCCTTAAAGTTTTCAAACAAATCCATGCCTAGAAGACCTGCTCTGATGACTCCCCTTGGTCAGTCAGTCCTGAATAGTTTGTTGAATGAATCCTAAAACTTGGGTCCCTAAAGAAAGCTACTGGGTTATTCAGGTCATCTCATCGCCAGAATGGGAAACTGCACCCATGTGGTGGAACAAATGCAAAATGTCTTTAGCCCTGTAAATTGGTATTTTAGGAAGGAAATCAGAAGTAAGCAATTCACCTGTGATATCACCGCTAGAAATGACAGAGCTGTTTTTCTTTTCATCCTTCACCTCCTGTTCTCAGGGGAACACAGACTCCTGAGAAGTCACACCTTAAAACTGAGAACAGAAGTATGTGAGACCAGGTACCCCAACCCCCCACCTCCAACCACACACACAGAGGAAACCAGGAATGCACAACAGCCTACCAACCTTGGCCTTCGGGTTCTCTCTCCTCCTGGGCCTTAAGGAGAGCTCACGGGTGACGCTGCAGCAGCTGGAATTTTGGATATTGGGGCCTCTCCCTGTGTGTCAAAGTGTGAGACTCTACTCCCCAGATCTGCCCGAACACAACTTTCCCTGCCACCCAGTGAAACAGCTTGAAGTCACCTTCTCAGAAAGATCGACTCCGATACAGCTAGCAGGCCCAGCGGACATCGGAACCTGCCTATATAGAACCTAGATCATCACACCCAGAACCTTCTCATTTTCTAATCAAGCTCAGCTCACTACCTGCAGGATTTAGCTCTTTGGGTCCTGATTATAGTGGGAACAGGGAGGATTGGGGAATGCAGGATTGTCACATCAAGGCTTAGGCTGAAAATTCCCCAGTGCTCTTTATTCATGCCTACTATGTACCCCAGGCATGCTGTCATATAACACACACCCCAGATAGGCTTGTGTCACTCTTTCCGCTTGAATCTCTGAGATAAGGGGCCTCACCTGGTGCCTGTCAGCCCCATGATGCAGCTGCATGGAGGAGGAAGAGCAGTTTGGTGCTTTCATCAGTGGGACTGCGTATAGTAGCACCTCCTCTTTCCCGTGACCCGTCAGTGACATGGGGGAATCCAGTGTGTGCTACTTGTCCTAGAAGGGGGTTGGGAATGATAGTGTTGTATTTGACCGGAGCGTAGAAAGTTATCACGAGACAAAAGTATGCCAGATTGCAGAGTCATTTATTATGCCGGCGACCACAGAGGACTCACGTCTCTCCAACCTGTGGTGCCAAAAGGAGGGTGCCATGATTTTTTATACCCGAAAAACCACCTTGGGAGTGGGGGTGAGGGGCGGGGATGGGGATGATAAGGTTTCGGACATTTCAAGGGCTAGGGGATTCTGTGATTCACCTCCTGGGTGGAGACAAGGGCGGGGGTCTCCAGACATTCCAAGGGCTAGGGGATTCTGTGATTCACCTCCTGGGTGGAGACAAGGGCGGGGGTCTCCAGACATTCCAAGGTCTAGGGGACTTTTGACATTCTGTTTGTTACCTCAGTGGTTTACAGAAGTCAGGATATACATTTGTTTACACATCGTCTGGGTGGTGATAGAAGTCACAGATTTTAGCAGTTACCGATAAGAAAAGGTAGGCAGCTTTACATAGTTTTGAGGAACAAACTGGCAGTTCTGTTCACAGAGGCCAAGGACAGTAGTCATTGTAAGGAGAATGGGGCAGCCATTTCAACTTATCTAAAAACAGTTTTGCATTTTATAAAATAGTTTTGCTCCGGTTCTGGCTCTAGGCGAGCACAATATCACAATAGGAGGGTATGGAAGGCAGAACAATGCTTCCCCACAAAGATGTCCACGTCCTAACCCCCAGAACCTGTGAATATGTGACCGTACTTGGCAAACGTGTGATGAATAATTGTGAACCAAAAACCCAAACTCTGTAAAATATTTAAAGGAGTTTGTTCTAAGCCAATATGAATGACCATGGCTCCAGGAAGAGTCTCGGGGGTCCTGAGAACGTGTGCCCAAGCGTGTCAGGTTACAGTTTGGTTTTATATATTTCAGGAAGACAGAAGTTTCACGCAAAGGCATAGATCGATACATGTAAGGAATATATTGATTCGGCCTGGAAAGGTGAGGAGCTTACAGGTCACAGGTGGGTCCAAAAACTGTCTGACTGGCAACTGGTGGAAAGAGTTAAACTAAAGACTTGAAGTGAGTAGGAAGAAATGCTTTAGTTGATAAGTGGGTGGGGGAATTGTGAAAGCCAAGGTTCTTATTATGTAGATGAAGCCTCTGGGTAGCAGGCTTCAGAGAGAATAGATGGTGAATGTCACTTTTCAGACCTTAAAGGTGTCAGACTCTTAGTTAATCTCTCCTAGATCCTGGAAAGACCTGGCTGCCTTAATGGAGGTTCTCTACAGATGCAGAATTTTCCCCCACGGGGAAAGACAGCTTTGCAGCACCGTCTCAAAATGTCCGAGAAATGTATCTTGGGGTCAAGTATTTTTATTTTCTTCAGGGTCCGATATCTGTCATGTGATGCTACACAACAGTCAGGTTGGAATTTGATCTCTTATTGCCACAGAGTGTATTTTTGGTCTTGTGATCTCTATGTTAGTGTTAATGCTGGTCAGTCGTGCTGAACTCCGAAAGGGAGAAGGTATAAGGAGGTGTGTCCAACCTCCCTTCCCATCGTGATTCGGAATTCCGTTTTTCAGGTTTCTCTTGGCTCTGTTCACTCTGCTGGGGGGCCTGGGCTTTTTGTTCTGGTTTACAAAATCCTGAGATGCAGAAATTATCCTGGATTATCCAGGTGGGTCTGATATAATCAAAAGGGTCCTAAAAGAGGGAGGCAGGAAAATCAGATGATGAAGGAGAGGTAGGAGCCTCCAGAAGCAGGAAAAGGCAAGGAGACAGATTCCCCCCTAGAGCCTTCAGAAAGAGCACAGTCTCACCAGCACCTTCTGACCTCCAGACCTCTAAGAAAAGTTTTTGTTATTTTGAGCCACTAAGTTTGTAGGCATTTGTTCTAGCAGCAATAGATAACTAATACAGAGGGCCAGAGACTGAGGGTGGCCAGGGATGGAGTGAGGTGGGCACAGGGTGAGGACATCTGGACCAGAGGCCATGCAGAAGGACAGTGGGTTCAGATGTTTACTTGTGTCCTAAGGCCAGAGTGACCAAATGACCCCAGCAGGGGGTGCAGCAGGACTAAAGCCTAAACCAAAGAAACAAGGGAGTGAAATGCCCCTACAGAGGTCAGCAGGGCCCCGCCACCAGCACCCAGACCTGACACATATTCCCTTGCTCCTTCACTTTTTGTTAAGTGTTTCCCTGCACAAAGACTATGTAAACCGGCCAGGCTTGGTGGCTCACACCTGTAATCCCAGCGCTTTGGGAGTCCGAGGCAGGTCAATCACGCGGTCAAGAAATCGAGACCATCCTGGTCAACATGGTAAAGCCCTGTCTCTACTAAAAATACAAAAATTAGCTGGGCATGGTGGCAGGCGCCTGTAGTCCCAGTACTTGGGAGGCTGAGGCAGGAGAATCGCTTGAACCTGGGAGGCGGAGGTTGCAGTGAGCCGAGATCGTGCCACTGCACTCCAGCCTGGCGACAGAGTGAGACTCCATCTCAAACAAACAAACAAACGAAAAGACTATGTAAACCAAAAATAAAATTCTAAGCCCTCCAACCACTAGAATGGACTCCTCTTCTCAGCAAAATGAATTCCAAAGTTAACCTGAAAAACTAGTTCAGGCCGTGACAGGAAGTGGGGTCAGACATGCCTCATTATACCCTTCTCCCTTTTGAAATGACTGAGAGAAGGACTCTTTAAATCTGATAAGAAACATTTCTAATGTATTCTGTCTGAAGCCAGCTACCTGGAGGCTTTGTCTGCATGATAAAAACTTGGTCTCCGCAACCCCTTATCTTAGCCTAGACATTCCTTTCCATTGATTCTAAGTCTTTAGACAGTAACTGAACCCTTTTAACAAATTGCCAACTAGAAAGTGTTTGAATCTGCTTGTGACCTGGAAGCCCCGGGCTTCCCGTTGTCCCAGCCTTCCAGACTCAACCAATGTACATCTTATTTGTATTGATTAATGTCTTTTGTGTCCCTAAAATGTATAAACCCAAGTCGTAGCCTGACCACCTTGGGCACGTGTTCTTGGGACCTCCAGAAGGCTGTGTTACGGACCGTTGGTCACTCATATTTGGCTCAGAATCAATCTCTTCAAATATTTTGTAGAGCTTGACTCATTTCATCGACAACTATTATTCTGAAGCAAAATCAGAGGAAAAGGAGAGGGAGTCCTTGAGAGGAAGAGAATGTGCCAGGGAGCACAGGTGAGTGTTGAAATCAGAGAACGTAATTTCTCAATCAAGGGACTGTTTCAGAATAGTCTGTTTTAAACATGAAGATGTAAAATGACCTTGGAGTGGTATGATTATGTTTTCTACCATTGTTTTTGGACCAGTTATACAGAAAGATATTTACATTTTTTCATACACTGTGGCTGTTTTAATAAGCTGCAGGAAGATACTGAGGGCCAAGTTCATATTCATGTCCATACTCATGATCTCATTAACTGACACAGGCACCCTGGAGGGAATTATTCTATTGCACGCTTCTTATTTAGGAGATAAGAAAAGGGAGGATTAGAAAAATAAGCAATTTTGCCCACAGTAACACAGCTGGTGAAGGACAGCACCGAGCGCCATCCTCAAAGCCATCCGACCCTGAAAGACCGGGCTCTAGGCCAGCCATGGTGGCTCACGCCTATAATCCTAGCACTTTGCAAGGCTGAGGCAGGAAGATTGCTTGAGGCCAGAAGTTTGAGACCAGCCTGAGCAACATAGCCCATTGTCTACAAGCAATTTTAAAATTCCAGGCATGGTGGCATGTGCCTATAGTCCAAGCTACTTGGGAGGCTGAGGTGAGAAGATGGCTTGAGCCCAGGCATTCGAGGTAGCAGTGAGCTATGATCACATCAGTGCACTCCGGCCTGGGCAACAGAGCAACAGAGCGAGACCCTGTCACTAAACAAATAAACAAACAAACAAAAAACCAGGCTCTTAGGCTCTTTTGCACTACCCTTGACAACATAAACCTACGCAAAGTACAGATCCCTAAAAAGGTGCTTCCCCACCTGCCGAATTTACCTATCTAGCCTCATCAACTACCAATTCCCTGTGCCCTCCTATTTTTCACATTTTATTCTATACAGTTATCTTTATATTATTGTATTCTCTCTCCTTGACTCTGTTTATTGAAGCAGAAATTGTACCTTTTATTTCTTTGTATTCAAAGCCTTTAGCTCTAGTGTCCAGCACTTAATATGCCAGGAAACAGGCATTATTTTGAGTCTCCCATCACCCATCCACTGTATCAGCATGAATCATTTATTTCAGCATCTTGAACTCCCGTCAGTGTATGGGATTGTTTTATTATCTTATGTTAATGAGTAGAAAATGCAAAGAGATTGTTTTTCTAAGATCACGTGGTGAGACCGTTTGACTACTGATGAGATGTATCCCAAAGTTGTCTGAATCCAGGATTGGACATCTTAACAGTTGCCATAAAATTCCCCATCATTATAACTACAGAAAGGCATAAACTGATAACTGCTTAATACAAACAAGCTGTGTCAGCTGGAGTAGTCACCTAACCTTTATGTGACTCATCTTTAAAACGAAGGTATTGGCTTCTTTTACATTTTTTTGTCAGCAGCATAACATAATACAAGTATATCTGAGGTTCTGCAGGTGTAATCTGACACTGCACATATAAAAAAAGAAAGACATTAAATCTAACTTTTATTTTGTATAATTGACATTTGTATTGAGATAATGTAGATTCACATACAGTTGCAAGAAAAAATAGAGACCTCATGTACCGTTTACCCAGTTTTTCCTAATGGTAACATCTTACAAAAGTATAGTACAATATCAAAACCAAGATATTGAGATTGATAATTCTCCAACCTTATTCAGATTTCCCCAGCTTTACTTCATTTGTATGTGTGTATTAATTCTATACAAGTTTATCACATGTGTAGGTTCTAGTATTCGCCACCACTGTCATGTTACAAAGCACTTTCATTACCTCCAGGATCTCTGGTATTACCCACATTTACTTCTTCAATAACCACACCTTCTTCCCTCCCACCCTCTCTTCTGTCTCAAATAACTACTAATCTCATCTCCGTTTTCTAAAATGTTATCATTTCAAGAATGTTATATAAATATTATCACACTGTATATAACTTTTGGGATTGGCTTTTATCACTCAACATAATTCCCTGGAGATTCATCCAGGTCACTATGTGTATTGATAATTTGCTTCTTTTTATTGCTGAGCAGTATTCTGTGGTATGGATGTATGCAATTTCTTCAATTATTTACCCTTAAAAGACATCTGAGCTGCTTCCTGTTTGGGGCTATTACGAATAAAGCTGCTGTGAAAATTAGTGTATAGGTTCTTGTGCTAACATATGTTTTTATTTTCTGGGATAAATGCCCAATAGTAAAATTGCCAGGTTGTAGAGTAATTGCACATAAGAAACTGCCAAACTATTTTCCATGGTGGTTGTACCATTTTACATTCCCACCAGCAATGTGTGAGTGATCCAGTCTCACGGCATCCTTGCCAGCACTTAGTGGTGTTACCATTTTTTATTTTAGCCATTTTGATAGGCATGTAGTGATATCACACTGTGGTTTTAATTTGCATTTCCTTACTGGCTAATGATGTTGAACATTTTTCATGTGCTTATTTTCCATCTGTGTATTTTTGTCAGTAAAATGTCCTTTCATGTCTTTTTCCCATTTTCTAATTGGATTTTTTTTTTTTTTTTTTTGCTGTAGAGTTTGGAGAGTTCTTCATATATGTTAGATACCCACCCTTCGTCAAGTGTGTGGTTTGCAGATATGTTCTCCCACTTTGTAGCGTGTCATTTCATTCTTTTCACTTGTCTTTCACAGAGCAAAAGTTTTTAATTCTGATGTGTTCTAATTTATAAACATCTTTTTTATGGATCATGTTTTTGTTTCCAGTCTAAAGATTTTTACTTTTTCCTAAAAGTTTAATAGTTTTTACATTTATGTCCATGTACCTTTTATCTCTTTGTATTCAAAGCCTTTAGCTCTAGTGTCCAGCATTTAATATGCCAGAAAACAGGCATTATTTTGAGTCTCCTTTCACCCATCCACTGTGCCAGCATGAATCATTTTATTTCAGCATCTTGAAATCCTGTCGGTGTATGGGATTTCATTTTTGTATAAAGTTTGAGGTTTAAGTCAAGGTTTGGTTTTTTCATGTCTATGGATGCCCAATTGCTTCAGCACCATTTGTTGAAAAGATTAGTTTTGATTTTTAAAATGAATGATTGTGTGATTTACTCCATATTTATATTTTTCATAGAACAGTAATGGCTTCTATTATGTGACATTAAATACAATTTATCCTCCAAGGAAATACATCAAGTAAGTCCTGTGGAATCATTTACTCGCTGGAATAGATCCACAGCTTCCTTAGGGCATGTAAATCACAGGGCAAGAATAAGTACTGGATGATATTGAAAGCTCCTGTCAGCTTTGATAATCTATCTAATGTCTGTTTCTGTTCCATTCTGTCCCTTCACCCCTCTTCTCTTTTCCCTGTCTCTCTCGCTAAACTACCATTTATTGATGGAGTTATCATAGCTCCTAATTTAAACCAAGGTGATAGACGCTTATGCCAATTGGTGAAATTATTTGCACCCCCATTTGTCCCCAAAGGTGCCCTGGTCAGAGCAATACATTATGCGGTCATTGTATCTATCGAAGACCTTCCCTGTTTAGCACTTCACTCTTTATACTTCACTTACACTTAGCCTTAACAGTAATTCTTTGCTCTAGATTTCTTTAGCCCCAACATGCAAAGGGAGACTTTGAGCAAAAAGACTTCAAGCATCTTGCAGAGGTGATAGGCCTTTACACAAGACTTTAAACTCCTGCGGATGTGGACTTGAACCAGCATGATCTAATTATTCTGGCCATTGACTCCTCATCAGTCTACATGGTAGCCATAAATCCTGGACAGAGGTGAGTATATACATATATATATAATTGTTTACTGATGTTTACTGATGTTACAAGACATTGTATTCAATGGCTTATGTTATATGTTCAAATTCTTCTCCCTAGTTAGCAATGTGTGGTTCAATGTGCTTTGACTCTTATTTTCACAAGATTCACCAGTGCATTTAGCATCCCTCAGAAGAAGTAATTGATGAGTTTAAAATCTGGAGAATGCACAGCCAATTCCAAGTGGCCATATCACCCAATCCATCTCTGAAAATCAGGCATTGAACCAGTCCCTCTGCATTCTGGCATAATGGGGTAACAGACAATCCCAATAGACTCACTTTGGGTGATCTTCCCCTACCTTGTCAAGTGCAGGTGTTAATTGATTATAAAACATGGTCACATAAGGCAAAATATTTACTCATATTTCCCAACTTTACAGCCACCCTATACATTTGTAATTGGTTTGTCTTCCTCACTAGAATGAACACTTCATGAGGGAGCAGAATGTGTCTATCTCGTTCATTGATGAATGTATCCTTAGCAGCTAGAAACCTGTATTTCGATAATATGCTCTTCATCTTTAAATGCTCGATTAAAATCTGGGAAAGTGAGGAAGGAAGGGGATGAAGAATAAATGATTTGAATGGGATTGTTATCAAACTAAAGGAAATAAAAGGATAGTTTGAACTGACTCATAAGAAAGAAATGTCTATCCAGGTATAGTTAGAACAGTTCTTAGGGAGAAGTTTATCATCTTATCTACATATAATTGAAAATAATATAAGAAAAAAATAATAATGAAGCACTTATCTGAAGATGTTGGAACAGCAAAGCAAAGTATAAACAAAGAAATACCAAATAACAGTTTGTAGTAGAAAACATACAATGCAAGGAAGCAACAAAGTCAAAACTGTTATTAGAAAGACTAATAAAATTAACACTAGTGAGACTTACTTAAAACAGAAAAGGTACAAATAATGAATATTGGAATGCAAGGTAGCCTAAGAAAAGCAGAAATGAATCTTTTCAAATAAAAATAAGTTTTATTTACAAATGTTACATACATTTAAAATATCATAAAAGAGAGGGATGAACAATTTATGTCAATAAAAGTGGACCAAATAGATAAACTTTTAGAAAATAAAAGCTACTAAAACTGACTAACTGATACAGAAAGACATAGAAAATATGAATAGTTCTATAACTACTGGAAGGATTAAATCAGTTGCTTAGGCTGAGGTGTCAACCCTGACTTCTCTCTTTCTGATACATCCACTCTAGTAAGCAACAAATACTGTCAGCTTATTGGCCAAGTATAGTCAGAATTTGACCTCTTCCCATGATTTTGCTGACACGATTCTGGTCCAAGCTGCCATCGTCTCTCATCTGGATTACTGCTTCTACCCTTGCTCCCATGAAGTCAGGGTAATCCCTTTAAAACAGAATTCAGACAGAGTCACCCACTGCTCTAAGCTTTCCAGCAGCCCCCATGTGGCCCAGATTAAAAGCCTAAGACTTCACTCTTCCTTGAGGCCCTACTTGACCTATTCTCCTGTTAACCCTTTAGCCCTCTTCTTTTTCAGCTTCAGTAGCTTTCTTACCAATCTTTGAACACAAGGAGCCATTTAGGCTGTCCTAGAGTCTGTACACTTTCTGATTTCTCTGCTTGGGAGACTCTTTCTCCTGGAATCCACATGACTATTTCTCTTGCTTTTTTAAAATATCAACTTAAAAGCCATCTTCTCAGGCCTTCCTTGGCCACTCAGTCCAAAATGTTAACCTCCTGCTGTTTTGTATTTCTTCTCTTTACTGTATATGGTTTTCTCTACTACACATCACCATTTAACTTACTATGTAGACAAAAAAAAGTATTGGCCAGTTGCAGTGGCTCACGCCCATAATCCCACCACTTTGGGAGTCTGAGGCTCCCATCACTTTGGGAGGCTTGATCATGTGAGGTCAGGAGTTCAAGACAAGCCTGGACAACATGGTGAAACCCCGTCTCTACAAAAACACACACACAAAATTAGCTGGCATAATGGGTAATCTCAGCTACTCAGGAGGCTGAGGCAGGAGAATTGCTTGAACCTGGGAGGCAGAAGTTGCAGTGAGCTGAGATTTCGCCATTGCACTCCAGTCAGGTGACAGGGCAAGACTCCATCTCAAAAAAAAAAAAAAAAGTGGGTATAAACATGACTCCAGAAGTGCCCCTGAGCTACTCTGGACACGCCACCTATAGAGGAGCCCTGCACCACAAGTAGTATTTCTGCTGCTGTGGTGCACCGCCGCCTCAGTAAAAGTTGCTATCCAACACCACCAGCTCACCAAAAACCGTCCAGGGCTAAGCCCTAATCTGAGGGCTTGCCTGCCCTACATCAACATTAGGTACAAATTTCAATATCATGCAGATCTCCCAAAGTTTCCAAAATTTGTAAGGAGTCACATAACTTAGCAGTAAAGAACACTAATTGTGAACTTTGGTTATGTCAATGAGACTTGAGCATATCACTTCAGCATATAAACTAAAACAGACCCATTTAACAATCAAATCCATGATTGCGAGTCTCCTGTGATGAACACATTGTTACTAATGCTTTCGAATATCCTAAATGATTTTGTATCATGGACAGTTATTTTAACATTTACTTTTATTAAAATGTTAAGTATCTTAATGACTACACCCGTCTCATCCAAATATTCATTAAATAGTAGAGCTTTTAGAAGATTTTTTAAAAATTCATGAAGATCAATTACTTTGAAGCGGAAATTAGACGTTATACTACAAAGATGCTTAAACAAGCACCACAATGCACTGTGCAGTTAATTTAGTGGAGACTCAATACAACATCAGAGCAGAAGCTGAGAAAATTAAAAAGGCAACATTAGCGTAGATATATTCCACTAAGGATGTAAATTTATGCCCTGACAATGCCTCCTCTCTATTCTCTGACTATTCCTAGGGGGATATTAGTGTTGAATGATGCAGGGTTTGAATTTTCCTAGGTCTTTGTAAACAAAATCCTTGCATAGACTGCACTATTGCTATGTGTGTGGGTGAAGCAGATTTTAAATTTTTCTTTTGGTTCATTTTATTCCCCCCTTATTTTTTAACCCCTTAAGAAATATGCAAGGCCGGGCGCGGTGGCTCAAGCCTGTAATCCCAGCACTTTGGGAGGCCGAGGCGGGTGGATCACAAGGTCAAGAGATCGAGACCATCCTGGTCAACATGGTGAAACCCCGTCTCTACTAAAACTACAAAAAATTAGCTGGGCATGGTGGCGCGTGCCTGTAATCCCAGCTACTCAGGAGGCTGAGGCAGGAGAATTGCCTGAACCCAGGAGGCGGAGGTAGCGGTGAGCCGAGATCGCGCCATTGCACTCCAGCCTGGGTAACA
>NW_022437077.1:851177-866738 GCF_009761245.1 Sapajus apella
AAAAAAAAAAAAAAAGAAATATGCATTATTTTTACAAAAAAAAAGATCAATGCCTTATTTTTGTGTGTAAAGTACCTTTTATTTAAAAATATTGTAAACTCCACCCATGTCACTTAGAATATCCCTGCATTATATATTTTTTCTTTTTTATCCTTGCCAGCAGGAAGTCACTTGCATTATAATTTTTAGTGGGTATCTAACATCTCTCCTTATAGATCCCTACAAGTTATTTTATCCTTTTTTCACATTTAGATTTTTTACAATGTATTGCTATTAACATGAACTGTGAGAAATGTACCTACACACGTATCTTTGGGTAACTACTTCCTTAGGTCACATTAATAGAAATAGAATTGCTATATTAAAGCGCATGCTCCTTTTAAATCTTGGTGTGGCATGGTCTCCAACAAATATAATTTTAGAAATTATATTCTAAAGTATTATGAAAATTAACATTTCCCCAAACTGATACCCATCCTGGATATCATTTTTCTTTATAATCTTTGCCAGCTATAAAGGCCAAAAAGTGTATTTAAACATTTGCATTATTGGCTGGGTGTGGTGGCTCAGGCATCTAATCCCAACACTTTGTGAGGCTATGGCGGACAGATCACCTGAGGTCAGGAGTTTAAGACCAGGCTGGCCAAAATGATGAAACCCCATTTCTACTAAAAGTATAAAAATTATCCAGGCATGGTGGCATGTGCCTGTAATCTCAGCTACTCGGGAGGCTAAGGCAGAAGAATCGCATGAACTCAGGAGGTGGAGGTTGCAATGAGCTTAGATCTCACCACTGCACTCAAGCCTGGGCAACAGAGCAAGACCTTGTCTCAAAAAAATAAATAAATAATAAACATTTGCTTTTTTTTTTTTTTTTTTTTTTTTGAGAGGGGGTTTACTCTTGTTACCCAGGCTGGAGTGCAATGGCGCGATCTCGGCTCACCGCAACCTCCGCCTCCTGGGTTCAGGCAATTCTCCTGCCTCAGCCTCCTGAGTAGCTGGGATTACAGGCACGCGCCACCATGCCCAGCTAATTTTTTGTATTTTTAGTAGAGACGGGGTTTCACTATGTTGACCAGGATGGTCTCGATCTCTTGACCTCGTGATCCACCCGCATCGGCCTCCCAAAGTGCTGGGATTACAGGCGTGAGCCACCGCGCCCGGCTAACATTTGCATTTTTAATTTGTAGTTTATGGACTGTTTTCACACATTTTTTCTTCATTTGCATTTCCCTTTTATTACTTGCCCTTCATTTTCATAGATCATTTTTATGGTAGTGTAATCTTCCTATAAATGTGTAAGAGATAATTAAATGAAGTCAACAAACCATTTCTTTCATATACTTACCAAATGTATTTTCTAAGTGTGTTTTTATTTTTTTTTCTAAAAGTAAGATTTTAAATTTGTCTAGAGTAAAATTCGGCAGTCATTTCTTTTGTGGCCACTGCCTTTGATGGCTTGCTATGCTTACCTAGAGATTAGATAAGAAAATTCTTTTCTATTTTCCTCTAGATTCCTTCTGGTTTACTGTTAAAAATGTTAAGCCAAAGTCTACATGCAATTTATGTGTTATAGGGTGTATGTGCTAGACAGATAATCTCGCACTCCCCGCCACCACCTCTGTTTCCTAACATGATTTTCTCCCCTTCCCCAGAAATTCCACCTTTATCATAGTTTATTCTTTTTTTTTTTTTGAGATGGGTTCTCACTGTCTTGTCCAGGCTGGAGTGTGGTGGCACGATCATAGCTTACTACAGCCTGGACCACTCAGACTCAAGTGATTCTCCTACCTCAGTTTCCTGAGTAACTGGGACTACAGGTGAGCACCACCATGCCCAGCCAATTTTTTAATTTTTTGAGATGGGGTCATTTTGTGTAGCCCAGGATGCTCTCAAACTCCTGGGCTTGCGTGATCCTCCTGCCTTGGCTTCCCAAAGCACTGGGATTATAAGCCTGAGGCACTATGCTTAACTGGACCTTACCATTTTAAAGTTATTATTATCATATAATCATCAGCAGAAAAAAACAATTGATATAAAAGTGTGATATTGTGCCAGAATTGCTAGCCTTTGCTTTATTTAGTAATAACTAAAACAAGCAGCCCAGGATAACTAAGATCTGTGTGTAAACAAATGCTTATCTTGACTTCTGTAAACCACTGAAGTAACAAACAGAATGACAAAAGTCCCCTGGCCCTTGGAATGTCCGGAGACCCCCGCCCTCATCTCCACCCAGGAGGTGAATCACAGAATCCCCTAGCCCTTGGAATGTCCAAAACCTTTTCATCCCCATCCCCACTCCTCACCCTTACTCCCAAGGTGGTTTTTCGGGTATAAAAAGTCTTGGCACCCTCCTTTTGACGCCACAGGTTGGAGAGACGTGAGTCCTCTGTGGTCGCCGGCATAATAAATGACCCTGCAATCTGGCATACTTTTGTCTTGGTGCTAACTTTCTACGCTCGGTCCAATACAACAAAAGTACATTGGCCTATACATCCTCTTAACCGTGGGATCAAAGTTAATTTTTACTGAAAATGGGTGTGTTGGATAAACGGTAACCGTAGGGGGCTGCAGCCCCTAGAACAACAGCCACAATATCAGGAGCAGGACCTGCGACATCAGCTATCCCACCCCTGTCCCATGGTCACCACCCCATCCCCGGCCCTGGGGGTGGGAAGAAGGAGTGGCAGCAGCTGCAGCAATGGCTGAACCAAACAGGTCACCTGCAGGTATTTTGTGCATGGAATTTGTAAGGAAGGAGATAATGGTTGCTACTTGCATTCCCTCTCTGGCAAGTATTTTCAACGAGGGTGCTGTGTTTATGGAGATTGCTGTCGATGTGAACACAGCAAGCCACTGAAACGGGAAGAAGCACCTGCTACAGATCTAACTACAAAACCATCCCTTGCTGCTTCCTCAAGTCTCTTCCATAGTTGGGCCATTTGTTGAAATGAATACAAGTGAAGCTGAGTCAAATTCAAACTTTGCAACTGTAGGAACAGGTTCAGAGGACTGGGTGGATGCTGTTGAGTTTGTTCTTGGCCAACTCTACTGCAGCTGCACTGCCCCTTTCTGCATTGACCAAGGGAAAATCAAAGAAAGAACAAACAGCTTGTGATAAAGAAGCCGTTTTGCCCTTAGGCTGCAGTGGGAGGGGTGGAAATGGGTAGAGCTGTGTGTATCGCCACAGAGTCATGTGACTATGTGAACTGCAGATCCGACATCCAATGGATGCTGCCCAGGGACCACAACATATAAAGATCTTGCCCTGAGGCCCATGAGAAGGAAACGGAGCTCTCACTTGCTGTGCAATGCAGCAAGGATACGATGTGTGGGGTCTTCATCGAGGTGGTCTGTGAGAAAGGCAGGCCCAGTGAGCTTGGTTTTGGGATCCTCTCCAGCTGCAGCCATGCCTACCTCCTATCTCAAGTGTATTTACAAGTGGAAGGGCACTAAGCTATTTGAGAGCAAGATTATAGTGTCCTATCCAGAATGCTGGATCACACTTTGTCATTCCCAGTGAGTACTGGGTGGGAGAAAGAAGAGAAGCAGAAACACATCCAGAAAGACAAGGAGGCAGTGAGCAGCCAGGTGTGCAGGGATTTTGATGAAGGATGGGGGAGCTGCCCATCTAGAGGAAAGTGTTTTTACTACCCTGATGGCCATAGAAAGGATACACAGAGACATGCAAGCAGATACTGGGCCCAGTGAAGGAAACATTTCTGGAAGAAAGAGATAACAATGACCCCTCTGACAACAATAAAGAAGAGGTTGTCACCTCTGAGCTGGGTGAGACGTTGCTTATGCTTTTGGCTGCAGATGACGATGATGAACTGACAGACTTTGAAAATGAGTGGGACTTGTTCCATGATGATCTGGAGGATTTTTATGACTTGGCTCAATAGCAGCCTTGCCTGGCGTGTGAATTGGACTGCTGACCTCAGACAGCAGCTGTCCCCTGTGGTGGTGTGACAGTGCCCGTGTTTCTCTCCTAGGCAGGTCTATCAGCTCCAGTGCTGTCTTAATAATTTTTACCCAGGGCTTGTCTTCTCAATTTGTGACCTTTCCCCAAGGAGTGTGTTATTTTCTCTGTTGAAAAAAGTTTCAAAAATAAATCCTGAAGTTAGTGTTTTGAAACATGAATTTAATGGTCAGACAGTTCGTGTAGGTGTGTGGTGTCATCTGTTTTCAATCAGATTGTGTTTATGGACTCTTCACACAGTCATTTTAAGGACCGTAAGTTTGAAAGTAAAAGCTGTGACCCTGCTTTGGGGTCCAAGGATAGGAGTGACGGGTGAAGGGACTCACACTTGCTAAGAGCCTTCTGCCCCAACGCAGGATGCGGATCCCTGAGGTTTCTGCTGAAATCTGCACATCTGTGTTTTCATATCTGTCCCCTACCCTGTAATCCCCACCCTGTCCACTTGCTCTGTGGTTTTTGTCTCTTGCTTAATTGTACACCAGTGATACTACTGGGTAACCAGAATCAGGTGGGAATGTGTTGAGATTTCTGCTGTGGTTTTTTGTTGTCGTTGTTTGTTTTTTGTTTTTGCTTTTATTTTTGTTTTGAGGTTGAGTCTTACTCTGCCACCCAGGCTCCCAGGCTGGAGTGCAGTGGCACGATCTCAGCTCACTGCAACCTCCCTCTCCCGGGTTCAAGCAATTCTCCTGCCTCAGCCTCCCAAGTAGCTGGGACTATAGGCATGCACCACCACGCCTGGTTAATTGTTGTATTTTTAGTAGAGACGAGGTTTCACCACGTTGGCCAGGCTGGTGTTGAACTCCTGACCTCAGGTGATCCACCCACCTTGGCCTCCCAAATTGCTGGGATTACAGGCGTGAGCCACCGCACCCAGCCCTATCATGTGTTGTGTGATAGGAAAATTGAAAAAGAATGCAAATAAAAGATAGAGGGCATAAAATTAATGCAGAGTTGGAAGTTGACTCCCAAGAGTTTGGTGTGTATGAATGTAAGTAAGTAATAAGCTTCTCATCCCTGCATAGATGCAGTATTCTTAGCCTTAGCAGAGAAACTTGGCTTAGTGGTTTAAGTCCTGTGTGGCAGATAGATCTTAAAGGACAAAGCAGCTGTTAATATGTCAGTACTAGCTCTGTCTGTCTGCATAAATAAAGAAATGGGGTTAGCCATAGAGTTAAAACTATCTGGTTATCCTACATATTAACACAAACTGGGGCTTGGATACAGAATTGTATTCACGGTTTTACAATCTAGGTTTTCTAGTCCAGGCACTTTTTGAAAAAACCTTTGTCCTCATTCGAGGTGTTTTGTTGTTGAGTTTTTTGTGTTTGTTTTTGTGGGTATTTGCCTGATTCTACCTCTGAGCTTTCAGGTAAACAGATGTGATTCAAAACTACATTCTAAGATGTTTACTGTAGTGGAGTAATTGGCCTACAGTAATAAGTCACACTTTTCTACCGAAGGGGGAGATGGTAATCCCTGAGACAAGCTAAGTTATTAAAAGAATTTCTGTTGGAAATTTTGCCGTTGTACAAGTTGCTCTGTTTCCTGAAAATAACTTGGACATGCTCCTGGTCTACCATGTGATTCCTCGGATCCCACTCATTCTTTAACTTTAAGCAAAAACCAAGTAATTGTTGTTGTTAGGTTTTGAAGGGAAGGTGAGGATTAAAGAAGGACACACAGAGAGGGGGTGCTCAACATCAACACAGGTATATTGCAAAAACCTGCAGGGATGGGGGATCAGCTTAAAGCCAGAGCCCAGCACCACTTACAGGCTGGGGTACTTATGGGTATGGGCAGGAGGGGTCTGGGCCATCTGGCTTGCTGTCTGGCAGGTTACTGATAAGATGTACCTATAGTCAAACGGTTTGGCCCCTTTTCCAGTGGAATGTGATAAGATGTTCCTTGGACCTTTGCCCAGCAGGATATGATAGGGATGTCTCTTCAGTTGAGCCTTTGCCCAGCAAGGTATGATAAGATTGTTTCTCAGGACCTGAACCCCTATAGAGTGTTTCACTTTGACCAAGCTCTGTGAAATGGCGGGGGGCTTGCAAAATGGTGCAGTTTATACTAACAGTTGCCAAAGTCTCTGTATTTTGCAACCGCCCTTTTGTACGAAACACATTTCCCAAGTAAAACCAAAAACAAATTTTTTACAGATGATAGTTTTCAGTATCTGTTATGGAATATGACCACAAGTACCAATTATAGTGTTGGAAAATGCCTATTCTTCATGGGTATAGATAATTTCATAGCAGGTATTCAGAAGAGTATTTTGTTATTCTTCTAACAGTGTTTTATTAAATTCTTTATTTTTCTATTACCATTTTAGTTTTGCACTTCTTAGTTTCAATTTATTTATCTTATTCATTAAGCTTTTAATTATTTACCATTACTTTGTATGTTGTCATGTTTAGCAGTTATTCACGTGAAGTAAAATTATGCAGTAAATATGCATTTGTGTACTATCCATTTCTTAGTAAGAAGACATGCATCTGTCTATTGCCAATTGGTGCATGTTTTGGTTTGCTGGTGGAAAAATACTGTTTCAGAGTTCTTCCAAGGTTACATAATGCTGAGTGGCTTGTTCCTAGGGTGTTTGAAAGTATGCTTCCCTTTAAATAATTTGAAATGTAATAATCCTTAATTAAAAATTTTATTCATTTTTCATTTCTATATGTGTGTAAACTTTGAGAACTTTTTATCTCTTCAGTATGTGTTAATTTTAGTGTAAAAGTTATCTTCCAACTTGAATCAATACAAAGTCTATGGTACTTTATATCTTTCTGCTATCTGTGCTAGATTTGAGATCAATACATTGTTACCAAAAGGGTAGATTAATAAGGGAGAGTTGTGCAAAAAATTTGTTTTATCAAAAATGGGATAAACTGACATTATCACACTGACCTAGCATGATATAGCAAGAAGAGCATAACATTCCTTATGTAGGATTCCTGCCAAGAAATGTATAACCTGAATCAAATTGTGAGGCAACAATCAGACAAACCCAAATGAAGGAACATTCTTCAAAACAACTGTTGCGTCCTCTTCAAAATTAACAATGTCTTGAAAGACAGAGAGAGGCCAAGGAACTAGATTAAAGGGGTCTAAATAACATGACAACTCTATGTAAAAATGATCCTCAATTGACTCCTGAATCAGGAAAAAAAAATATGAAGGATATTATTATAACAATGGGTAAAATTTGAATATGGTCTAGATTTTAGATAATACTGTTATATCTGTTTCAGTTATTGGGTTTGATCATTGTGTAGTGGTTATGTTTAAAACATGCCCTTGTTCTAGGAGATATATGCTAAAGTTGTAGGGGTGACAGTTCATATTTGTAACTTGCACAAATCCCTCTCAACTGGTGATGAGGATGAGTAGGCAAAAGGCAAGGAGTCAGATATTTGCCGTTGGTGAATCTCAGTAAATGATTTACAGATGATCATCCAGAATGAATCATCCCTGAAAGTTTTCTGTAAGTTTAAAATATTTCAAAATAAAAAGTTTAAAAGAGCAACGATATTATTAACAACATGTTCAATGAAAAGACCCAAATAACTCATTGAGATTTTGGAGTCCCATTTCAATAAAAATATCACCTAACATTGACCATGGTCATCCCTGGAAGGGAGATTATGAGTGTACTTCTTAGATTAAGTTTTCCTTTGATTTATGTGTATTTGCCATTATGTGAGGTTTTTACTTCTGAAATTCAGTTTCAGTGGAGGAGGTATTTGCATTCTGGGGAAAAAAACTTGCTGGTCGTGATTAACGATCTTTTACTTGCTGCTTGGCTTTATTTTCTGTAAATATTCTATGTTGCTTGGCTTTCATTAATTTTGTTTTCAGATGTGCAGTTGGCAAACACCTTTCCTTCTTCTCACTGTAGCTTTGCGTCTGAAGTGACACTGATTGTAGGTGGAGAGCGTTCAAATCCCCTACCTGGTGGGTTATGAGGAATTAGGGCTCCAAACAAAAGTAGAGATGACTTTGGACTACAAATCCCCCAAATAAGCCAGAAACTCTTCAGACATTCCCTAAGGAAGGGGGCGCGGAGACTTGTGGGAAACAGAGTCTGGAATTTGATGGATCGTCCCAGGAGCGCCCCGGGGACCGGTCCTTGGCAGCCCCGTCTGCGCATGTGCAGTTCTTCCTCATTGTTCCTTACTCCAGTCTCGGATCAGCGTGGAGCCTCCGTGTCTACGCGTAACTCAGCGATCAGGTCCTTCACGAAAGATGTGCTCTGCAGGTGAGAGCCTAGCTTGGAGGGTTGCTTTGCGGGGCTTGGGGTAGGTTTGTGTTCACAGCCTGTGGAAGCAAAAACTTGCTCAAATCCCACGCGGGTTAAGACCCTATGGCGCTTGTTCCCGAGTCTGCCTTGCATCTGTCCGTCAAGAAAGCCAGAGACAGAGGAGGAGGCCCGCTGCGGATCTGCAGTTTCCACAAAGAAGATAAGGGAAGGGGGCACAGGTTTCCCGTCAGAAAAGGGGGCTCCAGGAAAAGGCATTCACATGTTAAAGAGCTGTTTCCAGAAGCTCCTCAAATTCGCAGGTTCCCTGGGCAACCATTCATCAGCTGGCCAGACCCACGACTCCAGAGGGGATGAGAACAATTCTTACATTTACTTTATGCTATATTGTCATTCCTACCTTGTAAGCTGATTGCAGAGCCTGAGTTTGAAAGTAAGACGAGTTCACATCCTAGCTCTGTCACTGGATCGCTGTGAACACAGTGATGAACCCAACCTCTAAGACTCAGTTTCCCCATCTGTAAAATGCAGTTATTTCTAAAACCTGCTTCAGGGTCGTTCTGAGTGTTGAACAAGAGAGCACCTGGAAAGCACTGCGCACAGGTCCTGGCATTTTCTAAGCACTCTGGAAATGTGGCCTGCCTTTCCTGCTGTTCTTTTCACTCGATGTATCATTTGATTATCAAAGACACTCTGTAAAGTGGGTGTTACCCATTCCATTTTAACTGAGAAGAAAACCGAGACTCAGGAGGTGAAGGTACATGGTTTGCAAGTGACAGATCTGAGATACAAGCCTCAAACGGTTTTGTTTCCAAATCGAATGCTTCACAGCACTTAGCAGAGTGGCATGTCTTTACGTGCCAACTGGAGTGTGCAGGGACTGAGCCTTTCCTTAAGGCTCTTGGAGATTTCTTGGTCTCTCTGCAGAACCCTCGGGATACTGTATAACTGAGGCCTCTGGGCGCCTCAAAGTCCATCTCTCTGTGCCCTCCGCAGTTCTCAGGCTCCCAAGGGAGATTTGCAGGCAGTGGTTCTCAAACTCGTATAAGCATCAGCATCACCTGGAGGTCCTGTTAACCCCACCCCACGACTGAGTCCCACCCCCAGGGCTTCTGATTCAGTGAGTCTGGGGAGATGCCCAAGAATCTGCCTTTCTATTTAGTTCCCAGGTGATGCTGATGCTGCTCGTCTGGGGTCCACACTGAAAGCCGCTGTTGTAGGAGATGGTGAACTCCAATGGAGAGCTGGAACCCGGCTGAAGGTCCCAGTTATCTGAATTTATTCCCCCTTCCCCCCAGCCAGGGTCACCCTGCTTCTGTGAGGAGGGGACATCAGAAGCAGGAATCCCACCTGGGAGGTCCCCACCCTCTCTGATAAAATGCACACAGCTGCACCAAGGACATCTGGAAAATAGGCAGATCTCTAAGTGCTTGCTCTTGAAGCAATTCCCGATTCTTCCGCCCTGAATAACTCAGCATCTCAGAGGTTGCCAAGAACCGTTGGTCAGCGAAGGTGTGGGCCAGCTGTCAAAGGACAGAGGTGAGCTGGGCCGAGGATGGTGAGCTAGGCTGAGGATGGTGAGCTGGGCTGAGGATGGTGGGCAGGAGGCCGGCTGCGGGGGAGGAGGAACACCCAGGTGAGGACAGATGGGGAAAATACTATCACCACTTCTCTCGGAAACTCCTCCCATGCCCCTAATGCTCCAGCCCTCTTCCTAGATTCTGCAGAGCCCTCAAACCCCGCCCATCGCACATCTGGAGTTTAGGGACATGCTACCCATTACCTACTCTTGACTTTATAGGAGTACAGGGAAGCTTTTCAGGGGTTATGTCAATGTGCCTCATTTTAAAAGTGAAAAATATTAACACGGTGCTTAAGTGCATAGCTTCTGGGGCCGGACTGCACGGGTTCAAAGCCCAGCTCCACCGCATTGCTCAGTCTTCTCCTCGGTTTCCTCTTCTATGAAATGGAAGTCATAATAGTAGCAATACTTGGCTTTATTTTAAAGATTAAATGAAAGAAGACCTACAAAGTACTTAGAACAAGTCCTGTTATGTAGTAACTACAAGTATTGCCAGTATCTTAATATTATTATAACTAGATTATTGTAATCTAGTCTTGCATTATATGTTAGTGGCAGAACCAGAAAAAGAACCCAACCAAGTCCCCTGACTCCTAGGCCATTGTCCACCTGTCTCAGTTAAGTCAAAACAAGTTTCTTAGTAAAAAAAAATATTTGGAGACACTGAAACCAGAGGAGAACAAACATTTTCCTTTTTTAAATAGACTCCCTTAAAGCACAAGTACTTTTGTTGTCACAGGTTCCCGTTAATTCTTTAACCTCAAGGAATTTAAAATATAAGTTGAAAAGTAAATGAGCACACCTTGGTAAGGTTTTTGCTATATCATTTCTTACACTTTTTATTATGGAAATATTCACAACATACAAAAGTCAAATGATAAAATGACTCCCAGGTGCTTGTTACAGCTCCAGCATTGGACAATTTTATTTCATCTATATACCACCCCCCCAACACACACACACACACACACACACACACACACACACACACACGTGTGTACACTTTCCCCATTACTACCTGCCTCTGCTGGATAATTGTAAAGTAAAATATCAATCAATCAGACATCAAAAAATTCAGTCCGTAATATGTGTGGTAATAGGACAGATGGCATGATATCTCATCCTTTGTTGTAACATGATTGTTTCACCAGGCCTCTTTAGTTGGATTTTGTGTGGCTTATATTTTTCTGCTACTATATCCAAGGAGGTTTGTAAGAAACAAATATTTGCTTTCCCCAGTGAAAACCCTGACTGTCTTAGCTTCCAGTGGTTATATCAGGGTTATAAGAGTCCCCTCTGGAAACTTCTACCTGCCACTTCTGAAGGGTCAAAAGAAATTTTCCCATGGTTCAGCAATTTGCCAGCAGATATATGTGAATTTCTAGGCATGTGCTAAGAAGACCTTCAAAGTAGAGCAGATTGCTCATTATTTCTTTGCTCCTTCTCCCTCCTACAGCTCTGCCTCCACAGTTCTCTAAACTTTTCCAGGATCAGAAGAAAATGAACACATCCCAGGTGAATTATTTACTTATTATTCAGTTCTTCCAGTGAAACTGAAGAGGTACTTTGCATTTTTAGTAACCATGATTTTTTGGCCATTTTTTTCTTCATTTTTTCACTTCCTGACTTTTTCCTGCATTATTATCTTACCTTCTTTTTCTCTCTTCCAGTGTTTTTGAAAGTCCACATTTTATCTTTATTCTGTTTTTGATTATCATTGATTACTGTTGATATGTTCAACATGTTTTTCTGTCAACATCAGAATTTTTTTCATCAATAGTATACGTAAACAAGATACACTCTTCTGTCATTTCAGAAATCATCTAAATACTTTTCTTTTTCACTTTCTTTTTTTAATGTGATAACTATTTTTTGAATCCTTTGCTAACTATTACACCACACCTTCCAGCTACTGGAACAATAATAATTTGTATTAGAATATACACTTTTTGGTCATTTTTATTGTTACAAGTTTGAAGATAAAGTGCCAAAATTATAATAGTTGATCAGCTTTACTATTATGTACAATTTAGATCTGCATATTATGTTCCAGTCACTGTTAAATTCCTTACTTGGATTAGCTCATATAATTCTGACAACCACATTATGAATTAGGTAATTTTTACTGAGGGCAAAACAGATTTCAGTGACTTCTTTGGGTCTTTCTCTCTCTCTCTCTCTCTCTCTGTCTCTCTCTCTCTCTCTTCTTTCTTCTTTCTTTCGAGATGGACTCACTCTGTCGCCCAGGCTGGAGTGCAGTGGAGTGATCTCAGCTCACTGCAACCTCTGCCTCCCAGATTCAAGCAATTCTCCTGCCTCAGCCTCCCAAGTAGCTGGGATTATAGGCACCTGCCACCAGACCTGGCTAATTTTTATATTTTTAGTAGAGAGAGGGTTTCACCATCTTGGCAGGCTGGTCTCAAACTCCTGGCCTCAAATGATCCACCAGCCTCGGCCTCCCAAAGTGCTGGAATTACAGGCATGAGTCCCTGTGCCTGGCCCAAAGATTTATCATTATACTAGCTCTCTCTCCTGATCTGTAAGACCTTATATGCAACTGTTACTGGACGTGTTCACCTATATGTTTCACAGGTATCTTAAGTATAACATGTCCCAGGCTTCTCTCTCTCTCTCTCTCTCTCTCTCTCTCTCTCGGTCTCTTTCTCCGCCCAATTCTTTCTCCTGTTTTGGCAATCCTAGTGCATGGCACCAGCATCAGCCCAGCTGCTCTCATGATAACCTGAGAACAATGCTCCATTTGCCCTTCACTGTATAACAACATCTAGTTAATTCCGTGCAGAATCAGTTCGGGCTTCTCAGTCCCCACTGCTGCTACATGAAGACAGATGGTCTCTCTCACACTAGTCTACTATCTTCCTCTCTAACTTCCCTTTAAAACTGAGTTTCCTGACCTTGACCATTGACACTTTGGGCCAGGTAATTTGTTGTTGTAGGGGCTGCCCTGTACATTGTAGGATGTTTAGTGGTATCTCTGGCCTCTACTCACTAGATCCCAACCCCACCCCTCTCAATCATGGCAACAAAACATGCTTCCACATAAAATTGCCACTAGTTGAGAACCACTGCCTCAAAGCATTGTCCACTCTGCCCCCAGAGCATTAATTTCAAAATATAAATTTGTTTACATTACTTATCTCCTAAGTAGAGGCGTGTACTCTAGAGAACTGCGCAAGACAATCAGATGGTGCATGGAAAGAAAGTACTGGAATATCCATGTAACTTTGTTTTGCATCTAAAACAAAACTAAGAAAGTTGTTAAGCTTTACTTTTGGTGAGTGGCTGAGAGTGGTGTATATAAATAATTTATAAATACACCGAGGGATGCTCAGATTTTTACCGAGCGACTAAATATTTTGGAGGCCACTGGTCTATAGGAGAAAGTCTAAAATCCCTCTGTCTGACCACAGAGCACCTCTATTGTTCTTTATCTCCCAAGTCCCCAACCTGATTCTTCTATCCCCTGTACTACCTTGTTAATTCCTTTCATTTGAGGCGTGTGTTCATGATCCTCACCTTGGCTTATGCCGTTGCCCCGTGTTCACACAAAACTCACTGCTTGTGTGCAATTAAATCTTACCCTCCTTGATGAAGAATAACCTGAGGATTAATTTTTTCCCGCTTTGTGACCTCCTTCTACCTTGACCACACATTGTTTTCATGGCTTCCATAATTCATTGTTTCATGTGTGTGTTTGTATGGAAAGTCTCTTCAACAGTCTGAAGAGCATTAAAAACAGGACCAGTGTCTTCTTTGCCTTAGTCTCCTCTGCAACTAGAACAGTTCCAGGCATGTAGAGGAAACTCCAGTTGTTTTATGAATTAATAAGTGGATTTGTAAATAAGCATAAAGGCCTAGTATTTCTATTATGGTTTCTGTTCCCCCATAAAATGTACCTGAAGGAAGGTACATGTCAGACAGCCTTTATAACATTTTCTGGTAAACTTTTAACAGAGAATATGGTAGGGATTGGTTCCCATATATATTTCTCATGCCATTGAGTCTTGAGCACTTCTGATGGAGTAGGATTGGACCGTTACAGGGCTCAGTGCTGTTCGAGGATGTATCTGTGTACTTCACCCAGAAGGAATGGCAGCTGCTGGACCCTGCCCAGAGGCTCCTGTACAGGGACGTGATGCTGGAGAACTACAGGCACCTGGTATCACTGGGTAAGCCCAGCTTCCCATGCAACTCCAAACAGCATGCATTTCCTATCTTAGGAACCAAATCATTGTAGAGAGTGATGAATTTTATGTTTTTGGGAGTCAAGACTCTTTGAGGGTACTTTGAAGATTATTGTATTCTTACTTCCCTGGTGAAACAACCTACTTTGATGAAGCACATTTGGACACCACTATTGTGTAGCTTCTAGAGCTTCTCCCTTCTTGTCCTTCAGAGAGCCCGAATCCTAAGCAACTTCTCCAAGTCTCATGTCATTTCCCATAACAGGGCACTGTGTTACCAAACCTGAGCTGATAGTCAAGTTGAAGCAAGGAGACGAACCATGGATATTAAAGAGAGAACCACCAAGTCAGAGCCACTCAGGTGAGTTGAAGTCAGATATAAAGAAGCTGGGGGAAATTAGATCCCAAGTGGCCAGTCCAGGTGTTAGAATCTTTGAAATATATTTTAGAAATCTCTTTTAGAGGCTCCAGGCTTTTAGAAGTAATGGAAAAAGATGACCACCATACCTTTAATATCAAGCCTTCAAATATTCTCATATATAAAGGTTTTTTGTTTTTCTGTCTGACTTTTAGGAAGAGACTTTCTTGGTTTTTGTAGAATCCAGTTGCTATATTCCTCATCCTAGACCTTTCTGTCTTTTTTTCTCTCTGTCCAACAATGGCCATCGTTCACTTTCTCTCTGGTACCTAACATGCATTTTTTCATGCATTCCTTTATTTGACAAATATTTATTCTGGACCTGCTATGTGCCAGTCACATTCTAAGCACAGAGAATAGAGAAGCAACATCTCTACTCCTGTCAGTAGATTCAGTCAGCAAATAAATACATAATAAGCCATGTAGTAATCAACATGAGGAAAAAATCAGATGAAAGAGACAGAGACTCCTAGAGAGTATTGTTTTAGCAAGGGAAGTCAGAAGAAGCCTCTTTATAGAGGCGAACATTTAAATAGGAACAGTGGAATAGAGTTTTCAGTGAAGGGATGGAGCAAGCCATGGATTATCGGAGCAATTTCCAGACCAGGGGAATAGCGGGTGTAAAGATCCTGAGAAAAGAGTGTGTTTGGTGTAATTAGAGAACAGCAGGGAAATCAGTGGACTAGAAGAAGTCCGGTGAGGAGAAGAAGCAGATAAGGTTAGAGAGTTAGCTGGGGAGAGAGCTTTATAGGCCTGGTAAGACTTTCCGTTTCCCTGAGTGAGATAATATGTAAGAGAATATGGCAAAGCCTATACCTTTAAGCACTACATTTTCAAGTCAGGAAAACACAAATCTCTAGCAAGAGAGACTGAGGAGGACCATCCAGCATGGTAGAGGGAGAACCAGGAGAGCATGAACAAGGTGTTTCAAGAAGAAAAGAGTGAGATTCAACATGCAGGTGGAAGTGTAGAGTTCAGCATTGCCTCATCTTTTCCTGAAAAGTAACCAAAAACCACAAGGAAAATACAAAACAAAATGTCAACTCAATTTTCACTGGAAGTTGGAGACAGCTGAAATGCTAAGGCAGCTGAAATCCTTTATATATATATATATAATTT
>NW_022437077.1:881738-899552 GCF_009761245.1 Sapajus apella
GCAGGAGCACAGTGATGGGGTCACAGCTCAGTGTAGCCTCAACCTCCTGGGCTCAAACGATCCTCCCACCTCAGCCCCCCAAGTAGCTGGAACTACAGGTGTACATCACCACACCTGATTAATTTTTTTAAATTATTTCTCTTGGGTAAGTACCTAGAAGCAGGTACTTACAGGGTTTCTGTAGCAAGTATTTGTTTGACTTTTTCACAAAGGGGCTGATTAAAGTCTCTTTCCCCAGGCAGCGGGGCCCCTCTGGGGGAGGGAGCCATCTTCTGTAATTCAAAAGGATTCTTTCCTAGGAAGACTTCTTAAGAGATGTCAAATATCCACCTCCATCCTTCAGAGAGCAGGGAGTTGACAACCACATCCAGTTATGCCAAGACGATTTTCTGGAACCTCTCTCCAGAGGACAGAAAACACATATTACACATGTAATCTCTGGCATGACAGAATACATTTTCTATAATATAAAAATGTGAAAATAAAGTATTTTAGGAGAGGCAAAATTGTACCTTACCCTTTTAGAGCTTTTTTTCCAACTAAGCCTGAGAATGAAATTGACATGAGACAGATCAACAAGAGAAAAGCACACACAGTTATTTAACACTAGTTTTACCTGCACAGGAGCCTTCCTAAGGAAACAAAGATTCAAAGACACTGTTATAGACAAATGCTTATAAGCTGAAATGGACAAAGTATCATCGGTCATGAAAATGGGACCAGGCAAAGGGGCTGGAGCTAGGGTCGTTGGTCAGTTGGAGAAGTGACTAGGAAGATAGAAATTAGTTGAACCTGGTCCGTGTGTAAAGGTTTCCCCCAGCCTCACCTTCCTGTCCTTGATCATAAGAATGTTTCTTTCTGGTACAGGGAGGACATCTTTCACATGGGAATTTTATCTCTTGCTTTTAAGAAACAGAAGGAAGATCAAGGCAATCTTCTTGTACCTGCTGTTTTTCAAGTGCCTTCAACTCAAAATAGCTACTATGCCAGAGTGGCATATTTTTAACTCCTTCAATATAAAGAATATAGTTAGGCTGAGTGCGGTGGCTCATGCCTGTAATCCCAGCACTTTGGGAGGCTGAGACTGGTAGATCCCTAAGGTCAGGAGTTTGAGACCAGCCTGGGCAACATGGCTAAATCCCGCTTCTACCAAAAATACAAAAATTAGCCAGGCATGGTGGTGTGTGCCTGTAGTCCAAGACACTTGGGAGGCTGAGGCAGGAGAATCACTTGAACCCAGGAAGCAGATTGCAGTGAGCCAAGATAGTGCCAGTGCACTCCAGCCTGGGCAACAGAGTAAGACTCTGTCTGAAAGAAACAAGCAAATAAAAAGGATAAAGTTAAATGGCCCATAACACTGCCACAGAGAGGCAGGTATGGCTGACAGTCTGCTATATGCCTAGCCAGTCTTTTTCTTGTGTATATTATACATAGAAATGTCTGACCATTACAATTTAACATTCTTGGTCAGGTAGTTGAGGGGGATCACTCCTCAAAAAAAAAACCTCACAATCCTTCACTCAGTTTCCAGACCTGAACCAGTTTTAGGGCTTAAAACACATCAGCTGAA
The DNA here is from genome assembly GCF_009761245.1 of Sapajus apella. Taxonomy (NCBI): domain Eukaryota; kingdom Metazoa; phylum Chordata; class Mammalia; order Primates; family Cebidae; genus Sapajus; species Sapajus apella. The sequence goes on from NW_022437077.1 coordinate 883,309, forward strand.
GGAGAGACTGGCTTCCTAGGAGGACCCTGCAATACCATGACAGATGGCCACACGCTGGGGAAAGAGGAACACTCAAACATCGAGAACTATTGGCACAGGGTCCAGATTGACATTTACCCAGGAACCCAAAGCATCATCGTATCCTCCTTATTAAATTGGGGGCATATGAAGGGCAGGAAATAAATGGGATCCTGGCCCAAGTCTAGGTTACAGTGGGTTCACTAGACCCATGGGTCAACTCCATGGCCATCTCCCCAGTCCTCAATTGGAATAGACATGTTGGCAATTGACACAGCTCCCACACTGGTCCCTTGGCTCATGGGGTAAGAGCTATCAGAGTAAAGACCGGTGGAAGCCTCTGAAATAGCCCCCCAACACCAACCTAACCAGGAAAATAAAGGTTTTTTTTTTGTTTTTTTCTTTGAGACGGAGTTTCATTCATGTTACCCAGGCTGGAGTGCAATGGTGCGATCTCGGCTCACCGCAACCTCCGCCTCCTGGGTTCAGGCAATTCTCCTGCCTCAGCCTCCTCAGTAGCTGGGATTACAGGTACGCATCACCATGCCCAGCTAATTTTTTTTTTTTTTCTGTATTTTTAGGAGAGATGGGGTTTCACCATGTTGACCAGGATGGTCTCGATCTCTTGACCTCATGATCCACCCGCCTCGGCCTCCCAAAGTGCTGGGATTACAGGCTTGAGCCACTGCGCCCGGCTGAAAATAAAGTTTTTAAAATGTCACATCCATCGAAAGAGGAATATTAGAAACTGGAGCCATCCTTAAAAACCTAAATGATGCTGAGGTGGGAGTCCCCTCATAGCTTGTTCACCAGTCTGGCCCCTGCAAAACCCAGACGTATTCTGGAGGATGACGGTGGACTGCTGCAAACTCTGCTGAACAGCAGCCCCAATGCAGCTGCTGTGCCAAGCGTGGTACCCTTGCTGGAACAGATGAGCACAGCCTTGGACACCTGCCATGCAGTTGTCAATGCGGCTAATGTGTTCTTTTCCATCCCTATCAAAAAACAGGATCAGAAGCAGTTCACATTTGGAGTGGACAACAGCATCCATGTACAGTCTTTCCCTGGGGTTATCTCAACTCTTTGGTGGTGTCATGATATAATATGAAGAGACTGGAACTGGCTGGACATCCACAGGACATCACACTGGTCCCCTATATCAATGACATATGCTCGTTGGACTGGGGCCTTGGTAAGACACAAGCCCTTCAGAGGGTGCAAGACTAAACTCTTCAAAAGTGCAAGGACTTCCAAATAGGTTAAAAAAAATTGGGTCCCAGTGTTCTGAAGCATGCTGGAACATTCCCTCAAAAGTAAGGGCAAAGCTTTCTTTTTTTTTTTTTTTTTTGAGACGGAGTTTCGCTCTTATTACCCAGGCTGGAGTGCAATGGCGCGATCTCGGCTCACCGCAACCTCCGCCTCCTGGGTTCAGGCAATTCTCCTGCCTCAGCCTCCTGAGTAGCTGGGATTACAGGCACGCGCCACCATGCCCAGCTAATGTTTTGTATTTTAGTAGAGACGGGGTTTCACCATGTTGACCAGGATGGTCTCGATCTCTTGACCTCGTGATCCACCCGCCTCGGCCTCCCACAGTGCTGGGATTACAGGCTTGAGCCACCGCGCCCAGCCAGGGCAAAGCTTTCTTGTCTTTCATCTCCCGTCGCCACCAAGAAGAAAGCGCCGCGCCATAGACGTCTTTGGGTTCTAGAGGCAGCATATTCCAAACGTAAGAATACTGCTGTGATCCAAGTACCAGGTAAAAGGAAAGGCTGCTGCTTTTGAGAAGGACCAAGAGCAGAAAAGAGCTCTTCAGCAGGTCCAGGCTGCAAAGCAAGTATTCTTAAGCTTTGGCCGCACGGCCTAGCAGGCCCTTTGATATTAGAGATATTGGCGGTCAGAAAAGACATTGAGTAAAGTATATGGCAAGTCTCACTGGGAAAATCACAACTCAGATCCCCAAGGTTCTGAAGCAAGCCATGTCATCTGCATCAGAAAATTACACACTTTTTAATAAATAGTTCTGTATTAGAGTTCTCCAGAGAGACACAATCAATAGGATCAATCTTTCTAGATTAATAAATCAATCTAGAAAGAGATAAATGTATTGGGGGAATTGGCTCACATGCTCACGGAGGCTGAGAAGTCCCACAACAGGCCTTCTGCTGGAAACGCTGGGATGCTGGTAGCATGGCTGCCCCAAAGCCTCAGAACCAAGAAGTTCTCAGTCTGAGGCCAAAGGCTTGAGAATCCAGGAGGCTGCTGTTGTAAGTCCAGAGACTGACATAAGTCCAGAGGCTGGAGAGCCTGGAGTTCTGGAGTTCTGATGTATAAAGGCAGGAGAATAAGAGTATTCCAGCTCCAAGGCCGGGCGCGGTGGCTCAAGCCTGTAATCCCAGCACTGTGGGAGGCCGAGGCGGGTGGATCACGAGGTCAAGAGATCGAGACCATCCTGGTCAACACGGTGAAACCCCGTCTCTACTAAAAATACAAAACATTAGCTGGGCATGGTGGCACGTGCCTGTAATCCCAGCTACTGAGGAGGCTGAGGCAGGAGAATTGCCTGAACCCAGGAGGCGGAGGTTGCGGTGAGCCGAGATCGCGCCATTGCACTCCAGCCTGGGTAACAAGAGCGAAACTCCGTCTCAAAAAAAAAAAAAAAAAAGAGTATTCCAGCTCCAGAAGAAAGAGGGGGAGAGAGAAGGGGAGAGAGAGAATTGGTTTATGTTTTCTGCCTTTTTTTGATCTATCTGGGGTACCACCTGATTGAATGGTGCCTGCCCACAATGAGGGCAGATGTCCTCCTCTTAGTTCACCAACTCCCAGGCCAATGTCCTCTGGAAACACCCTCATAGACATATCCAGAAGTGATGCTTTACAAGTTCTCCAGATACACCTTAATCCAGTCTAGATGACACCTAAAATTAACCATCACAAGCTCCTGAGGGCTACTTGGCCTTGGAAGGGAAGGAACACCTGACCATGGGAGAGCCAACAGTCGTGCAGCCAGAACTATCCACAGTGAGTCAGATATTTGTCAGATCCACCAAGTTGTAAGATCAGGTGGGCCCAGCAGTATGCCAGGATAGAAGTGGGACATGGAGGATTGAACAGAAGGAGGACCAGATGGCATAAGTGAGCTGCGTGAGCAGGTAACCAGACCCCCGTCTCATCCACCTGTTGCCTTGCTCTCAGTTCATACCGATGGCTGCATGGGGTGGAGGGAAGAATCCTTTATGACCAGCCCAGAGAGGAGGAAGAAGCCTGAGCTTGGTATATGGGTCAGGTGCCCAGTTTTGATGGTAAATGGACATGCACATCTATCATGGCCTCACACATGAGAGGCATGGTGACCAAGAAAGGCTCAGATCTCTTAGGAATGAAGGTTGGGGTCATATGACCAGGTAAGGTAGTAAGCCCAGCACAGGTGCTGAGGGTGTGGGAACCTGGAAGAGAGTAGGGGTTTTCTGAGCAGCTGCTTATGTCAGCAGCTCTTTGCTGCAAGGAAAATTAAATGTCTTACATATTTAAACCACTGTAAATTGGGCTTCCATTACATCAGTTCTGACTGATACAGTATTTCTAACAATAGCATATGGCTGGGTTTTGTTCTTCAATCCAATTTAATGATCTTTGAGTTTTAATAGGAGAATTTGACTCATTTGAGGTTTGTGTAAACCTGGATATAATTTATTTTATTTCTTCCACTTTAACTCAGGTTCACTGTTTATTTTACTTTGTCCTTTCTCTCGTTCTTTTTCTTGTTTTTGATGGCTTGGTAACATGGCCACTTATTAGATTTTCATTTTCTTGTAGATTTTCTTTTTGTAGATTTTCTTATAGATTCTTACAGATTTCTTAGAAAAGCACTATACATTTCCATGCCACACGTGGTTATCTTTTTTTCACATTCAGAATAAAATACATAATTGCAATTATATAATCCTCCATTATGGGAGGAAAGCATCTATTTCCCCACATTAAAGTGACCTATTTATTTATTTATTTATTTTGAGATGGAGTTTCACCTGTCACCCAGGCTAGTGCGCAGTGGTGCGGTCTCAGCTCACTGCAACCTCTGCCTCCCAGGTTCAAGTGATTCTCCCACCTTAGCCTCCCAAGTAGCTGGGATTACAGGGGCCCACCACCATGCCTGGCGACTTTTTGTATTTTTAGTAGAGACAAGGTTTCACCGTGTTAGTCAGATTGGTCTCAAACTCCTGACCTCGTGATCCATCTGCTGTGGCCTCCCAAAGTGCTGGGATTACAGGTGTGAGCCACCGCGCCCAGCCAAAGTGACCCATTTATAATACTTTTATATCTCATCAGCCCCCAAAGATATTGAAACACTTTTATTCTCCATCTTCTTCTGCCCCTTCCCAAAATACTAGGCCGAGATCCTTCAGGACTTATAGTCTGACATTACCACTCGTCTTTCCCTTAGGATTCCTCTTCTCTCAGAAGTCTGTAGATATCCTTACAGCATAGTTGGCTTCCAGGGATGCAGATGAGCAGTCCCATGCCATCTCATTGTTTCTTTGTAAGTTATTTATTTTCCCTCTCTAGAAACCAGTACACTTTTATATTAACACTTGAATTTCAGTCATTGTTTTCAGGACATGGCTAAAGATGAGTATTATTTTGTGTAAGTGCTGTTTGGAATTCAGTGGGTCCTTCAAATCAGCAGATCGCGTCTTTATTGGAAAATTTTCAAGGACAATTTCCTCCATTATTTGTTTAATTAGCGCCTGTCTTCCATCTGCTTCATTTTACAAATTTCCATTATTCTAATAATAATAATTCCAACACAGAATAATCCAAATATGCAAGTATTTGGTGGCCTGCATCATTTCCTCAAAGTCTGTTGATTTCACATCGTAATTTTCCTCTCTTTGCTTTTTGGATTTGTGTTTTGTTTCATTTCTCCACTTGGCATTCTAGGTCAAGTTTCAACAGTGGCCCTGCAGTACTTTGATTCATCTCCTGACATTTTTAGTCTGAAAATGAGATTTTCTTTAGATCCAGAACATGTGTGTGTGTAGGGAGGCGTGTGTGTGCACAAGGGCATGTGTGTTTCTGCACACTGCATTTGTGGTTCCTTACATGTTGTTGTGATCGTTGTTTTTGGTTCAGGTTATCCTCTCTCCCCTCCAGCAGGTCTGTAGCTGTTGTTCTCTGCAATATGCCAGTTCTTTCACTCTCTCCCTTCTGGGTCCCCTAGGACACATTGGTATTTTCCTTTGCTGACCCACTGGGGCTCATGTTCAGCTGCTGGAGATCTAGAGCAAGGCCAATCTCTTGAGTAATAGATGGCCCAACAGTCTTTGACTTGCTGGGTCTACTGGCAAGTGTTGGTCTCAAAAGGTCTCCCTCTGCCGTCTAGTCTCTTCAGCTCAAAGACTGGCATTTTCCCAGTGAGGAGAGGATTTAGCATTTTTGTTTTCCCCCACAGCTTTGTGTGAGCTGGAGCAACGAGCCCAAAGAATGCTCACGTGGGCAGCTGCGGCCTCTCCCTTGGGAGGTCCTTAGATTCCTGTAGGTCAAGTGTTCCCAGATTTCACTTTTCTTCTGACCATTACTCTGGGCTCTGCACCTCTGGTCCCTGGGCTGTCATGGAGCTCAGAAGCAGAAAGTTGCTTTGCCGGCTCCCTTCTTCTGGACCCCAGAGATGCACTAAGATCTCTAAACCCCAGAAGCTACTTGGCTCACAAAAGCTTCAGCAGCTAGTTTTAAATTGAAGGATGGAGGCAGTACAGATGTATTCAACAACCATCTCCACAGAATTCTCAGGGGAAATTTCACTATATTCTAAATGGCAGAAATATGTTCACAGACCACAATGCAATAAAACTAGAAATCACCAAAGAATAGCCAAACAAACAAAAACCTCATTACCAACAAAACCCCTATAGACATGAATATTCAAAACCCACTCTTAACTATCTATTGGGTTCAAGAGAAAAATTAAAGTAGAAATTATAAATTATTTCTAATGAATAACGATGAGAGCACAAAAATATTAAAAAAAAATCTATGAACTATGACCAAAGAAGAATTCAAAGGAAGACATACAGACATATCTCAGAGATAATGCAAATTCAGTATCAAACCACCACGACGAAGCTAACATTGCAATAAAGTGAGTCATATGAATTTTTTGGTTTTCCAGTGCATATAAAAGTTATGTTTCCTCTATACTGTTGTCTATTAGGTGTACAATAGTATTATGTCTATTAATGTATATATCTTCATTTTTAAATATTTTATTGCTAAAAAATGTTGATGATCATCTGAGCTTTCGGTGAGTCGTAATCTTTTTGCCGGTGGAGGGTCTTAATGCAGCGTTTATGGCTACTGACTGATCAGTCAGTAGTTGTTCAAGTAGTTGTTGAAGTTTGGGGTGGCTGTGGCAATTTCTTAAAATAAAACAACAATCAAGTTGGCTGCATCAATCAACTCTTCCTTTCATGAAAGCTTTCTTTGTAGCATGTGATGCTGTTTGATAGCAGTTTTTTTTCCCACAGTAGAACTTTCAAAATTGGAGTCAACCCTCTCAAAACCTGCAGTTGCTTTGTGACAAAATTTGTTGCCATTTTAACAATGTTCATAGAATCTTCACCAGAAGTAGTTCCCATCTCAATAAATTGTTTTCTTTCAGCATTCATAAGAAGTAACTCTGCACTCATTAAAGTTTTATCATGAGATTGCAGCAATTCAGGCACACCTCCACGCTCCACTTCTAATGCTAGTTTTCTTGCTATTTCTGTCACATCTGCAGTTACTTCCCATTGAAGCCTTGAATCTCTCAAAGTTATCCATAAAAGTTGGAATCAACTTCTTCCAAAATCTTACTAATGTTGATATTTTGACTTCTTCTCCTGAATCATGAGCATTCTTGAGGTAATCTAGAATAGTGAGTTCTTTCTAGAAGGTTTTCAATCTATTTTTCCCAGCCCCATCAGAGGAATTGCTGTCTGCGGCATCTATAGCATTACGAAAAGTATTTCTTAAATAATAAGACTTGAGGCCATGCGCGGTGGCTCGTGCCTGTAATCCTAACACTTTGGGAGGCTGAGGAGGGCAGATCACAAGGTCAGGAGTTCAAGACCAGCCCGGCCAACATAGTGAAACCCCATCTCTACTAAAATATACCAAAAATTAGCCGGGCATGGTGGCAGACGCCTGTAATCCCAGCTACTCAGGAGGCTGAGGCAGGAGAATCACTTGAATCCAGGAGGCGGAGGTTGCAGTGAGTCAAGATCATGCCACTGCACTCCAGCCTGCACAACAGAGCAAGACTCAGACTTTCTCTATATCAGCAATAAGGCTCTTCTGTTTTCCTATCATTCATGTGTTCTGAAGCAGCGCTTTTAATTTCCTTCAATAAGTTTTTCTTTACATTCACCACTTGGCTGATTGGTGCAAGATGCCTAGCTTTTGGCCTATCTTGGCTTTCAACATTCCTCCCTCACTAAACTTAATCATTTCTTTTTTCACTGTAATTTTTTTTTTTTTTTTTTTTTTTTTTTGAGACGGAGTTTCGCTCTTGTTACCCAGGCTGGAGTGCAATGGCGCGATCTCGGCTCACCGCAACCTCCGCCTCCTGGATTCAGGCAATTCTCCTGCCTCAGCCTCCTGAGTAGCTGGGATTACAGGCACGTGCCACCATGCCCAGCTGATTTTTTGTATTTTTTTAGTAGAGACGGGGTTTCACCATGTTGACCAGGATGGTCTCGATCTCTTGACCTCGTGATCCACCCGCCTCGGCCTCCCAAAGTGCTGGGATTACAGGCTTGAGCCACCGCGCCTGGCCATTGTAATTTTTAATTTTTGTGGAGACATAGTAGTTGTGTATATTTATAGGTTGCATAAGATATTTTGATACAGAGTTACAATGTGTAATAATCACATCATGGTAAACCAGGTATCCATCACCTCAAGCGTTTTTCCTTTGTGTTACAAATGATCTAATTACACTCTTTTGGTTACTTTTAAATGTACAATTAAATTATTGTTGACTTTAGTCACCCTCTTGTGCTATCAAATATTAGATGTTACTCATTCTTTCTAACTCTTTTTTTGGACCCATTAACCATCCCCCCTCCCCCACCCCTCTCCCAATTACCCTTCCCTGCCTCTGGTAACCATCATCCGACTCTCTATCTCCATGAGTTCAATTGTTTTCGTTTTTAGCGCCTACAAATAAGTGAGAACATGCCAAGTTTGTCTTTCTGTTCCTGGCTTATTTCACTTAACACACTGACTACCAGTTCCATCCACACTGTTGCAAATGACATGATCACAATCATTTTTATGACTGAATAGTACTCCACTGTATAAATCAACTACATTTTCTTTATCCATTCATCTGTTGATGGGCACTTAGGTTGTTTCTAAATCTTGGCTATTGTGAATAGTGCTTCCATAAACATTGGAATGCAGATTATCTCTTCAATATACTGATTTCCATTCTTTTGTATCTATACCTGGCAGTGGGATTGCTGGATCATATGGTAGGTGTATTTTTAGTTTTTTGTGGAACCTCCAAATAGTTCTCTATAGTGATTGTACTAATTTACATTCCCATCAACAGTATATGAGGATTCTCATTTTTCCACATCCTCACCAACACTTATTATTGTCTGTCTTGTGGATAAATGCCATTTTAACTGGAGTGAGATGATATTTCATTGTAGTTTTGATTGGCATTTCTCTGATGATCAGTGATGCTGAATTCCTTTTCAGCATCAAATGTTTCCCATTTGTGTGTCCTCTTTTGAAAAATGTTTATTCAGATCTTCTGCCCATTTTTAAATTGGACTATTAGATATTTTTCCTATGGAATTGTTTAAGCTCCTTATATATTCTGGTTATTGATCCCTTGTTCGATGGACAGTTTGCAAGTAGTTTCACCACTTCTGTGGGTTGTCTCTTCATTTTGTTGTTTCTTTTGCTGTGCAGAAGCTTTTTAACTTGCTGTGATCCCATTTGTCCATTTTCGCTTTAGTTACCTGGGCTTGTGGGGATCATTTCTAGCTTTTGATTTAAAATGAGATGTGGAATGCTTCCTTTCACTTAAACACATAGAAGCCACTGTAGGGTCATTAATTGTCCTAGCTTCAATATTCTTTGTCTCAGGGAATAGGGATGCCCAAGAAGAAGTAGAGAGATAAGGGGACAGCCAGTAAGTGGAGCATTCAGAATGTATATAACATTTATGGATCAAGTTCACAGTCATGTGTCCACAGTGGTACCCCAAAACAATTAAAATAATAACATCAGTGATTACTGATCACAAATCACCATAACAGATATAATTATAGTGAAAAAGTTTGAAATATTGTGGGAGTTACGAAAATGTGACACAGACATGAAGTGAGCACATGCTGTTGGAAAAACAATAGTGAAGTTGCTCCATGCAGGGTTGCCACAATTCTTCAGTTTATAAAAAAACACAATATCTGGAAAGTGCAGTAAAACAAGGTATCCCTGTACAGATGTAAATAATTGTATTAGAAAAACAAAACAAAGATTTAAAAAATAATTAAGAGGTCCCAGGAAAAGATACAGATTGAACATACAAGCCTAATTTTGTTTCCGCTGAAACACCTATTAAAAACAGAGGAAAGGGATTTTGTTTTCACCTTGATATTTTGTAAATGTCAAATCCTCAGAAAAGGCAGAAGAAGGCTACAATAAACATCCATATATGAATCATCCAGATTCACCAGTTGTTAAGATTTTGCCACACTCGCCTTATCGCTTTGTCTCCTTTTTATACATATATACATACACATTTTTCCTGAATAATTTGAAAATAAGTTACCATGTTACAACACTTCACTCTGAAGTATATACCCCCTAAGAATAAGGACGATCTCCTATTGTCATAATTGGCTTCCCTAGAAGGGAGACTCAAACAGAGAAGTGTATGCAGGAACTTTATTAAGGAAAGCTCCTGGGATCAACATCTGCAAAAGGGAAGGAAGAAGGATCAGGCAAAGTGAGGAAGTGGGCTGTGATACAGATTCAATAAAAGCAACAGCTGTCTCCTTGAGAAGCTTTGAAGCTCCTTCAGGGTTGTCTCAAGTTGGAATGAGGAGAGCTGGGACTTTATGCCGCCAGGTCCATCAGTAATAAGGCATAAGCTGCCTTGGGAGAGGGCACAACCTTGGTAAGCCAGGACTCTTCACCCAGGCACTTCCTGAAGAGCGCTGACATCTGATGGCTATTTGCTGGCAATACTGCCAGAAGTTATGTTAATAAGTCCTTGACTCTTGAGGGGGAATCTGGGCAGCACATCAAGTATCTGCTACAGTCTACCCCTTCGCCACACAGAGCCACTTTTTCATTTAGGTTCCAGGAGCTACAACTCCAGGATTCCCATGGGCATTTTTCCCAGGAGAAACTTAAAAGGAAGGTTAGAGGACACACTATGAACCCTCACAATGCAGCTGGCCTCAAGGCTACAACTGATATTCTTGCTCAACCAGTGCGTTCAGGATCCAAAAATTAATTTTGATATGAAAACAAACAAAAAGTACGAGTATCCACATCACATGGATTGGATTTTAAGAATAAAATTTCAAACTGAGTAAAGAGGGATATTATTACCACACAATTTATGAAGAGGATTTAATGAGCATAAAACCTTATGCACCAAACAACACAGCAGATAAATATAGAAAGGAGAAAGTATTCGAAATATAAAGAGAGCCTCACAAAAATACAGTTTCAGTGGGAGACTTCAACATGTCTATTTCAAAATCAGTAGCTCTAATAGGAAAAATGGATGCATAGAAGGATTAAAAATAGAGTCAGCAAACTTAAATAAGTATTTCTTAGGACTTCCATGCAAAGGACAGTCCTAAATTCCTTGCAGCAACTACAGTTAAAGACCAAGGGTTCAGATTCCTTGAGGAGGAAGGTCTAAGTCACTCCACCAGAAAGTAACTCATTTCAGTTGAATGACAGCCAAGAGGGAGGGAAATCCAGAATGGGTAGCAGAGGAGGAAGACAATGAATTAGAATTACTATCCTGGAACAGGTTATGGCAGCGAAAACTGTACTTGGTTTGCTAACCCTCTAAAATTGCCAGGAACTGCAGTAAGTTACCACCTTGGAGGATTGACTTGGGTCTCTCCCCTAGGGGATGAAATGAAGGCATCATTCTTATATGTGCTCCAGATATTATAAGAGGGTGAAAGTAGGTCTGAATGGTGCAAAGTGGAATGTACCAGACTTGGTATGCATTGCCATAGATTTCTCTGTGGTATCTTCTCCCTAAGCCCCCTACTCACCAATCTCAGCCTAAAAGTGTTGCCTTCAATCCTAGACAGAATTCTGAGCTCTACAGGGGACAGCGAGCTATTCACTGGTCATGGATCCAGGTCAATACCTCTGCCACTGACCACCCTGTAGATGGAGGATCCCCACAGTGGCACTGTCAGAAAAGGAGAGACAAGCTAGTACCTGCAGCAGTTAGACTGATCTGGAAGGCTATGGCTTCCCCAGCTGCTCTCTGGAGAGACCAGGTAATACAGCCTGAACGTGCTGGAGGGTCAATGCACTGTGGGGCAGACTTTGAGCCATAGGGGATGAGACAAGAGACAGGAAGGAGGCAGTGGCTAAATTCTACTCACTTCTCTTCCTGAGGATGTTCCAAGACAGAGTAGTTCATACACCCTCTCTGAAGATGTACTGTGAATCCAAGCAGTTCGCTTCATTAATTAAAAAACTCGGGTCCTCTCGGTAATGCCTCTTACCTTTGTATGACTCCTCCTTGCTTCATTTTTCCCTCAATGTGGTTTCTCCGAGGTTGCACTCCCCAGTGAGATGTTAGCATACAAATTTGCCAAAGGCTCTGTTTTATGAAGAATCCAGGCTAAAACAATATTCTTGAGAAATAGAAAAAGCACAAGAAAATAAGCTGGGGGAAGAGGAAACTCATTAAGATGGAAGATGATATTTTAGAAATAGTAGGGGAAAATAGCAGGAAAAAATGAATATAAAATCTATGTCTTTAAGAAAAAAAAAAAATCCCAGTATATCAGTCAGGATTCTATACTGCAAGCAACAAGGCTGATTTGGATTAAGCAGAAAGCAAGTTTATTAAAAAGATATTGAGTAGCTCACAGTATCTTTTTTTTTTTTTTTTTTTTTTTTTTTTTTTTTTTTTTTGAGAAGGAGTCTTGTTCTATTGCCCAGGCAACAGAGTGACGTGATCTCAGCTCATTGCAGCCTCTGCCTCCCAGGTTCAAGCGATTCTCCTGCTTCAGCCACCCAAGTGGCTGGGAGTACAGACACACCGCACCATGCCTGGCTAATTTTTGTATTTTTAGTAGAGATGAGGTTTCACCATGTTGGTCAGGCTGGCCTCGAACTACTGACCTCAAGTGATATGCCCACCTCAGCCTCCTAAAATGCTGGGATTATAGGAGTGAGGCACCGCGCCTGGCTAAGTAGCTCACAGTATTATTGGGAGAGCTGAAAAGTCAGATTCAAGGTTAAGCAATGCCCCAAAGCATACCCAGTGCCGGCCTGATAAAGAAACTGCCACTGCTGCCCCCCAAAGGCAGGACCTTGACCTTGCAACCTCTTCTGGAACTGCCACCATCAAACTGGGTGCATGTGTCACCCACCTGGACCTATGGAAATAAAAACTCCATGCAGAGCTTGATCCTTCATGTAACTGACTTCCAATTCATTATAAAAAATGTCAAATATGCACATGTTAACTGTGAGAGAGACTGGGAATTTGAGGTCTAACTCCTACCCTGGAGAGGTGGAATTCATGATTGTGAATTTCCCCCAACAGAAAAGGGCTATTCAAAGATGATGTGAAGTGATGAATAAGACAGATGTCTGCTATGAGAAATAAAATAGATATAACCCTCATGAGGCAGATAAAAGATAGGCAAAAGAGAGCAAAAATGTTTAAGAAATAGCTCTGGCACAACTGATCATCTAGAATAGAGCTGTCCAATAGAAATACAATGTGAGCTCTGCGTTTAATTAAAATTTCTTTTTTTTTTCCTGAGACAGAGTGTTGTTCTGTCACCCAAGCTGGAGTGCTGTGTCTCTAACATGGCTTACTACAACCTCAATCTCCCAGGATCAAGTGATCCTCCCGCCTCAACCTCCCATGTAGCTGGGACCACAGGCATGCATCACCATGCCTGGCTAATTTTTTTTTAAAAATTTTTGTAGGAGATGGGGTCTCACTATGTTGCCCAGGCTTGTCTCAAACTTCTGGGCTCTAAAATCCTCCCACCTCAGCCTCCCAAAGTGCTGAGATTACAGACATGAGGCACTATGCCTGGCCTAAAATGTTTCCACTAGCCACATTAAGAAGTAAAAAGAAATAAGCAAAGTTAATTTACATAATATTTTATTTAATGTATCCAAAATGTTAACATTTCAACATATGATCAATATAGAAGTAAAAGTTATAAATTAGACATTTTACATTCTTTGTGTTCCATACTGAGTTTTGGAAATTGGTGTAGTTTTAGGCTTACAGCCCATTCCAGTTCTGAAGATATTTCAAGTGCTCAGTAGCCACAGGCGGCTTGTGGCTGCTGCACTGGACATTGCGGAGACAGAAGAAATAAAATTGGGACTTTATTTTACATGCATTAGACAGAAATGAACTCCAGATGAATTAAAGACTTAAATTTTTAAAATGAAACCTTTACAATTTTAGAAGAAACATATGACATTACATCAACTTAGTACTTGATGAGCTCTTTCCATCTATCTGCAAATCAGATGGCAGATAAAGGGTTAGTACCTGTAGGTACAAAGAGCCCTTGCAAATTGGTATCCAAATAAAAATGATCAGAAGCTATCTTAGGCAATTCCCAAAAAAACAAGTCCAAATGTCAAATAAACGTAAAAAGATGTTCGGTCTCCCTAAAAGTTAAGGAAATGTAAATTATACAACAATGAGTTATCACTTTACTCACATCAGACTAGCAAATTAGGAACATGATAACACCTACTACAGGCTGGGAAGGGACGCTCTCCACCACATCGCCAGCAGCTGTGACCTCGTTGGAAAGCAATCTGGCAACGTATATCAAAAGAAAGCAACTCCACACATTCTTTCACCCGGCAATCCCACGCATGGGAATTCATCCCATAGAAATAAAAACACCAGAATATATGTGTATGTGGATGTTCACATCAACAGTGATCATAATTGCAATGGGGGAGAAAAAAACCTGAAAACAATGTGAATGTCCATAGATAGAAGAATTATTGAGTAAATTGCAGTACATTTATATCCTGGCATTATGCAACAATTTAACAAGAGTAACATAAACCTCTGTCTACTGACTTGAGAGCACTTCCATCTTCCATTTCTGAAAGATACAGAGAAATTGATAAACTATGGTTCTATTTTTGTAAGATATAGGAAGAGAAATCTACATACATGTATATATTTAGATCGGATTTTATGAGCATGAAGAAAGATATAGATGGATACAGTCACTCTGTTACCTGGGAAAAGAAGCAGGCAGTATCATTAGAGAGGAAAGGGGAAAGAAAAGTTTAAAAGGAAAAAAAACTATTATTTCAAATCAGGACAATTTTTGTAAAGTTATCATGTGTGTTTGAAAAGGGCAAACATTTATCTCCATATAAATTTCTTTGGTTAAACTTGGTGGCCTGGGTGCAGTGGTTCATGTCTGTAATTTCAGTACATTGAGAGTCCAAGGTGAGTAAATCGCTTGAGCTCAGGAGTTTGAGACCAACCCGAGCAACATGGTGAAACCCCATTTCTACCAAAAATACAAAAACTACCTAGGCATGGTGGTGTACACTTGTGGTCCTAGCTACTTGGGAGGCTGAGATGGGAGGATCGCTGGAGCCTGGGAAGTTGAGGCTGCAGTGAGCTGAGATCACACCACTGCACTCCAGCCTGGGCGATAGAACAATAGTAATAAATAAATAAATACTACTACTACTAATCAACTATCATTATTAATTGATCAACTAGATCATGGTACTAAACTTTTATGTTCCTTACTTGATTTTTGACTGCTTGTTCTGTAGATTTCTAAAGGTAAAGTTTCCCACAAAGCCATGGATTTGCTTTCTCCTTATAATTCTCAGTTTTTGTATTATATATTTCAGTCCTATGTTACTAGGCACACACAAGCATAAGGCTAAACTTATTAGTTGATTGAATATTTTATCACTATGAAATATTCTTTTTGTCTTTTTGAGTAACAATGATTATTTTTGCCTTAAAATCCATCTTGTCAAATGGTAAGATTGCTTCTACCACTTGTCTTCCTTTTGCTGGCATTTTCCCAGTTACCTTTTTCCATCTCTTTATTTTCAGTCTTTCTGCATTACCCTGTTTTGCTGTCTCTCATACAAAAACACATGGTATGACTTTTTTTTTTTGAGACGGAGTTTCACTCTTGTTACCCAGGCTGGAATGCAATGGCGGGATCTCGGCTCACCGCAACCTCCGCCTCCTGGGTTCAGGCAATTCTCCTACCTCAGCCTCCTGAGTAGCTGGGATTACAGGCACGCGCCACCATGCCCAGCTAATGTTTTGTATTTTTAATAGAGACGGGGTTTCACCATGTTGACCAGGATGGTCTCGATCTCTTGACCTCGTGATCCACCCGCCTCGGCCTCCCAAAGTGCTGGGATTACAGGCTTGAGCCACCGCGCCCGGCCAGTATGACTCTTTTTAAACTCAATTCAAAAGTCTCTGTCTTTCAGCAGCAAATTTAATACAGTCATATTTATTATGGTTACTGATATAGTTGCACATTTTCTATCAATTTACCTTGTGCTTTCTATTTTACATGCTGTTTTTGTGTTTCTTTTTCATCCCTGCTTTTCGGTTAGCTGCTAGCATTTTACTTGTTCCCAATGAATTTTTCTTCCAATAACTTGAAAAGTATATGTTTAGTGCCTGTATCTTTATATTTTTATACACATGGTTATGCATATTATGAATTGACATCCAGAGCTGATTGTTGTATAGATAAAATGAGGCTCCGAGCATGCTTTTACTTCTCTCTCCGATCTCCCTTCCAGACTTCATAACTCTCCATCCTGAGTTATCTCAGCTTTTAGTTTATTATTATGGGTTTATTGTTATAATTTATTAAGACTTAGGCCGGGCGCGGTGGCTCAAGCCTGTAATCCCAGCACTTTGGGAGGCCGAGGCGGGTGGATCACGAGGTCAGGAGATCGAGACC